>NC_142203.1:28229208-28541375 GCF_049639895.1 Pseudopodoces humilis
TGCAGTTATATGGAATACTTCATAAATACTTCTGAAATCATAAGTTTGCTAAGCTAATGCAGCTAGTTTGAACTTATGATAAATAAGTTTTTAGGGAAAAGTATCAGGTTGACAGGGGATTGAATCACCTCATTCTTTCAAAGAAACAAAATGAAAACAAGCTCCCTTTTTGAAGTGGCTATTCATGGAACTGGTGGAATCACTATTCCTGAAAGTGTTCAAAAAATGTGTAGATGTGATGCTTAGGGTCATGGTTTGGACATGGGAGGTTTAGGTTAATGGTTGGACTCAATGGTCATGGAGGCCTTTCCCCAACCTTAATGATTGTGTCATTCTCCCCCCAAAAAGAACAGAGGGAACAATAGCTCTCTGCAATGTAATGAACACTTTTTAGAGGGAAACTGCAGGTTTTCCTGATTTCTATTGTTAGCCTGAAAAACTTGCTGATTGCTTTACAGTATGCTATTGATAGACAGTATTGGAGCTGGGCAGAGAAGAACCTAAGGAAGTTCAACAATAGCAAAGGCAGGATCCTGCACCTGGGGTGGAATAACGCCATGCACAAGTACAGGCTGGGGCTGACCTGCTGGGAAGCAGGCCTCTCTGGAGAACCAGCCTGGGGGTGCTGGTGGACAACAGGCTGTCCATGAGCCAGCACTGTGCTCTAGGGGCCAAGCAGGCAAATAGTATCCAGGGGGGGTATCAGGAAGAGCACTGCCAGCAGGTTGCAAGAAGTATCTGCTCAGCCCTAGTGAGGCTGTCTAGTTCTGGGCTCCAAGTTCAGGAAAGATAAGTAACTGCCAGAAAGGAGTACTACAAGAATGATGAGAGGATCAGAACATCTCTCTCATGTGGAACGTCTGGGAAACTGAGCCTGTTTATCCTGGAGAAGAGATGTCTGAGAGGAAATCTTAGCAGTCAAGAAATGTCTTAAGGTGGGTGTCAAGAGGATGGTGCCAGACTCTTTTCAGATGCCCAGTGTGATGCCCAGTGATGGTATAAGGGACAACAGGCACACACGGAAACACAGGAAGTTCTGTCTAAATATGAGGAAAAACTTCTTTGAGGGTAACAGAGCACTGGAACAAGGTGCATGGAGAGGTTGTGGAATCTTCTCTCTGGAAATGTTCAAAACCTGCCTGGATATAATACTATGGAACCTGCTACAGCTAAACCTGCAGAAGACAAACTACAGAAGAGTAGTACAAAATATACAACCCAGCCACTCTGTGTGATTCTGTGTTACTTCTGCTGTGTTAATGTCACCATAACTGTAACTATGAGACTTGCTTTTTAACAGATACTGATCTACTGATAATAAAGGTGGTCAGAGTGGATATCCTCCTCTGTGGCGGGGCTAGGGGCTCCTGTCTTTTGTGTGTCCAGGGGACACCTTTTGGATAGAAATCTCAGAAATCTCAAAATAGTCATCATATTCTTCCTGATTACTAAATAAATGTAACTTTTTAAGTTACTGAATGTTATATTTCCATAGCTCTGTAGCTACAACACATAAATTCTGATGTCATTCCTTATATCATGTATAGTAATAAAAGACAAAGCTTCAATGAATTTGCAAAATATTAGTGTCTGCACTGTATACAAAACTACAGCTACACTGTCATTTATGAAAACAAGTTATTTATTTTCCTGCTAAAAAAGCAGACAAAAAAAAATTCCTCAAGCTTAAGAATAACGTGACATAGAATCAACAGATATATGATGTTTGCTTATTAAATTGCAGAAACATGCTATAGAAATTTGGAAAAATGTAATGGCATGTAGGGTGATAAAGGAGCATTTAGCAATTGTTTTAGTCAAATCACTATTTCCAGGAGAAACTAGTATTCTGTTTGAATGATTTTTTTGATGGGATGGAATATCATTGCTGTTGTGTTTTGTGTCTTAACAGAGGGAGCCTTAGCCTAGGACCTCTTGTCTGTCACTATGACAAAACTGAGAAAAATTACTTTCACAGAAACCTGCAAAGGTAAAATCTGTCCTATGAAACAGGGAGTTCTCTTTTGGATTTTTCTTCAGTTTCACTTTCAAAACTTACAAGCAAATTCAAAACTTCTTCCACATGATTGCACAATTAAAAATTAAATGCACATATAATAATTCTAAAAAGTAAGGAAATATATTCACATGTGTCTCCCACAACACTGAAGAGAAGCAGCAGAGCTTAGTATGGTTTCAGTAGAACTGCTCTGAGTCAATCCTCCAAAAAATTGCTCTTTTTTAATGTGAAAATATATACATGTAGACCTCATATATTTGATATACGTATGTATGTATATATATATGTCCCTAGGACAAAAAACATCCATATATATAAAAGTATATTTATTCTTAACAAACACTATAGTCAAAGATTTTACCTATGTGCTAAGAATATACTGGGATTTTTTTCCCAACTATTTATATTGGGTAAATCTTCCTCCATATTCATTTTGGAACTCATGTTCTTTTCCAGCAATAAAGCTTTGAATTCCCCAGGGCACTTCTTGAACAACAGTTATAGTTTTTTCAACATGGAGCCTTACTGACTACACCCAGCTGAGGATTTAACTTACAATATTAAATCTTACTGTAGACTTCAGTGGGACTAGGTTGGCATTCTTCTTTTTCAATATCTCTGAATACGTAATTGAAATAAAGATGTCTTATGAAACCATAAAACCTGACACTTTCTGAAATCTGAGTAGAATCTGCCTGGAAAATATTGCAAAAAAAATTAGTACCTTTTTAGTACAACAAAGAGTGATTGCTACATTTTCAACCACAAACATTTACATTAAATTACCCCTTGTGGAACTATTCCTATCAGTCCAAGTTATTTACACATATTACCAAAGTAATGAACTTTATATGAATATATTAAACCTTTGCATTAATCAGTACAGCCATTACCCAGCATAATTCAAAAACTCCAGGCATAATTGAAAGAATGCCACACCATCTGTCATTGTTGTAATTCTCACAGTTAAATACTCTCAGGTTCTACAAATTTTGGACACATTTTGATGACTCAAAGATTCTAGCTTTATTGAAAAAGCAAAGCAACAAACTGCTTTTTCTATCATTAACATATTTTACTGTTATTGAGATATCATAGTGTTTTAGTTTAGGGCAAATTAGGAAGGAAAACTGAGGCCTGCATTCTGCTGCCAGAGGAATGGAGAAAAATGCATTGGCAAGTCATATCTCTTTGCAATTCTTGGTTCCAATAAACCCTAGATTCTCTTAAAGAGTCTCTAGTAAATGGTTTTGAGCCCTACTAGTTAAGCAAGATTGCTTAAAAGTCTTTGTCTTACATACATGGTGTCAAATGCTACAGGACAAAGAAAACCTGTTCAAAAGAACATAACATTAATATTTTGAGAGTATTTTATTGCATTCTGTTTTTCTCAACAGAGTTCTGTGGTTCACACCTTGAAAAACACTGGAGGTAACAATACTCAGGTGGACATATTTTCTCTGGCTTCATGACCAGCATGAGTAGCAGGTCACTGTGCCACAGTGTGCAGATTCAAAGCCTGGCACAATTTAGCTATATGAATTGTCACATCAGAGAGAGAAAAAAAAAAAAATTAAAAAAATAAAAATCTCCCAGAAGATCCTCTTAACACACCTACTTTTGACTGTAAAAATTCAGCACTAACAACACTGCTAACTGATCCATGGTTGGTCTGAAATGATTTATGAAATTATATCCTTTCACAAAATTTATTAAACAAGAGTGGTCCACTAACATTGGTGCCTCAGGTACTATAACTCAGTCTTCCCATTTATTCATTCTGCCCTATGCCCTTTTTTTTTTTGCTACGAGGTACTTTTATTGTGCATGTGTCAGTACTTTCAATCCCAAGAGTGGGTTTGCAGGTTTGGATGCTTTTGTTTTATTTTAGGTTCTGCTTGTTACCTGTGGGGATCTACCCTGTCTTTGGAAGCAACAAGCACAAATGTGCAGGTTTCAGAAAGCTAGTGCTGTCACCCACAAGGAAATCATTTGATGTAAAGAGCTGCATATGAAAGACAAAGCAACTCTCAGGTTTCCTTACCAGCACTACTACTACTAGGACTGCCATAAAGCAAACGTAATTAAAAAGGAGATCAAAATGTTGAATTTGAGATTAAAAACTGCTACACTTTTTGCTCTACCCCACTTTACATGAAAGAATAAGGACAAAACAATAATGAAACTAAAATAATGAAATCTGAAGAGAGGAGCACAAACTCCATTTCAAACCTGCTGTGGTCAGGCTTTCATTTCATGACCAGAATAAAACTAGCAACAGCTTCTGTAAATGTTTTTTCAGTGTCAAAAAATAAGAACAGCTAAATAATTTCCTTCATTATGTATGAACCACCCTCCCTCCCTTCTCTCTCCACCACCTCCAAAAAATTAAAACAGACTTGAAACCAGCAGTTAGGTATAGCTACAATTCCAATTACAAAAAGAACAACAACAAAAAAGTCACAAATAGTGGACTGATTTAAGAAACTGGTCTCTTTCATATTGCTTTTCAGCAAGTAGAAGTTTAACTGATGATCACAGTGTATAATTATGCGGACAGTGTTATTCTGTGTAACGGGTGAGAATCTTGTTAAGTGACACTGCGTAGAGGGAACTCAGTGTGTATGACAAGGATTAGATCACAGAGTCCACAGGGCTAAAGAGATAAATGTATACAGTGGGTCAGGAAAAATTTTAAATTCTAACCTTTTATCCAAATATTGACCAGTTCCATAATACAAATAAATAAATTAATAAATATATTAATTTCAGACCTTTAGCTTGCCTTGAAGTTGTAGCAGCAGTCAGATTTTTTACTTTCAGCGCACTGGTAATTTTAGCCTCAACTCTGGAGGATGGCAAGGGGCTAGAGAACAACATATGTTGCACAAGCAGGAAAAAAATAATTTGAAAATTATTTTTTAAATATTAGCATATTATTGGGCTGCCATCTTCCTTCAAAGTGCCATTTCCCATCAGAGATTCACAGACACAATGGATTCCCTGGTGTCCTAATTATACCCAAAAAGAAATTTCCTCCTTCAGTTTCATTAATATACATCCAGCAGCTCTTACAGTTATTTCACTGCACTCTAGTAGGTGGGACAAAGGTTACATAAATTCATGTGGCCATACAGCAACAACACAGCAGGAGACCTATATTGTACCCTACCATATAAGATTGTACCAATGGCAGCCCGAATTTAACTTTATCATGTATAAAAGCAACATTGGAGGGAATTTGTTATTTAGAATGATGAGATAGAGTCTATAGAGCCTGAGTTTTAATGACTTGAAAACATTAAATGATTTCTATGATCAGCAAGAATTACTTGATGTAGCTCAGTTTTGAATATGAAATATCCAGTACTTTAGTGATTATCACAGTTAGAAATCTTTTCTTAGAAAGCAAACTGAGGACAAAGCAAAATGTAAAGTTGAGAAAAATCATTATCTGATAACAGAATCCCACTCCCCTCCAAGAATTGATTCAGTTCTATTATGCAGCATAAACTATACCTGTCTCCTCAGCCAAGACAAGAATTGGGATGACTGCAGGCTTACAGTGGAAGCATGATACAGCATATGTGGGGACTACATGTGCATTGATGGAACTCACAACAAATAAAATAAAATATCCCATATCAATTTTTTAGTCTAACTTTAATAACAATGTTATGACTCATCTCTATTTCATTCATTTTTTACACTAAAAAAGAGGTGATTAGGACTGGAAATTAAATACTAAGCCTTCATGGCTATATGAAAAATAAAATTAAAACAAGCCTTAGAAAAGAAGGCTTCAAGTTTACATGTCGTAATTACACAGGTCTGTATCATGGTTGATGTACCGTAGATTCAGAGATCAAAGGACAAAAGCAGAATGGGACATCTTCAATATGGCTCCAGCCTCTTCTCAGTGCTGCTAAGTAACAGGGTAACAGGCAACGTAAGAATCTGATGCTCAGGAAGTTCCACCTGAACATGAAGAAGAACTTCTTTACTGTGTGGGTGGCACCGGAGTGTCCCTCGCTGGAGGTGCTCAAGAACCATCTGGATGCAGTCTTGAGCAATGAAAAAATTTTATTTATTTCTTTTAACAGAAAAACTAGTATAACAGCTAATTTTAACCAGTGTAACAGCTTAAAGAGCAGCTACTGTGTAATCACTTGGGTAAACGCTGCACTCACAAGGAACTGTCCATGACAATCTAGAGTAAGAGCAAACCAAATTAAAAAACCAAGAAAAGCCCCAAACAAACAAAAACCCCAAAACCAAACCAAAAATCACTTCAAACCCTATGTCCTCCCCAGAAGAATGGTATGAGGAGCTTGTCATACTTGGACCACAACGTATTCCTAGTATTGTTTTCATGTTCCAATGGACAGTGGAGACCCTATCTTCCACTGTCCATTCCCACTGACAATTTAACATGAAAAATCATGAGTGAACTTTGATAAAACATACACATTTGCTGTGTTATTTTGTGATGACAGCAAATGACTGTTATGACATGGAAGATAATGTATCTATTTCCAGAAAATAAATCATATTGAAAGGTTGATTTATTGAATTTTTAGATAAATATTACATTCTTTTACAAACTACTATGTAATTTTTCATGAAACAATGTGGGTAGAGAAAATGTCTGAATTTCATGCTACAAGTCAATACAAAATTCAAAACTTTATAAGCAAAGAAGAGGTAAATAACGAGAGTTAATGACAGAGAGGAGGAATTCAGTTACAGAATGGATGACACTGCTAGCCTTATAAAAGACAAAGCTATTCCTTTACATTTTTAAGAAGTGTAAAGTGATCATAAGATTTTCATTCTACTTCCAAAAAGGTAGACCTGAGTCTTCAACTAATTTCGCAGAGATTAGTCAAAATTCCAGTTCATCTGACATTAAGACGCTTTTAGGGTCCATAGTGCCACTACTGGAGTATCATTGTTTTTTTGACCAATGGTCTGTCTAACACAGATTTCTGAAGCTTGTTTAATCCAAGCCCCAGCTCTCAACTGACGAAAAACCAGTAATGTCTCTGAAAACAACATTAGTGTGCAAGCTGCACGACTGTACCAGCTGTCCACTGAGAAAATTGAGGAAGAAGTGCTCTGAAAAAAGAGCTAAATAACGCAACAGCTCATGCTAGGTGTGATAGCAGCAATCTGGTGGCAATTTGTTGCTGTATAATGAATGCTCAGAATATACTGCAGGCAATGAATCAGACACTGAATTTATCAGTTGTTGTTCTAGAAAATTAAATAAACTCATATTTTAATTTCAAAAATTGTAAAAGAAACATTAAAAAGCTACATTCATAAGTCTATAATTTCCTCTTGAAATAATTGAATCTGTTGATTATCCTAAGTTTGAAAACTTGTTTTGCTTTGCCATAAAAAACTTCAAAGCTTACAAAAAGTAATGCTGTCAATCTACATCATTTGACTTGCAAGCCGAGCACCTAAGTGCCATACTTACAAAAAGTATTTTGACACAGTGGGGTCCATAGAGATCCAAAACATCTTCCAAAAAACGTGATAGCTTAGCAGTATCTTTGTTGATTTGATTTCTGTTTAAATTTTAAGCTACAACTTGCATATTTTGATTGCCCTGATGGCAGAAATTGTCTTAGCATGCCAATAAGCACTTATTTGTGACAAGAAAGTAATGAAAAAACCCTCAAAAATTATTAAAAAAAAAATAAATCTGCAGCCCACCTCATTAGTCTCTGGTGCCTTGAAATTACATTCAACAAAGTATTTCCAACAGCATAGAACTATCAACACCATTCTCAAAAGGCTATTTCTCTTTTCTTTGTCACTCTAATGACCTATTTTAATGAAAGAATGCACAAACAGCAGGTTTTTCTCCTGAAAAACACCTATTTTTCTCTTGATGATTACCTTTAATTATTCAGGGAAACACTAAAAATCTTTCAAACTGTGTTTGATAATATGCAAAAAGAGATGTCTCCAAAGCAATCATAGATCTGACTTATCTTTCTAATTAGTGGCTTTACTTCCCTGCTTGTGGAACTCACAGCAATGGGACTTACAGTAAACACTATGTATTCTCATGATATCAAAACATGCAAAAAACCCCATGTAACTAGAGAAGAATGACATCTGGTCTCTGTCACTGTTGAGGCACAAATATAGCAGCATTATTTTGACAGGGATTATTTTTTTATTTTAGCATACTGAAGACCGGAATTTAGCCCAATTTGCCAGGGATGAACATGTGTCATTAAATCATTCTGCATGAATGTACTGCTACTCACTTTAATTTGTCCCTCAAAATATTAAATCTATCTGGCAAGGTTAAACACCTCACCCATAAACATAGCCTTGAGTCTAATGCAAGACAGATTCCCCAGACAGTCAAATTCCCCAGTCAAATACAGTATTCACTGTGCCTCTTTCAAAGGAATCTATTTAGATATACACAGAATTCAGTTATGCCCTTTGTAACCTTGCAGTGGAACCTGAATTTTCAGCTATTACTTAACATATCACTTACAGATCTGCAAAGCAAGCCCTAGAAAATTCTAAACCTTCTAAACCAAGAGCATGTAGTGTCAAAACTATAAAAAATACACCTAATGCTACTAAATTATATACACAATGGAAATATGCAGAATAAATCTGACTATAATTTTGAGTAAAATATAAAATATAATCTGATGGAGAAATGGTCCATGAAGTTTAACCTGCAAAATAAAGTTGTTACTTGAACCACATTTAGATGACTAGTAAGATTTGGATACTTTGAATACTGCTTGTACCTTTAAAAGTGATCTGAAGTACTATAGGTTTGACATTTCCAGACAAACTAACTCTGCATAATCTCAATTTGACTGGCCCTGCTCTCGGGCCATCTCATTGACAAATTCAGGCACATAAAATAAATAAAATAAATAAAACCACAGAACCACAGAATGTCTTATTTGGAAGGAACCAATCAGGATCATCAAGTTCAGCTCTTAGCCCTGCCCAGGATGTCCCCAAGAATCACTTGGTGCACCTGAGAGTTTTGTCCAAACACTTCTTGAGCTCTGTCAAGCTTGGTGCTGTGACCAGTACCCTGGGAAGCCTCTTCCAGTGCTCAGTCACCCTCTGGGTGAAAAACCTTCTCTTGATATCCAACCTAAACCTCCTCTTGACACAGCTTCAGGCCATTCCCTTGGGTCCTGTCACTGGTCACCACAGAGAAGAGATCAGTGCCTGCCCCTCCTCTTCCCTTCACAAGGAAGCTGTAACTGCAGTGAGGTCTGTCCTCCTCCAGGCTGAACAGACCAAGTGACCTGAGCTGCTCCTCACATAGCTTCCCCTCAAGGCCCTTCTCCCTTATTTTCTTTCCCCAGTCTTTTGGTGATGAGAATTCATGTAACACATGCCTCAGGCACAAGGACAAAATTCCAATTTTCCTTACATTAAATCATTGTCCAGTGTTTCTGAATAACTTTATGCATCTATATATTTCAAGCACACTATACAGTTATTTATAGTGAACTACATTTCTTGATGAACTTTATGCAAGCTATATTCTCACTAATTCCCAAATTTCCTGAGCATCTTGTCTCGTAAGCTAATACTCTTGTTGGCCCTCCTCTGGACTCATTCCAACAGGCCCGTGTGTTTATTGTTTTGGGGACCCCAGACTGGGGAGAGCAAAGGGACAGAATCCTCTCCATCACCTTGCTGGCCATGCTGCTTTGGATGCAGCCCAGGATATACTGTGGAAGGGACATCCCTATCCCTGCCCTTGTCTCCCACTCTATCCACTTGAGGCATGTGGGAAGATAGGTTGACAATGAAGATTCAGGCAAAATGTTTGTGTTCAGTTTTTTTCTCAAATATTAAAGCTGACACTGGACTATTCTATTTTTTCATGGTTGACTCTGGATCCTGAGATTGGTGACTATGAACAGATGTGAGTTCATGCAAACTTTTTCTGGGTTGGCTATTGTCAGCTTTCACAGAGGAGGGTTTCTGTTGCTGATACCAGCTAACAACATGAGGTATTTGTCAGGTAGTGAAAAGCACTTTTCTGTTCCTTGTGACAAGATATCTGCAAGGACTAGTATTTTTTCCAGATACAACATGCACAAGAAAAAGGTTATGGCGAAATATAAAAGGTCACAAGGGGAAAGAAGAAATCAGCAACATGAATTCAAAGTCTGAGAGTGATGAGGGAATTTTAATTCACCACAAAATTGAGCATAAGAAGAAGGTAATCCAAATGGATAAAACAGGATTAGAGGGATGGAGCATCTCTCCTTAGGAAAGGCTAAGAGAATTGTTAAGTTCAGCCTGGAAAACAAACAGCTTCAGGGTGACCTAATTGCAGCCTTCTAGTACCTGAAGGGACCCTACAAGAGAGGAGGAGAAGGACTTTTTACATGCTCTTGTGAAAGAGCCCAAACCAGTGGATGCCCCAGTCCTGTGAGTGTGTCAGGCCAGGCTGTATGGAGCCTGAACAACTCACTCTAGGAGCCTGAACAAGGATGCAAGGGGATATGTATATGGCAAGGGGATTGGAACCAGATGATCTTTAAGGTCCCTTCCAACCATGTCTATTCTATGATTCTGATTAACATGCCAACTATTATACAATTAGTACTTCTAATTGTCACCATTGGTTATACTGTCAAAAAACCCCAAAAACTTAATAATGTTCTGAAATTAAAATTAAGTAGAATCTTTTCCTGTGATCAATGCCTTCTGACTCCTGGCGTGTAGACAAGTATGTAATCATATTAGATTTTTCAGCAATAGTTAAAGGTAGAAATTTATGAGAGAACTGATCTGCATTACATGATTTAGAGTGATTCTGAAAAGGAACGTTTCAAGACAGGAGGAAGAAAATGTTTTCAATATTCCTGCTAGAATACTGCTCCTGCCATACCAAATATTTATTCTAAAGACTCCCTTTAACTACGCACAGGAATGACAAAATATCACCTGAAACCAAAAATTACCGGAATTAAATTTGATTTTCCTGCATTATCAGCAGCAGCTAGCAGGGTCTTGTTAACACATAATTTATTGCATTAAGTTATGTGTTACTTTGGGGATTTTGCTGGCGCTTAAGCTGTAAATGTGCAAATTGTTTATTCTAACACTTTGTTTCTAGTAACTGAAAAAAAAATTATAAAGGTGTATATGCAAATTCTGTCAAATTCTCTTACAGTGAGAGGTGGATATATTTCACAGGATGCGTGGGAAGCTACCAGGTGATGAAAATTAAAAACATTTTTCTGATTTATTTATAGCCGAATTGCTTTTTAAATGAGAAAAGTACAAAAGTATAATATTTACAAGCTCACATAAAAATGAATTGTTTCTTGACAAAATGCATGCTATTGACAGCTGATTTTACTACTAGAAATGTGTAACAGAGCAAGTATATATGGTATTACAAGATAAATAAAAAGCTGGCAGCTGCTTTGAAAACGTCATTAACTAAAATATTAATATATTAGATTATTCTTTTATAAAGGTCTTGCAAAAAAAAAAACCAACAAAACAAACCCAAATAAATCCAAAACTCAACCAAAACCCAAACCCACAAAAAATACAATATCAACCAAAAAACACCCCAAAAGCCACAAAAAAAACCAAAACAATTAACCAACCAACTAAGCAAAACAGATCAAACTCCTAATCTATTTTATTTGTTTCCTATCAGGATATTACTTCTTCCTTCAGTCTGAATAAAACCACATTTTACTTCAAAGACGTTCCAAGAGGGTATTGACAAATGTGTACTAATAGCTCTAGATTCCACCCATTCCAAGTGTCAATTAAGCTCTAGGTTTAACTGTGACTATCTAATAATTTTTTGTTTCTTTGATTATGCTTGTTCTACAGTAGAATTTTTCTTGACTATACTGGAAGCTTCTCTGCTCCATTACTGTGATGCTGCCATGCTGCTGGCAGAATCTGGCATTCTTTTCTACTATAGGAACAATGAAATAAATTGCATTGAGGAGATCATATTCTTCCTCTCCAGTTGGAATGCTGTTCCTGAAATGCTCTCCTAGCATTACACTAGGCATTGCAGTTTGGCTTCCTTTCTGCTGCAAGGGAGCCAAAAATCAATGGCATGCAAGAATGCAATGATGGCTAGGAACAGGTGAATATATGCCAGCTTCACAGGCAGATTTATAATGAGTGTATCAGGCAGCAGTGCAGTCAAACCGGCAGAAACAACAGGAGATGAGCCAGAAAGCCAGATGAGAATCCAGATGTCATTGCTGAGGAAAAAAACCAACAAAACACCACCACCAAAACAGTTCCCACATTTCTGAATTTTGTCTCTGGATGACAGAGTTGCCAGTTTATCACTTTAGCTGGATTGAAATGTCAGATCATTCATAACAGATTGATAAAGCTTAGTTCTCTGATAAACATTAATAAAACATGGCAGAGGACTTCAAGTTAAACTGAAAAAAAAGAGACTACATTGATCTACATTATGCAAATCAGATTTCTGTGATTCTCTGTCTGAATACATTAGTATCAGACTAGAATGTTTATAAAGCATAAACACCTCTTCATTCATAGCAACTTTTCAAAGTCAGTGCCTTTATGACATTATTTCTCAAACAACATCTGAAATGGGTTATTTTGGTTTTACTCTATGCTGCAATGTCTACTGCAAACACAATAGCACTGATGGCACATTCTTTGAGATCTCATTGACTTCCCAAACACTTTGATTATATCTGAAAATGTACATTTCAAAATACCTTCATATTTGTAAATACTGAGCATTTATTTGTAAGTGCTCATCTTAAATTTTCAACAGTGGTGTTGCAGTATCAAAAAGCCTTCAAAGATATGAGCTGTTCAAATTAACACTTCTGTCAGAAATATTTTACTTTTTCCGCACCAAAACTAGCACTTTGTTTCAACATGGCACCTGCCTTCAGTAACTTAACAAAAAACTTTTATTTGTTCCAAATCCACTTCAAATACCAACAAAAATCAGTGAAGAATGCCTTCTTTTATGCCATATTAGCAAGCCTTCTCTTGAGGTAGTGATACTTGGATAACCATTGCAGCAAATACATTTTTCCCCTAATATCTTTCTATTATTCCACATATATTTTCAAATAAGATTCCATACATGCTGCTAAAAGGCTCAATTTCTTCTGCCCTCACTATAAAACATATAAATGTAACATTTTCCTTTATAAACTGTCTTCTGAAGTGTCAGACTGAGATAGTGATGTAAACTTTGAACTAAACAAACAGCTTTGTATGTATATATGTTTCATGTTTACACAAATCTGGATTACTGCAAGGATTCTTTCATGTAATATAAAGAGGTATTTTTTTATCAAAAATGATGCAATCCAATGTTTGAGTCATTAATCTAATCACAACATCGCCCTTTCTGGTTTATAGCTGTACAGTGCCAAAACTACCAGAGATATTCAGGATTTTCAATGAAAATTCAGTAGCAGAGTTACATTTTTTAAGAGAGCAAATAAAATTATTAGAAATTTTACATCTGCTTCTAGCAATCTCTGTATTGGGATTGAACTCGATGTGAATCTACTTCAATTGGAGGGTAAAGGATTAGCAGGTGGTCTAAAATAAGAACTTAGGTTGATCCAAGTCTGTTCTCATCCAGGTGGGTCAACCTGCAGTTTCTTGTACAGCTACAGTAAGGTCAGTTAATTTCCTCAGAAGATCAGGAGTTCATACCTACAGATTAAGATCTAAAAGTCTATGATGATTCAAAATGCATTATCTTCATTACAGCCAACAAAATGTATCTCAAGAACAGCTATTCAGAACTAGAGATATCAAAACCTACACATACGGGATACACCATCCAAGCAGTACCAAAGCCTGGTCATTTTCCAGACACTAATCATATTAACAAACTTTTATGCATAGTATATTCACCAATAATTCTTCTACTAAGAAACACATATTTTCTGAAAAAGTCCCTTAAAATTACAGTGTATATATCAAATTATCACTATATAATTATGGCCTTTCTTGGTAATGTTGTGTCAGGATCACAAATTTTTAAAATTTTCCTTTTTCTTAATGAAGTGTTTTTAACTTTGAAAGCTTCATTCATTTAGGTGTTATGTTAGGTTCATTTTGGTGTGTCCATTTTGAAGTCTAACACTATACTGACCTGTTTCCTCAGAAAAAAATCTTACCCATTTCTTTAAAAAGGAGGGAAAAAAAAGGTCTAACCCTAATGACACCTTTAAAAATACTTGCATTTAAGATGTCCCAATTAAGCTTCAAAATTTGCACCTGCAAAGCTAAGTGGACTGAGGGACAAAGGGTTTCCCAGTTCAATTATTGCAAGATTAGGCTAGACGTCACCTGCATGCTGATTAGTTTATAGCAATAACACACTTGAACTTTAGAATAATTAAGTGGAAAGCTGAAACTATTGCAAGTTGCTTTCACATAGGAGTCCTGTCTTTCACTCATAGTGGTACATTTGTCTTATGGTCATGCAATCAAATTTCACTCTAACATGGAGCTTCTAACTATTGCTATGAAATAAATTTGTCTTCTCTCTCTAAATTGTCATTCTAGATAGTTTTCCTGTGTAGGAATCTGGAGGATCTGAGATTTCTTCCAGAAGATCCTACTTGCATTTTAATGGCTTCAGCTTTCAATAACGTCTGGTTTTTGTTGTTTGCTTTTTTTTCCCCCCAACACAAAGTCTATGCCATTCCTCCTGCTTGAAATCAGAGGAAGAAATAAATATGGGAGAAAGATTATTAGTTTTAATAACTTCCAAATAACATATTCCTGTATTCATCATGACAGTTTCAAAAGCTCATTAGGATGCATACCATCTTTTTCTTCATATTCCTCATTCATTCTCTGAAAAGATCTTATGGGCAGAAAAGTTTCAAAAATATTTAGGTCAAGCTTGTATTATGGAACCACACGACATAGACAGCACATAATATATATGAACTATTCAAGTATAGACACATGTAAAGGTAGAGAGAAAACAAAATAAGTATGTCTTGTATATGTCAAATGTGAATGATTCCACTTAAAAATTTGAGTGGAATATGTTTAATCAAAATCTCCTATTGGTTACAGAACACACTGTAAAAGCACTTTATGATTAACAATTCTTAGTGGGATTTCATTTTGCATTTTAAAATGCTTTCTTTCAGTCGTGTGTTTTCTGTGGATTAATTAGTGCTGATTAAGGATCAATAGAAAACTGTTTTCCTTGTTAACTGCACTAAAAATTATTTTCATCAACAAGAGGAAGACAAACATAGGGGATCTCTGTTGCAAAAAAACTTTTACACACACACACACTCTATGCTAGAAAAATACTTATTAAGTTGTTTTTTTTATTACAAAGTTATCCAAAGTGAAAATAGAGTGTTAAAATATTTATGATATCAGCACAAAAGGCTAGAGCTTTTTCCATACTGTACACAACATGTTTTAAGCACAGACCTAATCTGAGTGTTTTGTCCATTTAATCTCTAGAATGGGGAGACTGAGGGTCATAGCTCTAAAGCAACAGTCATAAAATTCTGGTCCATGTAATAATATGCCCAAATTATTTGCTATAAGAAAGATAGAAGACTCACTGAAGCAAAACACATTTCCATACATGTAGTAAGCAAATTAATGGAAAAATACTAAAATCAAAATTGATTTTATATGTAATATACTAAGATCAGTGTATTCTAGTTTGTTAGTCACACATAAAAAAACTATGCAAGGAAGGCCATGGGTCTGATTTTAATTTGTCTTAATTTTTTTGGTTAAAGACATTTATGAGTAGCCTTGAATCTAAGAGGGTGAACTTTTGTATAAACACAGAGGGCCTGATTTTTACTAAGTTTTCCTTACATTGAATAAAGAAGACTTTTCCTAAATTAACATTAGCTGCTTATACTGCTCCACATGCAAACAGACCCGTTACAAACACATTGAACTGTAATACAAATCTCAGTTCTGTGGCCAGACCAACCTTTCCCATAGATTTTTACATTTACTTATTTCTTCCACTACTGAATATTCTCAGATGAACAGAAGCAAGCTGCTGTTAACAGGTATGCTGACTGCCACTCAACAAAAATCATCATATTTGTAATAGTTGTAATAGCTTTGTAAACAAAAGCTGATGATAACACTAATTAGCAATTACCATTAGACAATTAAGTGACTAGGAAAGTAAAACACTAATGCGTATTGTTCTTGATGGTGTGCCTGACAATTCATATGTCACATTTAACAGATGGCAAAAAAATAGATGCATTATCTTTAAAAAAAAAAAAAAAATTTGCAGTCTATCAACACAAGGATTTCTTAGGACCAAACCAAGATGCATGAATTTCATTCAACAGCAGAAAACTAAGATATTCTAAATTCAAATGCCAAAATGTTTTGAAGTTGCAATTCAAGTTTAACTGGGTAAAATTCACAATGACACTCTGTCAGTCATTATCCACAAGATTCAGTTAATGCCACCTAAGCTCTCAGAATTCTTGTGAAAAATACCAAAATAATAAATTCAAAAATTGCATTCTTATCCTTAAATTTTAATGTGAAAGGAAAGGGAGTTCAGTCCAATGTCAAGTAATTCCTACAAACACCACTGGAATTTACAGAATAGGGATATACTCTGAAAATTAGTTCCTTATGATCGAAGGAAACAAACCTCCTCATTATAACTAAATACATCAATAAATGTATAATTGAAAATATGTAAGATTAAATGACTGTCTCAGGAAAAATATATTAGATTAAACCACTTAACATGAGTAGCCATTTTTTATGACATTATTTTGTCTCTTTGGTTTTTTTTTTTCATTTTTTAAACATATTCATATATTTTTAGATTCACAGAATTTTACAATTAAAAAATTACATCAAATCTTCAAATTTGAAAAACAGTCTGAATCTTCAAATTAATTATAATTCTTGTGTCTATTCTATGAAATAAAAGAGATTAAAACTAACAGAACATAAGTGAAATATAAAATATACCTAAATTAAATTTACAAGCATGAATTTTTTTCTCCATTTTCACAGTTTAATATGAGAATGAATCAGTTCTAACAATAAATATACTCCTGATTTACTTATGAAACCTCTACATTCAGTAAAATCTTAAAATACCCTAAATATATAACCAGATCAGGCCCTAAGTATGACTCAGATTTCAAAGGGGTAGAGGTATCTAAACAAAAGACCTGGCAGCATTTGACACCTGTATTATCAAAATATAGGCTGACAAGTGACAAGATGAATTTTTTAAAGTGAGAGTAAGCCACTGAAAAATAATGCTACACAACAGTGAAAATAACAAAGTCTAAACCAAGTACAGTCCACATGCAAAAGGTTAGCTTTAATAATCAAAAAGACATTAATAACGAAGTAAGTGAAGGAACAAAGCACCTTAGATCTCTGAAGCAAGAGAGCAATTCACCCTAATGCACTACAGTGTTGCCTTAACTTGTTGCCTCGTACATTTTTCTAATAGCAAGATGATCTATGTGCTACTGTCATAGGGTGACTTTACCTTTAAGGTGGTTTTGGGAGCTAAGGAAGTTGAAGTTGCTGAGGACTGATGGGAGTCTTTTCTCCTGACCAATTATCGGTCATTACTGGGAATTGACAGCAGTTTTGACCATTGAAAAGTGGAATCAACTTGTGAACCCTACCTTAAGATGTAAAGTCAGAGTACTCTTGTTCTCTTTGTTTCCTGGCTGTGAAAGGTAACAGAGCTCCAGCTGGCCTCCCGTTCCCTGCCCAGCCCATGCGGCCCGGGCAGGGGCTGGGCTGGGCCCAGCGGCTCCCGGCCGGGAGATGGGGCCTGCGGGGCTTGCCCCGGGCTCTGGCCGGGCCAGGCCGGTCCCTGGCTCGGCTGCAGGTTTTGCTGTGACTAAATTCACCAGAGACTGCTGAGTAAAGACAGAAAAAGCTCTTGACCTGCGTTGGGCTGAGACAGTGACCACACTCTCCAGAGCAGCCATGAAGAATCTTCTATTGCAGACAACTCCAGCTGCTGCTCCAGCAGAGATCACAGAACCATCTACAAAGCCTGGGCAAGATTTTAAACTTTTCATTACTCACATGAGACTTGCAGATTAATCTTTTTATCCAGAGAAAGAAAAAGAGAGTAATCAACATGTAAAGAGACTTTATAAATTATCAGAGACAGTAAAGAAAATAATAAAGTTTCAGAAAAGGTATAGAATAAGGAGATACTTTATGAGTTGAAATACCTTTCTGTTGAGGCTATAGAAATAGACAATAAAGTCTTGAAAAAACTTTAATTCATGACAGTATATAGGGAGGAATAGACTGTTCAAAGTGTAAATTTTGAGTAAAAAGTAGAGTGATTGTGATACAGTGAAGTGCTGGAAACAGTGAAGTGAAAATTTGAAGCCTTGGGGGGCAATGAGAAAACTGTTTTCTAGTGAAGCTCACAGAGACAGATGAAGAAGACTTTTGCCTTTGAATAACTCATCCTTAAAATGACATCCCTTATGGCCCATAACACACCTCAGAGTGATGTGAAATGGGAGGAGTGAACTGATGACAGCATTTCTGGGCAGCTGACATCAGGGCAATAGAAAACTATAGCAGAAATAGTTTTCTTGTGAGACACTCCATAGATTAACAGAAAGAAGCTTCTGTTTCTCTACAAAGACTGGTGAAAAGACTGTAGCAGGAATTGGGACTGTTTTAACCACCAAAGTTCCAAAGTTTTTGTCTCTGTTGTCATGTGAACAAGAGAATGGTGGGTAGTAAGGGATAAAAAGGGCTTTCTGGAAGTTTATTCTGGTGTTCTTATTATTGTAGTTTGCTAATAAACTTTCTTTATTCCTTTTAAGTTTTAAGCCTGTTTTGCTCTTGTTCAAATCCGTATCTCACAACAAGAAATAAGTCATTTTTTAGTTACTGGTTTAAAACCACGACAGCTATATATGTCCAGGACTTTAATCATATAGGATAATGTAATAAAGCTCATTTTCTCATTTCCTTGTCCTTAACATTTGATGTTCTGTCAGCAAGCCAATTAAAAAAAAATATTTTAAAATAATTTAAGAACAGGTGGCAAAAAGAACTTTATGAAGAAATGACAATTGGTGCATTGCCCTACACCATTAAAGTGCAATTTTATTTATTCTCAGTACTTCTGTATCATTGTATAATGAAAATTAAAAAGAAAAAAAATATCAGCATAACAGATTTAAAATATTATAAATAATATATATAATATATTAAAATAATATAATAATCACTGAAGATAAAGGTATTGTACAAATTAATCAGTAGACTCTGCGAGAGAACCTCAGCCTTCTAGTATGTAAGCATCTTCTTGAAAATGTAATCATAAAGATTGGCGCTTTGGAATAGATGAATGGGAATATGCTTCACTGTTCTGCAAAGTTTTTAACTAGAATTTATATGATTTCAGTTTATTTTGTAATTACAATCCAACCAGAGGAAGGGGAAAAAAATACATCTTCCACCGTTGGTGGCCTAGATTGTGTTGGAGAACATTTGTTTTTTGATCAGAAATTTCTGTATTTTTATACATATATTTTTAAATATTTCCGAACTGTATTTCAATTTAAGTATTTCAATTCTGAGCTGAAGATGTTGTACTGTCTTTATTTTAACTAAAAAAAAATAGGCCTTGCAACATGACAGAATCAATCATTACCCTCTAAAAATATTAAACAAGTAGTACAATTATATGCACAGCAAATTTCTATTAAGCTTTTCCTTCTCAATGGGGAAAAGAAAGCAAATGTACCTTTCAGCCTTAACACAAACCATGTCAACTACCACCAGTTCTTATCCACTGCACTGAAAATGCATTTCTGATAGAGTAGCAGGTGTACAGAAGAACCCATAATCAGTCAACAGGGTCCTTATTTTGGCCAGAACTAAAAATGAATAAGAGTATGATTCATCATTCAATACATAGGAGAACCCACCTGTGTCCGACTAAAACCCAGTAATCTGTGTGTGTCTCAGCAGACTCAATAGGTTTTGCCTACACTTAACATGTTCATAATGGTCAAAAGGATCATTCAGAGATATTTTGGTATTCATATGGGAAACAAGACAATTAATTTCTCTGAATTTCCTCATATTCATAAATATATAGTTCAGTTTTCCTAGTATTTTACCAAAACTGATTCAAGTTGTCCTAGGATTCAATGTGTTCAACCCCATGCATCACTGGATGAAGAGTGGCTGGAAAGCAAAACAGCAGAAAAGGACCAGGGAGGGCTGGTTGACAGACAGCTAGAACACAAGGCAGTGTGTGCCCAGGTGGCCAAGGAGGCCAATGGCATCCTGGCCCATATCAGCAAGAGTGTGGCCACCAGGACCAGGACAGTGATTGTCCCCCCGAATTTGACACTGGTGAGACAGAACATTGAGTTCTGTGTCCATTTCTGGGCCCCTCAATTCAGGAAGGATCTTGAGATCCTGGAACAAGTCCAGAGAAAGGCAGTGGAGCTGGTGAAGGGTCCAGAGAATAAGTCATTTGAAGAACAACTAAGGGAATTGGGGTTAGAATAAGTAATTTGAAGAACAACTAAGGGAATTGGGGTTCTTTAGTCTGGTGAAAAGAAGACTGGGAGGGCTTTGTTGCTCTCTGCAACCTCCCCAGAGGAGGTTGTAGACAGGTTGGCCAGCCTCTTCTCCCAGGAAACCAGTGACAGGACAAGAGGAAGTGGCCTCAGGCTGCATAAGGGGCGGGGTAGGAAGGATTTCTTCACTGAAGGTGTGGTCACACATTGGAACAGGATGGCCAGGAAACTGGTGGAGTCTTTATACCTGAAAGTGTTGAAGAAATGATCAGGTGTGGCACTTAGTGTCATGGTTTAATTGATATAGTGGTGTTTGGTCAAAGGCTGGTCAAAACGTGATTGTTTTGGAGGTGTTTTCTAATGTAATGTAATGTAATGTAATCTAATCTAATGTAATCTAATCTAATCCTTCTATTATTCTGTTCTATGATTTTATCTCAAAAAAATACTGTTCAAATCTTCACAATCAACCTTTTATTTAAAACCATCTATTCCCATATCTGCTTCCAAAACTCATATTGAATGATCAATTTTTATCTTCCTAAAAAGGCAGCTTTCAGTTTTGTAAGAGCTGAATTGCATACAATCCCCTGACCTAAAATTATGCTAATTTTCTCAGAAGTGGAAGGCAGTCTTCACAGCTCAAAAGTGTAAAGAAAAACACCAGAATCTGGATGTTCACATTAGCAATAACCTTCATTCACCTTTTTCAGTCTTTCTGGAGTTGATATCATCAGATGCAACTACACATAAGAGCTGGCTGTCAGCTGTTGCTTCTAGTCATGTCCTGGCCCTCAAGGCTCCAATGACTTAGGCAGAACCGACCAGTCCAGAAACATTCACTTGGTTAATTTCATAGCGGTCTCATTTTAAGAGCATTTAGGGGGTGGGAGAAGGAGTGACTGGAATTGAGTGAAGAAATGATAAATATAACTATTCCTGACAGCAAGCTTGGCAAGTGTTCAACACTTTACAGAATCAGCACCACTAGTTAGCACCATTTCCTAGAATGTACCAGAGATTCTGTAGTCTATTGCTGTCACTGCAGAATTCATAGTGTCATCATGTGGATGGGACGACTACTCCAAATGCTACCTCAGTAAAAAAAAAAATACAAATATTTTAGAAAAGAAGAAATAGAGAAAAATGTAGCATAAACCACACTGAGAACCATATGTAAGCATAAAAGACCTATGGATATTTTAAGGCTTAAAGTGACAATTCTACAGAAAAGAAATTAAATAATGAATATGAAAACTCAAAAGTGAAGGGAAAGGTTTTTAAACCTTCATTTAAATACATTTTTTTCTCATAATTTTTATTTGCCTTTCTTTTTCATAAAAATAAACAGACAAAATGAAGCAAAGAAATCCGTTTGACATCATGAACACCGAAGTACTGAACAATAATTTTGTCTTGTTTTACATGCAGGTTAGGCCATCAGCTTTAGTGTTTATAAAAATCTAATGTTTCTTTTCTAAAAACTTTATCTTAAAATTGATCTGAAAAAGTTAATAATATTAACGGATTTAGCAATTATTTTTAAAAGCTTATCAGGAAGCTTTAACAACAGTTTTTAAAGTATATTAAATTGATGAAAATATTGGGTTAATTGATTGAAACAAATATTACCATTTTGTTTTCTTAGTCTCCCACAACTTTTTTGTAGAGTCATCTAATCAAAGTTAATATGTATGTTAAAAGAAGCTATTAAAAGAAAATGAAAGCCAAACAACAAAAAACCTCCAACCAAACCAAGACCAAGAAACCAACAAACAACAACAAAAAAAAGCTCTCCAAAAACCACCAAAAAGCAAACAAACCCAAGAAAATCCTAAAACAAAAAAGAAATATTTCAGGACAAGTTTTGGCTCTACTATTGCTTTCCAAAAATATGACTTCTGGCTATATATGCTGTAAGAGATCACCTAGCTTTTCATCTCCAAGTAAAAAGGTTTTTTTGTTCCAAGAACACAGAAGAATACAATTCTGTTCACCTCTGTGTAATGCTGTTAAAATTTAATTTTATACATAACTTATAATGCAAAACCTAAATTTATTCTAATAAATAAAGGCATTATAAAACTTATTACATACTTGAATTATAGATGTAGAATGATGAACGAAAATTGTATCACTTATGTAGAAAGAAATAGCCAAAATCAGATCTGGAGTGTAGACTTCCATAGTCCATGGTCATAAATGGAGTTGCAGTCAAGAAATTAGTTTGTCATATCCAGCCAGTACACTGAGGACATCAGGAAAGAATCAAAGTAGTTTTGGACATACTCAGAACTTGTTTTCTACAAAAAATGGAGAATTTTCCACATGCACTTCTTAAATGTGAATGCTGATTACATGCCTTGATTGGTGTACGGAAATGTAATTACTAGTTTTTTTCACTTGTCTTATAGAGCAATTTCAACTGCAAAACAGAATGAAGAGACATTTTAACACACTGCTTATGGTATTCATTCTCAGTACTCTTGCATTTCAGAAAACAAAGCAGATTTATTCATCAAAGATGCTCCCTTAAAAATAAAGGCTTTTGTTTTGCGAATAGTACATGGATAAAATTTTTGTATTTCCAGTAACTATAATAACTCTTAAACTGCTCAGTTCTGTGTCTAGTTGAATTGCAACAGACCAATATGAAAAGCTCACCTTGAGCACCAATTATACCAAAATTTAATGGAATGTAAAAATGTTTTAACCTTCTTTGAACTATGTGTCAAAGTCAATTTGACTCAGCTCAGGGAATGAAATGAATCTTGCTTTTTTAAAGAGAGCTAGAGAAGCCCTCCTCAGTGTCAAAACATAACCCTTATTGCACCTTGCCTTTTTAAAGGCATTTCTTTTAAATAATGTTCTTATAAAGAAACTGTTTCCCTTTATATGCTAATATTTAATTTCTAATTCTAGTTGATTTGCTATTACCAATTTTTGCTATTATCAATTTTCCGTCATATCCAGCCTTCCAAATACAAACTTTTCATGGGATAACTCAAATGTGGTTCAAGTATGAGCAATTTTGCAATAGCAGTGTTATCCCAAGTACAGCTGTATTTCTTGGGTGAAACCAAGATGTAAATGAAGAAATTTTGGAGTGTAATTAAGAAACCACAGGCAATCAGTTGCAGAAAGTCCAGCTGTAGGTCATTCTTTACTGCTGAACACCAGGAGTGTATGTTGAGGACAATACCATTTAATATTTTCATTAATGGCCTGCTGAGAAATAGAAAACACGCAGGAGCCATTAATAGGTCAGATGGTTGTATCACCCTTCAGATGAGCATCAATGGGAAAGTGAAATGGGTTGTGACATTAAGAGTGGGAAGTGCAAAGATCTATGTCTGGGGAAGAATGACACCAAGAAATAGTTGAAGTAGCTGTCTGGAAAGCAGGTCTATCAAGAAGGATCTGAGGGCCCTGCTGGACCATAAGTTGAACATTAACCAGCAGTGAGCCTTCAGACACTCTCCAGTGCTCCTTTAGAAGAGCTGTCAGCAAATACAAGGATGTGATCCTTCCCCTCAAAGCAGCCCTGGTGAGGTACTCCTGGAGTGTTGGGTCCAGTCCTGGATTTGTATCTCCAGGAGACATATGGACATTCAGAAAAGAATGCAGTGAAGACTCACAAGTAAACACCAAGGAGAGACTAAGAGAGCTGGGACTGTTCATACTGGAGAACTGTCAGACAGCAATCTCAGCTGCGCAGAAAAATACTTGATGGGAAGAGGTCAAAAAGACAGAGCTAAGATCTCGAGATAGCTAGCAAATCCAGTGACCAGACAGAAGGCAACAGGCACAGACTGAAATGCAGAAATTTGATACAAGTAAAAGCAAAATGCTTTTTAGTATGAGGGGCTGAACACTGAATGGGCTGCTCAGAGTCTGTGGACTCCTCACCCTTGGAGGCAATCAATATTGAACTGGACACAGCCTGGACAAGTTGCTCTACTTTAGCATGCTCTCATCCACGAAGCTGGAACAGCTGACTCTCAGAGGAGTCTCAATCAGCCTTTCTGGGATTCCATAATGGCAATGTCAACTGCAAAGTGTGCAGAAAAAGATGGTGAAGCACTAGTGCTCTGCCTGCTTCTGGCTGCCCCATTCTGTGCACACAAATATTCAGTTGCTAGAAGATAGCACCTTATGCTCTTTTGACACCTCTGAGACAATTTTTTAAACAAATACTACATTTTCTTTCAGTTAGAGCTTTAGTTGAGCATCACCTTAACCAGAATTTTTAGCTTGGGAATTAATTGTTTCAAATCACTGTAAACTTTTTTTCTTTGTTCCTTAATTGTTATATTGAACTAGAAAACACAGTACATACATATTTCAATCATACAAGTTTAAGAAAAAACCCAGCAAAATTAAGATAAACACAGGTTCTATTTGCTTTGCCATGGAAAGCAAAGGAAGAGTTGACACAACCAGTATAATTGGAAGACAGATGTACCACATTCGCTGTTTCACAGTACAATAATTCAGGTACTTCATTCTTCTTATTCTCTCATGCGCCCTGCCTTTTGTTGTTGGAATTTTTAAGTAGCTCATGAACAAAATATAACCACAGAAGCTCAGAATGTACTTCAGCAAGACACCTCACCTTTACCTCAGGACAAAACCAGTTAGGTATGTAATTCAGAATCCATCACAAGATATTTGTTCAGCCGGCTTTTACAAACTGCAGTGATGGACCAACCACAACCTCTGTAAGCAATGTTTAGTCAGCCTCAGCAAATGAATGCGTTTTCTAACTAACAGTTTACAGCAGGTGTTTAAGAAAAGAACTCAAATGCAAATGGACATTACAAATTAAAAATCACATTTTTTCTTGGATAAAGTGGTAAGTTACCATAAAATCGCTTCCTTCATGAACTCCATATAATTCAATTTCTTTGATTATTCTAGTCAGCAGTGTATATATCCTAGAACTGACTCTCTCCAATTTATTGATGTGCAGAACCTCACTCATTTAAGCAAATAAATACATGAAGCACAATATATAGGGAAGTATCTAATGGTATTTCCACATTCTAATTTTTATTTTTTCCTTAAGTAATTTTATTCCTAATGTTTAAACTCCCAGATTCCAAATGCCCACTTTCATTCCGAGTTGACTTTTTAAAAGTATATGATGGTTTTGACTGTCATTTTAGAATGGCTTTGAAGATGATTTTAGCAGTGAATGAAAAGTTGATATGGCCATCATAAACAAAAAAATTAATCAGACCTTTCCAAGCACCACCACTTACTAATGGAGACAGTATTACTACTAATGTGGCATTACTACTAATGGGGCGTTCTATTTGCACTACTAACAAAATTCATCTTAAATGTCTGAAGGCAAGTCTATGATTCTAAAAAGATAAAACATATGTCCTAACAAAGTCTGAACAATTTTTCCCTCTGAAAAGTCTGGCTATTAGCAGCTATTGGAGATAGTGTTGATATCAAATTCAAAATCAAATTAAATCTTATATTCTCAGCAGTAAGTTGAAAGGTGACATTTCCTCAGCAAAATCAAAAGCAAACAATGACAGAAAAAAAAAAAAAAGAAAGGTAACTATGTCAAGTATATTTTGGCAGACAGCATCTTGTTTAAACTAACATTAAGATCATTACAAGTCATGATTAGAAAAAAAAAAAAATTGTGTATCCTAGGAAAATTTTGGTAACATACCAGCGGTAATATTTGCCAAGGATCAACTGGTTCATCTCCCAGATTACTGCAATTTATTTGCTTTTTGTAAAGGAGGGAAAAAAAAGACAAGGAAGTACAGGGAAAGCATATTAAAATTTAAATTTCACTATCTTTACTATCTGTTTCTTCTAAAATAATTTCTCTCAACTTTGCGTATGTCAGGTCTAATCAAGTAAAAATTTCTAAAGTAGCATAAGCATCATTGCTTTTTAAGTTGAAGAAAGACTATGTATTTTATACAAGCATAAAGTTAAATATGATCAAAATTCAACATGTTCTTTTAAACAAAGAAGCAGGAATGTTCATGGGTCTCAAAACAGAGATCTGAAGAGTGCTGAATTTCCACAGAAAATAATTAGGGAGCAGAGAAATCAGAGAAGATGTTGAATTTATCAACCTCAGTAGAAGACAAGAAGGTTATCTACTCTGCATGGTTTTACAAAATACTTTTTACCTTTTCACTGGTACAACTTCAGTTAATTCCATAGTGTCACTCTGGACAAGAAAACAGCTCAAGCAAAATCAACTGCAAAACTTTTCTTAGCAGATGAATGTGAATTTACCAGATCTGAGAATGTAACTCCACATTTCAAGCTCAATATTTAGGCATGATTTTCTTCAACAGCAACTAATTCCCTCTCTTTTTCAACTCAGTGGTAATAAAATAATAAAAAGCATCATAAAAGCAAAATGTTTTGAAACATTTCATTCACCAGCTGTATTAGCAAAATGATAAATATCAACTACATTCCATTTCTATAGTTATTAAAACTAAGTGTTTATTAAAATGTATTTGGTTTCAATGCCTAAATATCACTTGTATCTTTAATAGTTACAAAAGAGCTGTGTTTACCCTTTTTTGTGTAGTCCCTCTAACCATGGTCCTTCCCCCTCTGCCTCTCTACGTTACCAGAGTGGAAATTGCGTGCAGCCCATATAAGAGCCTGGTGAAGAACACGGTGGAGCAGGTGACTATTTCCTAAAGGATATTAGTCCATGGGAGGATCCCCACACTGGAGGGTAACAGGATGAGAAGAACAGAGCAGAAGAGAGGATCTGTCATATACTGACCACATCACTGACTACTTATCTCCCTCTGCTGCTCAGGACATTTCTGGAGAGCAGGCAGACAATTTGGGAATGAGGGAGTAAAGGGGATCTTAGGTAAAAGGGGTGGAGAAGTGGGAGGAGGTGTGTTTTAAATTTTGTCTTTGCTTCTCAATATTCAAACATATTTTAACTGGTAACAAATTACATTAGTTTTCCCTAAATTTAGTCTGCTTTGTCCATGTAATAATTTAGGGATCCCTGTCCTTATTTCAGCCTACAAGTTTTTAAATTTATTTTCTCATCTTGCTGGGTGGGGGTGTAGTGGCTAACCTAGGTCAGGCCACCACACCATTATACACAGTAACCCATTCAGATAAATTTAACACTATCATACCATGATTTTCAATTGAGTACTGAAGAAGCCAGATAGTTGTATATGACATATTTACCATGAGATCTAAACAACTTTCCCTTTCAAGGACCAGAATTGTAATTACAAGTTTTGCAGAAGTGAGCATCACAAGATTTTCATCGCTAAAACTGCATGGGATGAAGCCACTATGCTTTCACCTGCCACTGTTGTTATTATCTAAATAAACAATGAAAAAAATGGCAGTATTTTCAAGGAAAAAATATAGTTATCTTTTGGAGGTTCTGACCAAAAACTTTAATTTGGGTCCATCCATATGCAGAAAGACAGCACCTATATTTCAAGTAGTAACTTGTTGTGTACGTGCACACTCTCATACATACAAGAGGCAGAACTGAGATAAAGATAGCAGTTCAGGAGTCAGCTGTTTTGGAGACACTGCTCTAGAAACCATTCCAAAATTCTCTTGGATTTGCGTGTGTGCTGCTACCCTTATACATGGCAACTCCTGTTACCGCTGAAGATCAATAGATCACGCGAACACAGGTTGAGGTGTGGTGAAAGAAAGAGCAGAGTTTATTTTTCCCCCCAGGATTTATAGGCTTCTTACCACGGCCAGGGATTGGATGGTCAGGATAACACTTTCTCACTGCACTGGCCATGAGCGATGCCCATAACAAGACGTGTAACAGAAAGAATGTACACATATCTATGTTTACAGTTACTCTCCTGGGAAAGTCCTTAGAAAACTATGTCAGCAAGCTCAGAAGCTGAGTTTTCAGGGCGACAAACTCCCACCACTATTTTGTTTCTGCAGTCATCCCATGCCCACCAGTATCTCAAGTGAAATTAACCTTGTTATCAAAGCCACAAAAGCAATGTATTGCAGGGGAAGTAAGAAAGAGAGATAAAGCGAGAAAGGACAGACATTCTGGAATACATTCCAAACTGCTGCTATAAATGTAAGAATTTCCTGCCTGCAATTCAGTTTTAAGGAGACAAAAATTGAAACATATTATTTGTTAGTAGCCCATACATTTATGTTCTCATAACACTACCAGAAAGCAGAAATGAAAATTTAATTAAACAATTATACTTCAATTTATTTTATACAGGCCTGGTAAGAAAAGGTTTTGCTTCAGTAAAAAAAAATAGTAATTTTATAGGGTTTCTGAATTATTTGTCTCTTTATGAAGTTGTAATATTGATTGATATTTAATCAGATTTTTAATTAGTCAGATGAATTAAACAAGTGACATTCACATGTTGATAAATCTTTCTCCACTTTATGCTTATCAGATAATGGTTTCAGAATGTCAAAGTACCTTACGAGACTTTTTATTATTTTAGCTGTATTCCTTGGTATATTCAAGTAACAGACCTCAGCCTGAGTCCCAAAGATTATAATGCACAGAACCTAAAAGCTTTGTGTAATCTTTTGTTTCAAACTGATTCAAACTTCAAAACATATGGTTTACTTCCTGACAGCTATATAAATATTGTCATTATAAATATTATCCTGATTTATGAGGAAATAAAAAATATTTTCATCATTACAATGTACCTATGTTCCTAGTTTGTGTGTGTACATAATTCAGACAGAAATTAATGTGGAATGGTACTTCAAAAAGTTACTACCTAGAATCTGATAATAGCAGAAAACCTTATTGAACTACAACTTTATATTCCACTTATTGGCTGAATTCCCAAAGCAAAGAAAGCACTTGTGATTGTGCCCAGAGTAGGTGGAGGCTACATGTTAGCTGCAGGCTAACATGTTAGCTTGGTTAAGAATACAGAATTGACAAGTTCTGAGACAGTTTCTATTACCTGTATAGAGTCAGTTGTATATTACAACTTCTCAAATAATAAGCTATGCCAGGTTAGGTACAACTGTGCATGTGTGCATGACTTATACACATACACATTTAAGTTTTCTCTTGTGCCTTAGGATCTTGTTAGTAACACTCCATCCAGAGACATCTGTCTCTTATTTAGAGAGACACGTCCAGGGACATCATGTCTCTTATTTAGAAATGTGATTCAGCAACCACTGGCTTACTGACCTGGCAGCATGTAAATCAGACTAGCAAAATACAGGATTTCACATCTTTCTTCTCACTCAAATGCTTAGTCATCTGACAAAACATGAATAAGAGAGCTCAGAAGAGGTGCTTCCTTTGCTACCATAGTCTAAAATATTTTACTGAGATTCAAAATCTACGATGCATTTTAGAGATATATCTTATTTTATAAATATATATATATAAGAAAATAAAGAAAATACCCACAGCCCAGGGACAGAGCTGCCCGGCCACTGTCCTGCTCCCTGGTGAGGCTGTTGGGACAATTCTGACTAACTGGTCTTTCCTTGCTACTGTCAGAGGGACAAGATTTTTAAAGCTTAAATATGGCACATGTGGCTTTAACATGTGATATCAGCTAAATCAAGTTGAGTCAGGTGACTCTGATCAAAATGACAATTTTAGGTGCTGTAGTGCAATCATCAAAAATTAATTCAGATGCAGGAAACCCCTCTGAGAGGAAAAAGGGTAGCATCTTCTCCTAAGAGATAATTACAACTCAGGATAAACTGCAGAGGCTTTTGGAAGTGTCCCATCAGAAAAGAATCCAAATTTCCTCATGCATTAAATAATAGTTCTAAACACAAAGGAGGATTTCAAGGTTCCCTGTCTTCAGGATTTGCTGACGAATAATACTTCAAATACTCCTTTAAACTGTAGAAAAGGTACAGAGGTTGGGATGACTAGCATTTTAACAAACAACGAACAGTGCTCATCCAATGTTGAATCACTCAGCATTACTCCCCTTTTTCTGTTGTTGTTTTTAATCTGAAAATCCATAGTCTGTTATACACATAATGTAACTGTGTGATATATTGATTAATAAGGAAAATTATAAACCATTGTAAATGGAATTTAAGTCCTGTAGGTAGCATTGCTCTTACTCAATACAATGAAGCAGTGATGTTTTGAAATGAGTACGTTAAACTTAGTACGTCACAAGTTTAAATGACTGCTTACAAAGTGCAGGACAGACAACATTTCAACACTGACATCCATGATGTACAACACAGCTACATAAATTTTAGGGTTTTTACACTCATAATGGCAGTGATTATAATTCTAGGGAGGATAAAAGTTACTACTGTAACATTGTGCTTTACTGCGCAAGGGCTGTAACACCTACTCACATTTTACCATTCCCTTGGTGACAGTAAATTAAGAGCAATATACACCCTGGGTACAATGTGGCTTGTACAGAACAAAATTAACAATATTGTTTGATGAACTAGGATTTTTTTTTTTTTTTTCATATTTCCATCAATAACTTTCAAATTTACAGATAATCACAATTTCACAATGTAATTTCAGTGAAGTAATTTCACAATGTAAAATGTACATGGAGGAATGTAGCAGTATACTCTCTTTAAACAACAAAGAAGTCTTCCTTATTACCAACGCTAAAACCATCTTGTGCTGTTTTACCTTCAGAACAGGTAATGTACTGTACGTGCTTGTTTCATTTAGAATTTAGTGTGACTATCAAAACAAAATATGAGATTGGTCTTAAGAGACACACTGCAATAAGGATGCTAAGCATTTCCCTTAAGTGAAAACAGAGTAATGGACACCAGGTATACTTGGTACAATAGGTATCTGATTTCTCCATTCCTGTCCTTCACATCCTGGTAGTGTTTTGTTCTACCACTTTACATTAGAACCCAGGACAAACAATTTTCCAAAGCTAACTCACCTAATGCTCACCATATTGACCACAGAGAGAGCAGAGTCAATCTCTGTCTAATTTACTGCCCTGACTCAGCTCACACTGATACTCAAAGGTAAGGTTTTCAGGGCAGCTACAGTGTAAACTGCTAAGGTGTGTCACACAACCACATCTACAATCACTGAAATGTAGAAAGACATTTGTACACATGGCTACAAAAGGAACAAATAAGCATACAGAAAAGCACAGGAAACAAGATGGTAAAATAAAGGGAATTTTGCACTTCCAAGAAAGTGCAGTAATACTTATTGTGGTGAATGGCCAGACTGTCTCCAAGATCAGAAAGGTAAATTTGCTTCAGAGAAAAAGACACTATCTAGAACATCTAGAGGTCTCAAAGGAGGACTGGAGATAAAAGCTAAAAATGGTCCACTGAGAACGGGTAATGTCTGACACCCTGGAGCACGCAAGTACAGTAAGGCTCCCAAACAGCAACAACAGCATGTCAGCTGAAGAGGCAGAAGAGATTTTTTCCAGCTTAGACTCAAGTTTTACTCTTAACTATTCCCATGAAAGCTGCACTAATTGAACTCCACAGGGGATCTGCACTGTGACCTCTGATGCCTTTAAAAGAGACAATATTATGCCTATCAAACACCAACACAGTATTACAGCTTTGACTTGCAATTCATTACACCTTTTTAGCAGTATATTTTGGTGTACATCTAATATGCAGGATGAAACTGTTTTCTTTTTCATGCTTACCAATTTTAATATTCTTTGAAAATATTTTAACAAGCAATTTCCCTTCAGAGCTCCAGCAAACTTGATGTGTTGATCTTGAAAAGTTTTCATCGACACATCCAGAGGCAAATAATTGTTATTGAATACGAACATTTCAAAGTCCTTTTAAGTGAGCTTAAGTAATTTCTGCCCGCTTTATATATTCCTTAGAAAAATTTGGGCTGTTAGCATTAGATAGGCAGTTAAACTCTTCAGGTGTTCTTTTATATTATTTAGATCTTGGGGTGGTTTCAATTTTTAAGAGAAAGTTATTCAAGGATAGTTGAATATTTTCCTTTCTGTGGCATCAATTTCAAAAGCCAATCCTTCTTAATTAAAAAAAAAAAAAGTGCTGAATTTAGTCTAATCAATACAGCACTTCTACACTAGAAGAAGATAGAGGATATCAAAACTAATTTTAGATATGGAAATATCCAGTAATGAAGAAAGTCTTCTAAAGAAGTCCTTTCATTTTTTTGGTAGGAATATTGCCTTCCTTGTTTTTTTGTTTTTTTTTTTTTGGATAATAATAGCAAACATATTATTTATTTTTAGGTAAATATGGTATTTAAACTGGCAACAGGTAGCTCTTACAGTTTCACTATAAATATGTAATGATGGAGAGGCATTCTTGATGTTTTTAAAAAAAGTAGATCTAATTCACAAGAAAAACTTCTTTTGACAAACCACATCTATACAGTGCACCAGATCTATTAAGTATAACATTTTTCTGATGGCCAGATAGATTGTAACAGCTACATCCCGTTTATAGATTTAATTTTTTAACTATTTTGAGCATTGATTGAACTGGCTTCAAAAACTGAAGTGAATCTGCAAGATATTTAAATATAAAGTACTCTTCAAATGAAAACAAAGAGCTCCCTAGCACAACTACATTGTATAGAAAGGCTCTAGGCAATTATTTTCGTTATTATAGTAGAGGCAAGAGAGAAAGAGGCAGCAACAGAAGAGGCAGCAATTCATACTACAGTAGTGCAGAGGAAGAAAAAAATAGAAACAAAAATATTAGGATAAACTAAATAATAATCCATAAGGTAAAATAAAGTAAGCTCCTGTGTGATTAAAACCATATTATCATGAAAGCAATAATATGAAGTTGAGGCTTGAACTATAAATTTAGATATGAAAGTGGATGGGAAGGAATCAGTATTACCTATCAGAGCTGAAAAGAAAGAGGTGTCTAAAGATATCTTTAAAGATTTTGAAAAAAATACTTTTTTTTTTTCTTACCCTCTGGTACAGGATTCCATATGAAATTGGTTAATGGTTACAGTTGACAGTTGCAATAAAAAAAACAATGTCCAAACTAAGATAACTTCAGATTGGGGTCCTGTCAGTTTACTTTTTCCCATAAGTATATGTAAAATAAGAGTTTTAGCCAAGGATTTGAAAGAATTTGAGTGCATGCGCACAAGTGTTTCCAAACAAAAAAGGTATCATGACAGAATGTGTACTGCATTTGTCTCAACAGAGAATAGGCAGGCATGGAACCTTGCAGCAGTGTAAATATTCTTGCACATCTTCTTTTAAAAGTTTCTTATCATTTGTGTAAATAAAGTGCCCAAAAGAAGGTACGAGTACAGTAACTAAAATTGGCTTTTGCTCTAGTACTTTTCCCACCTCAGTATTTACATGAAAAATTACCAGTACCACGCATACAAAAGCACCAAGACTTCATCTAAATACATGCATACCTTAAAACTCACAGTTATAGACTAGCTGCCATCGTTCTGCATATATAGCACTCCCCTGATCTTCATAAGACCACAAACCTCCTTTTAAAATTGTGAAGTCCCTTACCTCATTCTAGGCTTTTATCTTTAGATCAAGGGCTTTGAATGCCATAATAACCTTGAAAAAATAATTTGAATTCCAGGCAGTCTGTTTTCTTTGTCTTGAGATCCAACAGGCTTTTTTACTGATTAATCTTCCTCTTAAAAAAGCCCTAACATATAATTTTGCCTCTGTAAAAATTTGGAAGTAATCATTAGGAAAATAAAATTATCTGAAACTCTGCAAGTTCATGCTTTGCTCATCTTAAGATCTATTTTCACTTCAGGAACACGTTTTGTTTTTACTCCACAATAGAAGAGAACTTAACTACATTTCCATTCACAAAGCAGATCCTCCACCATCTGCAAGGCTCCTAATCTTATTCTTCCTAACTGTGACCCATTGTTCTATGTGTCAGGATATCCCTTATAGAAGTAGGATAGAGCCATTCATACTACATTTGAACAAAATCCTATCAATATTATGAAGTACTACTTTCATCTTCTTTAATGAACTTTATACCATTCTGTGTGGGACTTGAAAAACTGTCTCAGTCATGCAACCAAATGCACTTAATACCTCCAGTGGGAATGCAGTCTTTAAAACAACTTCAGCACAAACATAATATTGGGGAAAAAGGTTTTTTAACATTACAGAAAGATGAAGCAAGGGAAAAAAAAAACACTGTGAAAGGATCCTGGGAGAATGGGTTCCAAGATTACAGAAAACATGTTTCTAAGGATGATATGATTGACACTTAAAAACATTACAGTGGAGAAAACCATTCAAGGAGGTATGTCCCTTTCTCTTCCCTAAAAGAGAGATCGGTTATGCTCAGACTCAATATCAAGAATACTACAACCTTCCCTGGCAAATTATTACAGTGCTTCCTTAAATCTCTTAATGTCTATCTCCCAAAACCAGCACATCACATTTTGAAACCAATTATGTATGTTGAGGAAAGAAAGATTACTTATAGAACTAGTGGGTTACTTTTCTGCTTATTGATCAGAATAAGAAAAATAATATTTTTTTTATTAATCTTGTTAAAGTTTATGATCCATTATGGCCCTTTTCTAAACAAATGGCCAGTATTTGTGTTTATATAGTTGGCTCTTCTTGACAAGTGCAGTACACTGCAGTCATCTCTGTCAAAATTCCCCCTTTATAGCAACTTCTTGAAAACAGGTGAAAATCTAGTCTCAGCCACCTGTAGTATTTCCCATCTTCTTGTCATCTACAGATTCAGAAAGTACCAATTTCAGATTGTGAAAATGTTAAAAAACTGCACTTGAGAAAGGCCATGACACTGCTGCCTTAAATTTAAATGGGAATAGCTATCGATGTTTAACATACAGTAGCACCAAGGTCATTCCTGCATCTAGGTCAAAGACCCAAATTGTCATGTTGAACCTTTGAACATTTTTCATAGATTTCTTATGTGCAGTATTATCTACAGAAAAAAATTATTAAATTCCTTTTGCTTCTTCTGTTAAATTATTGAATACCTTCTTCTTCACCATACATAATTCCTTCACTGCTGAGCTGGGCAAACCTAGTGAAAATGCAGTACTAAAATGCAGTCAGGTCAAAGTCGTATGCTACTTGGTGTAAGAAACGAAGGGACATATTTTGTACAGAGAAGAGTAACAACAAAGTTAAGACAATAAAGTAACATAATTTTAAGGAATAAGCAAGTGAAAGGTCTAGAGGAAAAAATAAATTTCACTTTTGCCTTATAGAAATTAAAACTAGCCAGATAAAACCCAAAATACTGGAAATATCCAAAACTTCCTCTTTTTTTTTTTTTTCTTTATTCTTAAATTGACTCCTGGGGGAAATAATCCAAAGAAAGAGAAAATGGAACATTAATCAGTTGTGCTTCTTGCTCCCACCTCAAAAATCAACCATGTTTTCACAAACAAAGTTGTGAGATTCTAAATATCTCTTCTCTGCTGACCAGGCCATATTATGTACAATACTGTTAAGTGCTCGTACTGCCCTATTCAAACATTCCTCAAAATTATGACACAAGTTCCATTTTACCTGAGTTCATAATCAGGATAATTTTACTTATTCTGATATTCAATTTATTAATTTTGCTCCTCTTTGAAATGAGAAAAGCTTCAGGAAAAAAAACTTCTCATCTTTCCTACTAGCTAGGACTGCAGAAAACTGGACAAAGAAAATACATTGGCAGTGAAATTAATGAGGTAAGATCAACTGCAAAATAATTTTAGTCTCTGCAGTTAGTTGTATTATTCTTAAAACAAAAGGAATGAGACCATAATTCTTCTGTAAAAGTTAGAAAATTTCCTTAGGTTGAGTCCCAGATCTGAAAAAACCTCTTGCTTGAAATCTTAAATTTTATTCTTTTTAATTCTACTTAGAGACTAAATTATGCAGACGCCCAAAGAGGTGTTTATTTACATCCTTGTGGAGAACCTCACTCATGTGAATTCTCTTCAAATCCAAGAAAACAGATCTGCAAGTACCTCAAGAGGAAGGCAATACCAGCACTTCCTTTTGAGCTCAGAAAATCTGTATTCTCACTAGTTTCTTTAAATTATGTTTTTAAAAATCATAAACTGTGTGAAGAAAAAAAAATTAAGAATAAATACTCTGATAAAATTAACACAGAACAGAATTTCAGAGATTCTTGCAAAGCATAGTACATGTTATCAAATCTGCATTTTCATATCTTACATTTCTACAAATGTGACAACTTCATGAGTTGCCCATGAATGTAAAAACAGGAGATCCCAAAAGTAGGCATATAAAAAGTACATTGACAGATATAATATTAATAGCAATATTTATTAATAAAAAAAATATTTAAAGAAAATTTAATTTTTTTTTTTTCTCTGGGGCACAATGGGGTTTTGATGTTTGTGATGGAGATGATTGCTTCTACCAGCAGCCATTATATGTCTTTCTTGGAATTCATATTTATTTTTAATGTACAGTTGGTATTTTCGATAGCATAGTCTCATGGTATTTCCTTTAGGTTCAATAGAGCATTTTAGCAGAAAAGTACAAGATAACTTTTTCTTGAACTCTTGGTGTTCAATGAAGATGACAAAGCAGTACATATTAATCTTGGCATCTAATTGGTATTGGAAAGAAGAATGAAACTATGATGTTCTTCTTTTCTCAAAATTTGGATCAATATTTCAAATGTTACACCTTCAGGGGGAAAAAGAAGAAATACCATGAAAGGCTCAAAAGTCTGCAGGATTCTATAAATGGCTTAGATATACTGCAATGCCATCAATGTTTCAAAGCTGTGTTTCCAGACACATAAAAATTCTCTGTCTTCCTTCTACTTGTTTACACAGGACATGGTAAGAGGCATAGCAAATAAAAATGAAAGATGATTTTAAAACTTTTCCTTCAGCACTCCATGTCATACAGTGTAATCGTCCAAAATTTAAAGGTAGAATGAAAAATGTATTTGGAAACCGTTCAACAGAGATCTAGGGTAAAATGAAAGATAGTTTTATGTTTGGGTCATAAGAAATCTTACGCTTTTAAAAAATTGCTCTTAACTTTTAGTAAGATGTATCAGAAGTCAGAAATACTAAAAGCTACTATAAAAAACATCACAACCTATGTTGCAAAATAAAGTAATCGTGTCTCATTCACTGTAAAATGAAACTGATAGGTTAGGATAAGGAAAGTCGAGTTACATTTCAAAGAAGACTAGAACTGTATGTGCATTAAAGGAAAGACAACTTATGCTTGGAGGTGCTTTTTTAGGGGGTTGGTTGGGGATTTTTTTCTTTTTTGTTTCTTTTCGTTTGGATTCTTTGTTGGCTTTTCTTTCTTCAACTTTTTTGTTTTGTGTTTTGGTTTCTTGGGGTTTAGGTTTTTTTGGTGGCATTTTTTTTGTTTTTTTCAGGTTGTTATTTCTTTTGTTGTTTGTGTGTGTGTGTGTTTGTTTTCTGTTTTGGTTTATTTTTCCTGAAAAATTAGTGTATTAACAAGGTCTTTAATTCTGTCTGGAGGCTCCAAACACCTCAAATGTCAATGTATGGTGTATATATAATGTATGGTGTAAGTATATGACACCCCTAACTATGATTCCAGCACTCAAAAAAAGGACAACTTCCACATCCTCACAAAAGAAGCAAAAAAAGCCCCAAACAAATAACAAAAAAAACCAAAACAAACCAACCAAACAAACACAACAACAAAAAAACCTAACCAATCAAATAAAAAGGCTTAAGAAAAAAATCAACAGAACAGCCTTCTTGTGCTAGATAATAGAACCATGAGAATGAATCCTGTGCATTACTCCTGAACTAAATTCTAAGGGGGTTTGGAACTAGATGAGCTCAAAGGTCCCTTCCAACACAAACCATTGTGTGATTCAATTTCTGCTATTCATATTAATATATTTGAAGTATCATTATTTCTATGCAAATTCATTTGGGAATAAAAAGTGCAAAATGGTAAGGAACAATTAAAATTTAATCTTGTGTCTCATGGCTTTCATATTCTACAGTTTATTCATTCTAAGATTTCCTGGATTACTTTTTAAACAAGGTAAACTTTATTAATTCATTAATTAAATTTTAGATTTATTATTTAGATTTCAATTTAGGATTTATTAATTGAATCAGATTATTTTCCCAGAGCAATCCAAAAGTATTAATGGACAATCAGTTATTTATATAATACAATAACATAAAAATTTAAAAAATAAAACAAACCTATAAGCTACTGTTGGTAAAATGTACCTTAATCTTTTATTTAAAAATAGTGGTTTTTAGGACACAGACTGGACACAAATTCTAAGTTTTGAGAGATTTTTTTTAACTATTCAGATTCTGTTTTGACACTAAGCAACTATAGTTCCTATGTAGTTCTTCATGACATCAGTGGAACTGTAATGAAAATCCAAGACTACTACTTCAGTCTTCTTCAAGCAATTTGTACCTTTCTTCCAGCATAATTTTTAAATTTAACCCAGATATTTCCCCATGAAAGATTTTAATCAGGGAGCATCGAACCTGGTGCTGATTTAGAACACATGGTTTCAGTCCTCCTTAGCCTTTCCCACCCACTCTCACCACACCTGTTAACTAAATTATGTATTTAGATTTAATTTGTGCCTCTTCAATTCCATCAATTCTCAGAGCCTATTAGAAGATAGAAATAAATAAGGGAGATAGATTATATCAGAAATTCCATGTAAGCATCTGTGAGGAAACACGTGAAGAATCCGGGGGAAAAGCACATGCTATTCAGTACATATCCAACAACATACGCCATAGTTCACTGCGGTGTCAGATTTCTACTATGCAGATCACTTGCACCAATTGGTAAGAAAATAAGAGATTCAGAGGGAAATAAAACAATATGGAATTGCATTTCTTCATTTTTCTCTTTGCAAAACTGATTAATTTGTTATATGTTTAACTAATAATGAATATATAACATATAGTGTTTATAATTTCTGTTGTGCTTTCATATAATTTCTAAGTAGAAAACCTGAGGGTCAAACAGCTGTAATGCATGGCAGTAAATGATTCTAAGTTCTTACATGTAATTGTACCTTCAAGCTTTTCTAACATTATCTATCCCTCAGTTTTGTACTGATCTCTACTTAGTGATCCTGCTGGAAAACTGGAAGGTCAATCTGGCCACCTTTTCTCCTTGGTAGACATACTTATTTCAACTCTTGTCTAAATTTGCATTAGATGTGTTTCAAAAGACAGAAAGCTATATGATAGCTTTATAATTTTACAACATAAATTATTTTAATACATAATTTTTTGGGGAGTTGTTTGTATTCTAAGTTGGCATCTTTTTGGCAGTTGTTTTCTTTATTGTGATTCTGAAAGAAAAAAAAAATAATATATATATATATGAGTTTTGCTGTTTTGTAGTAACATGCTTCAGGACTAAAATAAAATACTGACCAAAATTGAAATGGAAGAAAGGATAAATGATAACATAAAAAGGAGAATCCAATGGAAATTAAGGTTGCTAGGTTTGACTGGAATCATAACTGTTCATTTTTATGGAAAGACGATATAAGAAAAAAGAAAGAGGGAAAATGTTTTCCCTTTTTTATTGCTTTATTCACACTGTTCTAACACCAGTATAAGAAATAATTAAAACCTAATTGTTTCATGCAATGCCTAAATCTCAAAAGACCCAGCTTCTCAACACTGCAGCAATTTCCTCATATATCTGACTCTAATCCCACTTGAGAAGGAATCACTGATTGTTTGCACTGCCATCTCAAGGATGTAAAATAGAATAAATAACTTTTTCATTGTTTATTTCAGTTACTGTCTTACCAAATACAAATCCAATGCCTAATTAAGAGCATAAGAAGTGGGCAGTGTGGCACAAATATAATCTTAAGGGCTAATTTATCCAGCACTTATTTCTGTGCTTCATTTAAAAATCTTGATTGAATGTCACGGTTTAGAAGCAACATATTTTAATGCAGTTTCATCAGTTTAGTATCTCTTTAAATTGTTTTTGTAAACACATAATATAATGACATATTATGTCATGACCCTATCTTGAAATACAGCTCCACATGCTAGACCTCACCATGACAGGTTAATTATCAAAACATACTATGAGATAAAGAATTAGCCAGTTGTCCTTGGTGGACTGGCAAGGCAAAATAAGTTTTGTTTTATCAGAATGCACTAATTAAGAAGCGGTGTTTCAGTTTGATTTTAATGGGTGACAACAGACATTGCATTTTCATTTTACATGTCCTCTGTTTCATATAACTGTCAGTCTTAAAGAAATTTAGGCAAACAAGAGATAAAGTAAATTACTTTAATTTAAGCTTGCAGCTTTCTCCATTTGAAGCAAGGTGTAAAAAGTAGCTTGAGCACTTTTGAACTTATCCTTGATAATATTTAAGTATGGAGATCTTTCTACACTCAATTGTACTCTTGGCTAAGTAGTATATCTACAGCAAATTGTCAGCTAATTAACAACTATCCTAATTTTTCTGTTTGTTGGCAACTTATAAATAATATTTTTTAAAAGAGAAAATACAAAAGCTGTTATACAACTGCTGTCTTTTTATAAGAGTATATAAATATGTTTTTTACTAGAACTATTATCTGTTTTACTAGAACTAATTTCCATTTCACCAGTCATTAGCTGTTTATCCAAGGCCCTGGAGTAAACTTTGGACATCCTTTATTTTACTTTACTTTAATTGCATGATTAGCCAAGTCAGTTTAACCACATGAAAAGGTTTTAAAACATATGATTTGTATCATTGGCCAAGCACACAGAAGTTTTATTAAATTTATGGGCTTTTTAATTTGAATTTACAGATGTTGGTATGTCCTCTATAATGAACACTTCAACCAGCTTATTATTGTCCATGACTATTTTTCATCTAAAAGAGTGCTGAATCATGTAGTCTTTAACAGTTGCTTTATATATTTATGAACCTCTGTGTAGGATGAGTTTTGCTGTTCATAGATGAATCATGACTTTCAGCTGAAGGTGGGCAGAGCCCATCTGTCTAAATTAGAGAAAGAAGTCTCTATGGGAGGAAGCTTTATTTCAGCAACATACCTTTCTTGTTTCCTTAAGACACTTTTAACTCTTATATATTAGGTACTAAGACTATTTGCCACTGCAGAATAAAGGAGATGGCAAGAAAAGTAGCTCTGTTGTATTTCCAGTCTTAAAACACTTTTTTTAGCATCAGTGTTACCAAATTCAACACTCCATAATTTTAAAAAGAGGAAAAAATTAAACAAACAAATCAAAACCAAAACCAGCTAAACATGATTTTAAAAGAGGTTACAAAAAAAGTAAATTTGAAGGTAGTCTTGAAAAAGTAATGATTTAAGGACAGACAATTCTTTGAAGACAGAAGAACTTAATTGCAACACAGCAGTTACACTTGGTATATTCAATCAAAACACAATGCTACTTTGTAGAACCTATCTTGATAAGTTTATCTTTTGAATTAAATATGCTATAAAAATTAATCTCCTGAGATCATCAATGTCAGGGACATTAATAAGCTTTCTGTGACTTGTACACACTGCTTGTTCTACTTTAACAAGTAGTTCAATGAACATGTACATTAATAAACAATTAAATAACAAAAATAATCTACATATCCTATATTTCAGGAAATTACACCTCAGCGTTGGTCTTACCTGGGCCAAGAATCTTGACTATCCAGAAGTCCTAAACAGGCCATCCATCTCTCCTGAGAATGTTGTGCACAGCAAACAATGAAGCAAAGACTGGCAACTGGAAACAGCCATGAGGTTTGTTTCAAAAAAAATAAAATCACATTTCAAATCTAAACAACTGGATCAGGGAAGGAACACCCCATAGTGGCAGAAGGCAAACCTAAGTAGTGATCCTAGTCCAAAGGAAAATTCTGATATAAAGAAATTAAAAGTTTTCCAAGGTCAAATACTATGCAATAATCATAGAATAGTTTGTGTTGGAAGGGACTTTACAGATCATCTAGCTCCAACCTCCCCACCATAGGCAGGAGCATGGAGACACATTGTCCACAGAAACTACTATCAACATTATATATAAACTATTTATGAACTATCACAGAGTTTTCAGAACACTGGCAGTAAGTGCATCACTGAAAAATACAAAATTTTGCTCTTGAAAACAAGCTATTACATAGACCAAATTTATCCAGAACTTATGAAATACTGTGACATGATATTAACTACCTATTATAACTTCTCCCAAATGGGGAGCTCATTTAAAGATCATATTCCCCAAGAAGAGGAGAAAAGCTTCCAGAAGCCTGATATTATTTCTGTGCAGCATCTGCATTAGAGAGCTCCATTTGCTCAGAATCAGTGGAAGGTAAAAATACAACATTCATGAAATTTGGACTCTTCTACTTCCTTTTGAATGACTTGTAGAAGAAACGTTATTCAGTGTTTTAAGAAAAGCTACGAGCTGTGTTTCCATATAAACTACAAACAGGCAATGTGTGTTTATATGCCTTCTGTCACACAGCACAGAGACAGAATGTATTAGTTTCCCATAAAAGCCTTCATGTCAAAGAATAAATGTGACAAATACTGTACCATTTGTAACAGACACATTGACACACTACATTTTAACTAAACCACTTGAGTAAGAATTCTATAATAAATATTTAGAAAATTATTACTCTGTGGCAGGCTAGAAACAATTATCAAACAGCATTACTTACATTTTACTTAATTTTACTTCTCTATTCTTATTGTCTAAAACCCTCATATTTTTTACAATGATGGGAATGTAGATAAATGAGAATGTGGATAAAAAGACACTAATCTTCCTGATGATAAGTCTGCATTGTGTAAGAACTTATATGGACCTGCCAGCAAAAACAGAGTATTACTACTTTAAAGTTCATTTTGATGAAGTACATACATGTATGCCTGAGCAGTACTCGACATATTTTTTATCAAAATCCTGCACAGAAAGCAGATAGATAATAGAAATATATATGATACTAAATTTTTTCAAGGCATTTGCATTATATTAAAATTAACTTTATAAAAATTGCTTTCTTTATCTGTAATTTTAATCTAATGGAAACAAAGAAAATCACCAAAATGCACTACAAGAAACTGGAAATAACCAAATATAACAAAATGTTATACAAAAGCAAACTAAGGAAGTATTGTATCATCAAGGTAAAATGAAAAAAACTATTTTAATGAAGAAAGGAAAGAAAGTGTAATAATATTCTCATTCCCAAGTATTTGCAAGTACTGAAGTATTTGCAATTAGAAGCAAGAGATTACTCTTGACTCTAAAAATTGGTAGATAAAGACCTCGAATAAGGCTAAAAATGTATTAAACCCAAATCTCATTTTCTGCATTTCAAGGTTTCATGTAAAATCACTATATCAGTCTATCTTGCATGTCAAGAAACAAAATTGTCATTTTGTACAAGGTATGAAGTAGAATGACTATTTCTTCATAGCAGGAAATTGAAGAAAAAGGATAAATTATTATATCAAGAATGCCAGAGACCATATATTTTTCTTTGTTACAATTAAACTCTAATTTAATAATTTCATATTCAGCTCAAAGTACAATGATGCTGTAACACAGCAGGTGAGTGCACAAATTGAAATCAAATAAGTTAGTTTTAAGCGAAAACTACCAAAATAATCGTTTAATGACTACTGATGCTTGTACGATTCCAAGATAATATATTTCCGTAGGACAGAGTTAAAAGACAGATCAGAAAAAAATCATACAAGCTCTTCTAAGAGATTCCTACCAGTCACTAAAACATACTCCTTCAGCTGGTTAAGTATGCCCTCCTTCTGAAATGCAGGACAGTTATTTTATTAACCTGAATGTAGTTTAGACTAATGTAATTACACTAAAAGTTAATGTTTTGTTACAGAAATCCTCCACCAGAATGTCACTCCAATAACAGAGTGAAAAGTTAGCACTTTTATGTGCTGTGTCTAAAATTATCAGTGAGACTACATCTAAAAGAAATGCTCAGCGGGGTTTGGCACTGCTTCCATAATCCTCCTTTAAGTTGCTATTGCATGGCAATTGTCCTTAAAACATTTTAAAATACTATTTATTTATATAGAGATGAGCATAGAACAGTGAAGAAATGTACTATTTCTTCTGTGGGAAAGAAAAATGCTAAAGAAAAATCTTAACTTATTATTAATATAAATATAATAACTAAATAATAACTATTCTGTGTGCTGAATAGTATCCATATTTATCAAGTCAATATGAAAAATATTCCAGCTTGTTGCTTATGTTTTTTTCCATAACAGTAGAATTTCACACAGAGGAAACAAACAAACAAAACAAAATAAAATAACCAATCTGTGGTGGTTTCTAAACCACTACATGACCAAACAAACAAAAAATACAAGGACTAACTATAAGTTGGACAGCTTACTCGCTTAATTCCATTTATTTATTGCGGTAAATTTAATCTTATGAAAAGGAAAACAAGCACCTCTTGCCAATCCCACATTTAAAGACTGTATGAAAGGCATAAGAATCCTCATCATAATGCAAATCAGACTATAATTTCTGCACCAAAGTGGCCTATTCTAGAGAAAGGGTAAACCACATGACATAATCAGCGTACCCACATGTTCCTTGCCTTTTTTCACCATTCACATTTTAATGTCTTAGACACTTAAATATACAGTTATGGTTAGTTTAGCTTTTACGTGAACTTTTAGGGTGGGTAACCTACCTACTGACGTCTCCTGAATTCTTCTGTAACACTGAAAAGTAGAAGTTTGAATATGTATGCTAAGATCAAATATTTCTCATAATAAAATTATGATTAAATAATTAAAATTATTATATTATCAATTAAAATTATCGTAACACATCTAAACAAAAACTGTGTAGGTTTATAGACTGCAGGTGTTGTGCCACATCACAAAGTCCAGTGATGGGATCACAATCCACAGTTCCCATGTCATCCCTTTTGGACCTACCTGATTTGTTTCTAGTGAGCTTACAAGTAAGGTAGTAAATATTCTAGGTTTTTATCCATGTTGTGTGTAGGCAATGGGAAAAGCAGAATTCCCTACATTGTATACATTATTATTTTAATTCATATATTCATTGCAGAGAAGGTTTATCCTTGTACAAAAATACCCCCACAAAATTTAGAAATATGTTTCAATTCAGCTTTTTCTAACTGAACAACACACTGTTGTATTAAGATATTTTTAAATATTCTGAAAGCATTAAAGATTTTATTTTTTTGTCATAACTGCCTGAGTACACATTCCAAACTGGTAAATTTCTGCCTAAAAGTACATTCCTGTTTTTGATTTGAATTTTGTATTCATCTATGCCAAATCTGTACAGTCAGATTCTGACTATGCATATGAACACATTTTAGCACAGCAGGCACAGAAATTAATTTGCAGAAGAAAAGTACTGCAGTTTTAGCTGCATATATTCCCCAATAGTGTTTATCCTTTTGAAAGGTAAAAAAAAAAGCAATCTCTCTAGTGTGTACAGTGTTTTATGTCTATTGAACATCAAAAATTATTTAATTTTCAAACAAAATGTTTCTGTCTGGTTTGGAATTTAAAAATAGATTAAAAGTTCACAGTATTAGGACTACATATATTAGTACTGCATATGGAATCAGTCTGCAAGGAAATAATGGTCTTCATGGTTTTTAGTTATACTTAATTTTTTTAACAGTTATTCACCAGTGGCTTAGGATTCACATTCAGATTTGAAACTCACTTTGTTAAACACAAGTCACATCTTATGCCTTAAACCTATAAATTTCTAAAGTGTTTTTAACAAAAAACAATTTTAAAAACAATTGAGCATTGAAAAAAGGTTTTAATGAATTGGCTTCCTATAAATATAGGAAGTTTCTATCTAGTTTGCTATTACAGGCATAGTAGTAGAAAAAATTTAAATAATAGAATCTAATAAATTTAGATTAAGTTAAAAATAATAATAGACTTTTAACAGAGAACTGATAGAAACTTCCATCATAACTGGAGAAATAAATGTAGAATCTGGGGGTTAGAGGTGGGGATGGGTTTGGACTGGGAGAGAAAGGCAGCTGAGATTGCTGTTTTTCCTCAAAAGAACAGCAAAAAGACAGTGAAAATCATTTTGTGACAAAGAATATGAAAGAGAAGCAAAACTCAGCATCACTTTACTCAAGATATTGATTAGAAAATGCCTCCATAAAATATAATGAAGATGTCCCAACTGTACAAGTAATACATTTATTTTGAGCTTGCTTACTTTCGCTCTTTCTTTCTTCCTCTCTTTGTCTTTTTTTTCTTATTTTTTTCTATATTTGTTATTCCCCTCTTTTTTAATAAACACCTGTGTTTAATGCAAGCCTTTTATTAAGGTGAGTCCATAACTGGTTTCATATCCTGTCAGATTAGAATAAAAACAAAATTTCAGAATATTTTGCATTGATTTATGGTGGTCCTTCCATTAGAAATAGGAGCTTTTTACTATTTTTCCTGGATTTACAGAAAAAATGTCAAGAATGACAGAAGACAACTGAAACACTATTGCAGTTTGATGTAAACTAGTGACTTCAATTTATGCTGAAATTATTTGAGCTATTCAGTTCTGCTTTCCTCAAGTAAATCATCCATTAATGCATATAGATTTAACACTGTCACCTCAAATATCTGAGGTTATGTGATTTGGAAATCACAGTTTATCTGTGAAGATGTGCCAATAAATGGGCCTTAACATTTCATTTTGAAGCATAATATTATTTTTAATTTTTGCCTTTTGACCTGTTGTCTTTATTCCAGGCCTACCTAATGCATATGCTTGAATGTATCAATTAGCAGTACTAATAGTACTTACAGTAGAGAAAACACTGAAATTAAGAGATCTGCTGGATCGAGTACTTAATGAAAGACTTGCACACACTTAAGCAGCAGTCTACTCATTAGTGGGCAGTCATGGAACAGGACATTAAACCCATTGCCACAGGGATGACTACTGTGCTGTGCACTGCAGCAAGTTGAAGACTACACCAGGTATCATTTTATTCATGCTAATAAAAGTTGACAGATTAATGCCCAACTATTCAGTTGGTAGCATTACTTTCAGGGAAGCAGAATGCTTGATCTTTCAATCAGCAAAGACAGTGAGCTAATACGCCTGAACTCTGCCAAGCAATGATCCAAATACAGAGACAATGACTGCTGAAACTTCTCGTCTTTTTAATCTGTGCCGTTTTCTACTTCCTTCATTTCTTGCTGTGCCTTGCAGACCATGGTACTGAGAAACAGAAAGACTATGAAGGAAACAATAACAGCAGGAAATCCAATACAAGATGTTGACACTGGTAATTCAGCTGATATGAAAAGATGATTTAGGAAAAAAGTAACTGTAAACTAACAGGAAAGCACTGAACAGTTTTCACATGATTATCTAAAATACTGTCTCACTAGAATCCTGAATAAATTTTCTCCCTCTTAGGTCACCATTTTTACACAGATATTAATATAAAGTCAACACCAAAGGAATTGAAAAGAGAATTGATACTGCATGTTATTACTTGTACAAAAATATAGTATAGCCACTAAAACATTTGATTAAAATATGTACAAACTATTCTAAGAATTTAATACCCTTAAGCATTGTAAACCTTCAGCCTAGAGCATAGAAGTTTTTTATTACCTAGTATCTGCTTGACTCATATGAAAAGATAATCCAAAATCAACAAATTTCAATTTTTGCTCTACAGAACTTTGGACACAGCTCTTCCCTTCTGTATTCATCTTCCTTTTGATCTTTTTCTGGCCAGGTCAAAGACCTTCAACATCTGCACTAAATTTTGTGACTCATATGTCATTATTCTGTTGAGAGCTCTAATAGCATTAACACACAGGGTTATTCACAGATCTTGGAAGATAAAGTCCCCCACAGTTCCTCTTTGACTAAACTTCCTGTAAGTTTTCAAATTGCTGTAGAAATGGAGTCTACAAGCAGGCCACATATAGATAGCTGGTTTTCGCAGTGCTTGATCCAGAAAATTCTTATATGTGTCCATTGGTTCTTTAAGATTAGATCCAAGATGTTTAAAATATAGTTGTTAATCATGATGGCAGGTCTCCTTTTGGTTTCTTAAATAATAAAAAATTTCCAATTCTCTGAATATGTAGCATAGAAACAAATTTTAGGAATTAATTTAGGAATTGACAAAATTTTGTTTTGTTTAGTTGTAGGATCTTATGGATCTTGTGAAATAAAACCTTTGCATTAAAAGATTAATTTTATTAAGTGATTTTTTCTTTGAGGGTGGAGCAGATAGTTAACAGCTTATTCACCTCATTTATTTTATCAATGCTCCCATGTTCTTTAAAATTATTCAGCTAGCGTCTGAAGTGGGTGAGCTCAGTGAGACAGAGGTAATGCTGACTAAGCAACACAGAAGCCAACTAATCAGTTTGTAGAAAATAGTTAAAATTCAGAGACATCTGAGTCACAAAACCCCCCCAAAAAAACCACAAACACTTTCCTTGAAAGAAGAAATACTATAGACTTAAAAAGTAAAAGGAGAAATTTAAACCAAGAATAATCAGTTATCCTTTTTTAGGTGTAGGTGTACTGGTTTTGCCTGCAATAGAGGTAGTTTTCTCCATAGCAGCTCACAGGGCATTATATTTTGGATTTGTGACAAAAACAGTGATTGTAACATACTCATGTTGCAGCTATTGCTGAAAAACATGTAATGTCTGTACAACATCAAAGTCATTTCTGTTTCTCACACTGTCCTGAAAGCAAGCAGGGCTGAGGATGCCATGCACAAGCTGGGAGGAGAGACATCTGACCTCAACTGACCCCCAAGGTATTCCACACCACACAGCACCATGCTAAATAAAAGATAGGAAGAGGAAACATTTGGACTTTCAGTATTTTTTCTTCCCATGTAAGCACTACACATGATGGAGCCCAGCTTTCCCACAGAAGCCTGAATAACTGCCTGTTCATGGAAGCAATGAATGAATTATTTGTTTTGCTTTGCTTGTGGGTGTGGCTTTGTTTCACCTAGGGACTGTCCTGATCTTAAAACACAAGTTTTGCTATTTTTATCCTCCTGATTCTCTCCCCCATCCCACTAGGGGAAAGTGAGTCAGCAGCTGTGTGGGACTTAGTTGCTATCTAGAGTTAAACTACAACAATATAAAAGAAGATTCTTTTAACAGATAAAATTACATAAATTCATGATGATAAGGTGTAATGAGAAACAACTTATCTGAACTGAATCAGAGAACAAGCCTTTTATCTTCAAAAGAAAAAAAAATTCATAGTCAACAAGAGTGTGATTTTATTATCTAATAAGTGATTACTACAGAGCGGACAGGGATAATGGTTTTCCTAGTGACCGGATGAAAAGGAACTTACATTTAAAAAAAATAATTCAGGGAAGAAGCAATCCTGATGGAACACAACTTTATAGAAAATGGAGTGATATTATTGACAGAGAAGATACAAAATCAATCTACTGTACATTGTAGTCTGTGACTGCTGGAGAACACTATGAGCATGGCAGAGAAACTGGAAAGACTGAAGCATATGGGGGACTATGCCAGTAGATTGCAAGTAACTAGGACCCTTTTCTAAGGAAACCTTAGAATGAAGACAGGCCAAGAAGTGAATTAGACAGACACAGGCACCTTCCAACTCAAGTTATTCTATGGTAGAACCAATCTTCATGAACATACACTTTAAAGGAATTGTAACAAGGACAAAATTATGGATGCGCCTTCAAATCTCAAAAAAAGATCAGAAATTTATGTAGGGAAGTCAATTTGGACTGGTTGTATATGGACATGGCTGGTAACCCATGTTCAGAACGTAAGTAAACTCTACTTAAGTAGATTTTTAAATTGGGATGTATACAATGCAAACAATGGTTGTATACAAAGCAAAGACATGAAATAGTTTTATTGCAGTAATTGTTTAAACACTGGCAAACCAGTAGCCCTCTGCATGAAAGCGCTATGATTTGGAATTCACAGTGAAGCTAAAGGTGCATAAAATAATTCATCTATTGTAGCTAGAACTGGATGGGAGTATTTGTGGAGCTGTACCCACTAAATCAGTAGCAATAAGCCACAATTTCACTTCTAACAATGAGTACAAAACATTTCAAAATGTCACTTTCCTCTATAAGGAAAGAAACAGTACAGTCAGGTAGAGAAAGCTCTTCAGTATATTTCTGAAAAGTCTCTGCCTGAAAATGAGTGGATAATTTTGACAGCAGGTAAGGACATGTAAGGAGGTGATGGTCTACTACGAGAGTACTGATTTTATACTAATGTCATGAAAAAGAAGGATGATCAGCTTCCCAATTTTGTGTTCTTGTTACCTTTAAGGCAACAACTTCTACATGAAAATAAGGAGAGTTTCATTCCCCTGCCAAACGAATGCTGTACAAATTAAAACAACTGTTACAAAGTGAGGCCCCTAAAAACATCGTAAATTGCAAATTTAAAGATTCTACTAAAACTAATGCTAATAGCACAACAATAATGAACAGAGAATTACCACATATTGAGCAGATATTGGAGCTGCATCGTGCACATACATTCAAAGGTGAATCTCATTTATAATTTAAGGCAATAATAAAATAGTAGAGTAGCTAACACGAAACTTCCTTTAATGTCTTCATATTTATCCCACTCAATGAAATTTTTGATCCGACTTTTTAAGAAATTAATGGAGAACAGAAAGGAGAAAAAATGCTTTCAGATCTTGTATCTTAAATAAACTTGAATCTGCTTTTTCACCCTATAAGTTTAATTCTTGTAAGTCAAACTCTTACTTCTTGTCACATATGTGCCTAATACCAACAATTCTTGGCTTTCTGAACTCCTTTCAGGACTTATTACTACAGCTGAAATAACATACTTCACCTATAAATAGTAACATGTTCAGAGGTGTGAATTTAATACAATAGAAAAATGAATGCTCATTTTAAGGTGTCCTTTATCTACTGTGCAATTTAAAATGTTTAAATCATGGCTTATGATATGGAGTGTTTCCTCCATATCATAAGCCATGTTTATCTGCAGAAACTTCAAGAAAAGTAATTTATCTTCTGAATAAGATGATCTGCACATTTACATGACTGGATTTATCCCTCAAAATCAGTCTGTGTACCAAATTAGTCATGCAACATATACTATTTACCTACTTTTAAGTGGCTCAGAGCATCGCCATAAGATTCTATGACCCAAGAACAGAAGATGTTATGGTCATAACATGCAGTATTGATCTAATTGCCTCTCTTAATATAGCTGAGCCACATAACTATGCAAATTTCAAAGAATTCAAAGCAGCTACCCTTACTTTTCAAACCTGAGGCCCAAGTCTGCTCACATAGACAACTGACAACTAACTACAGAAAATGTTTCAAATTAGTTATTTTATTTTTTCTCTATGAAAGGAAGACCATGTTAAAGTAGTCTAAAAATTTTCAGCACAAAGAATGAGTATCAGCTTTCTTTAAGGAGCAGCATATACACAAAGATAATTCTTTTCTATGCATAACAAAATCTCACAGTGCAAAATACTGTACAAAAGCACTGAGCCTTCAGATTAATTGTTCACTGAAGCCTCATATATGCAGTGGAAATGATGTATGGATGTATGTGACAGTAGATTTTTGTTGCATGTTGAATCTCAGGGAACTTTTTTGTCATTTATTATTAGACAATTTTTTTTAAATTCCCCTCTCCCATCCCTGCCCATTCTATCATATTGTTCTTCCTTTCAAATGCTCTGGACATTTTTACATATCCCTGACATAAAATATGACAGACTTGAAGCAAAAAATAAAGCAAACTAGAAAAAAACTACTGAGCTACAACTATTTTCCATCACATATAGTCCATCAAAAGATACATTGGTTAGAATCCAGTTTTCAATTGGGAGGTTTACTCTGGAGATAAAAAGAAAACATGTTCTGACAATGTCAAAATTATTCTGCTTCCAGATTACGTCTCCTTTCAAGATCTGTTTATATTTATATTTATATTTATATTTATATTTATATTTATATTTATATTTATATTTATATTTATATTCATATTTATATTTATATAAATATAAATATAAATATAAATATAAATATAAATATAAATATAAATATAAATCTATTATATTATATTTATATTTAAATGACACATGAAAACATGAAAACATGAAAAACATGAAGATTAAATAGGAACAAAAGACAACACAAACCATTTCAGATCAACTGCTATTGATCCATTTTTAGTTGTCCCCTGGAAAATAACAAGTTGAGAAAAAATGGATTTATCTGGGAGGAAACCAATTCTCTAAATTTAAAATCGTAAAATAGAAATACAGTCTTGGAGCATTATTGGATATACAGCTGAATGTAAAAGGAAAGAGTGAGCATTATGTCTCCCAGAGCACACTCTTTCACTCAGTATAAAAAAACCATGTCTAGAAAGAAGCAGTAACAGATCTCACTTTTCAAATGTGTATGCAAACTAAGATTTACATTTGCTTTACGTTTGCTTTGATGTCCTTTTCTTAAGGAAAGAAGCTATGAAATATTATTATTATTTAAGACTAGAAGTCTTAAAAACAAACCCCAGTGCGTCTTCTGCTGTATGCACATTACTGAAAATCATACTTCAGAATCTGGTCTTCAGCTTCATATTCCCAACATGGATTACAAAATAACCTCAGTGACTTGAATTGCAAAAATTAATAACTGTCTATTTTCCATTATCAAGTAACAAAGACGTGTCAGCTTATTTCAGAAGCCAGTCCAGTGTATCTCCTCTATTATTATTATCTATTGCTTAGTCTGTGTATATGGACAATGACAAACATTACTAAAGATGGCAATTTATTTTAACTCTCAAGTCAAAGTCTCACACATCTGGTTTTTAAACAGTTACAAATTCTTTTCTAATTGTTTTATTTCCTAAATCAAAAAGCAGGTTCCCTCTGCTTTTTAGTTTTGTTTTTTTTTTTTAAACAGGTCATCTAGAGAAAACATAGTGTTATGTTCATTCATCATGGATTTTGGGTTTCGATTTAAATAATGCAGTGTAAATCTTCAGAAGAAATTAAAACTGCAACATGGAACACTTACATGCACAGTAATATGCAGAAGAAACTCAATTTCAGAATTAAGACACAAGCTTCAACACCTTTCAGACAAAAAAGATCACCTAATACCTGTGAAACTGTATGCTGTTCTTGGAAACGGTATATCTTGCAGCCAGTTACAAGTGTACTTACAGTTCACCTTCCTTCGGGAATCTGGGATGGTCTCCTCTCTCAGCAGATAATGTACACTTATTATTAACTGTGTCAATGTCTCTCACCTTGCACATGGTGGAATAATCACTATTCTCATCTGCTTCCCCGGTAAAAAGCTTGAGGGCATAGTTTTATAATGATTCGTTCAACTGTAATTGTGAAAATAAATCTTACTACTACCTTGGTAATATCCAGTTGTCTGATCTGCCACAAATCTAAGCAAAATCTATGGTCAGACCATTCATCGTCTTCTCTCCAAAGGCTTTTCCTTGGCCCCCAGCCTATCTTTTCCACATTTTCAACTTTGATATTTTCCTCTAAATATATTAGGTTTTCCAAGGCTGACTGCTCCATCACAGACGAGAATTAAAAATATTTTAAAATATAATTGATTACCTAAATTCAGAACTCGCAGCTATTGAAGTTCTAAGTGTTACCAAATACTTACGATATTTCAGGGCTGCTGGAATTTTGTTTTTTTTATTTTAATGAGTTTCTGCTTAATTTTTTTTTTCATATCTACCAGGTCCTCTCAAGATTTGCTGTCTGTGCTGGGTGATCCAGCACAGGAATATTGTCAATGTCACTTACTTGAACTATGGGAAGAAGAAACAGAAAACAGAAAAGAAAAAAAACACAAAAACCCAAACAAAAACAAACAAACAAAACCAAAAACAAAACAGACAAAGCTTTACAAAGTAAAAGCATATAGCTCTAGACACACAGAACACCATTAGCAAACATCAGTTCTGAATGCTAAGTCCTTGCCCACAGCTTTCATGGTTCCAAGATCATGTGTCCCAGTTTGGTTTAAGTCAATCCAGTTCTGTAATGTTATATGAATGATATAGTACCTCATTTGAACCTACAACAATGCTCAGACAGCCTCATGATCAACAAGACCAAACACTTGGCCTACTTGCAAACAAAATCAATTTAAACAAAAACATTTATCTTTTTTATTCAGATCAATCCAGCTTAGGTTGATCAGAAAAGTATGCCCCGAGGACTACTTGCAGAAGAAGTGAATTAAAATATTCATTTCACTCAATTCACTCAAGGTGAATGTGATCTGAGTGCATTTATCTGTTACTTTTAAACTTTTCTAATTTCTTGTGCTTTGAAAAAAAGCCTATTTAGTTGCTGGAAGTAGCATGGTAACTCTAAGGAAATGGATGCTAACTACAAATCACTCTATATTTGACAGTTCTTTTAGATGTGGGACTGGTGGAAATTTCTCAGGAAAATCCTCTTGCAAGATAAGAAGTGCAAAACTCTTAGTTTCCCTTCTGGTCTCGGGAATAAGGAATCTTATTTCATACAAATGAAGGAACAAGGACAGGGAGGTAGGTACCATATGGAGTGACAGGTCAGACATTTCAGGAACCAAAGTCAAACAAAGAACAGCACTTAAAATTCAGCTCCAAAGAAGAAAAATGTTTTTGTCCCCTTTATCAATAAAAGGGTAATTACTGGTCAAACATGTCTCATGGAGGAAGATGCCTCAAGATGCCTCAGGTAAGGTTGAGATGGGATATTAGGAAAAATTTCTTCACTGAAAAGGTTTTGTGGACGAGGTTTCTTATGGAAGTGGTTGAGTCACCATCCCTGGAGGTATTTAAAGCAATGTAGACGTGGAACTTAGAGACACAGTTTAGTGGTGGACTTGGCAGTGCCCAGTTAGTGGCTGGACTCGATGATCTTAAGAGATTTTTTTCCCCAATAAAATATTCTATGTCCCTTCTACAGTGACGTGTCAAAGTAACATGCTGTTCATAGTTTAAAAACATCCAACACTGAAAAAGTCCTGGCATCCATCTCTGATATGACAACAGTATTATTTAGTTTCCTCTTAGGATAGTTCATGGCAGTCTTCAAGATCCAGATATCTATAAACCAGGTATTTATCTGCCTTCTATATAACTCAGACTCATGATTTGTGTCTTAGAAACCTCTGCACTCAAATACTGACAGTCATTGTGACCACTTCTTAACCTATCCATGTAAAAGAAGCTGGAAACAAGCAGCAGATTATATATGAAAAGGAGAAAAGAAGATAACAGTGAGAGAAAGATTGCCTTGAAAGAAAGCTTTTCTATCAAGAATACTGTCCAGGCTATACCATGTGAAAAAAACCCAAAGGAATTTACCTTCAAATATATGTCATTCTGATACAAGCCTGCTGGATGTGTCATGCAGAGTAAGAGCTTAAGAACAAAATAATGTCACACAAGTGTTACTGTTAATCTTTGATTGTCAGCTTGAAGAGCCTGATTTGTCAAAATATGTCCATGTTTGCTGGCTTTTCATAAATTCAACTACATCAATTATTAATTTCAACAGCACTTATCTGGCAGCCACACCTCAGTACCCAGATCCTAATGATAATACTATTACTCAGCATCCCTTAAGATATTTGAGTAATCCACCAGCATCACAGAGATGCTATCTTAACGGCAAGGAGGAGTTAAAGACTCATCCCTTCACCTGAATGTTATGCTGAAACAGCCATTTGTATTTTAGTTCCTTTGATTTCCAAGAGAAAATACTGATCAATTCTGGAAGAGCCTTGATTTATTTTTGTGATTAACCCTAACCACTGATGATCTCTACTTATAAAAATCTTTGAGCAAATTTAGTTTCCTGAAGGCCTTATTGAAATCTACTTTAAATGAAACAAATTTAATTACAAAGCCTTTTTTTGATGACAAAAGACAGTGTTTTATTTGAATAGTATTCAAGTAAAATGCTAGGGCTGTTTTGGATGCAAATTTAAAACCATCAGCTGAATTCAGCATGATCTGTATTTGGGGCAAATAACTAACTATTTCTGAGAAATTTTATTCTAATAGAAGATGAAAGTCAGTGGCACATAATGTGCTGAGGGAACACATGTGATTCTTATATAGAGCAAATGAACATTGACCAAATGTTCATGAAACCATGTAAAGCTTTTCATTTTTTTTTGTCCCACAGAAATCAGATTGTCATCACTTATGGCAAAGTTCTAGCAAAAGATAAATAATTTCCCACTAGGAACATGTAGCCTTCTTCTAGGAATGTTCCAGCCTTACACCTTTTTTTTTTTGTTTGTTTTTGTTTTTTTATTTTAACCTGAAACACATTTTGCTCCCTTGGGCAGAAGTAACAGCGACTCAGTCACTTTCACCAGATGGCATGCTTCTTACTGTATTGAAAACTGCGCTGAAGAAAGAGTACAATCTTGCTGGCATGACAGTTTTCAAACCTGTCCCTCTTGCAGAGATCTAGAGAAAGTCATGTCTTTCAAAATCAGCCTTTTGCAGTAACAAAAAGTTACAGAGCCTCCTGCTCAGTAACTCTACTGAAAAATCAAAATGTGAAGTAGCTCAAACAACATTGGTAAAAAATGCTGTGAAACAAAAGGCTGAGCAGACATGCTTTCATTATGTTTTCTAGTAAAAAGAACCAATTTTTAAATTTTGCTTTGTATTATCTTTGCTTCTTGTATGAATACCTACATTCCTCCTGAAAAAGAATAGCACTGAATAGCACTGAAAACTCACCCCAGAAAAGTTTGTAACCATTACATAATTTGGGTAACATCAGGATGAAAAGGAGTAACTGTAAACAAAAAGACTGAGGCTTAAATGGAAGCAAAATACAAACCCAAAAATCCATCAGTGACTAAAAATTCAGAAAAGAGCTAAAAAGCATGCATAATGCCTTTTTTTAATGACTGCACATTTTCTTAAGTTAAATGCTTCATGGCTTTTCTAGTAATAATATGAGCAAGCTCTTATGTTAAATCAAAGCAAGAATGCTATTAAACAATTGGGTAAATCTCAAACTGGTTTAAAAGATCATTTTAAGACAATAGTTTGTACCATTTGAATGATTATGGAAGTCTAACTAAATTAAAGTGGCATTTTAATTTTAATACATAGCCTGCTTAAAGGTACTAAAATAAAAACATAAGAGAAGGGGGAGAGGGAGAGGGAGAGTTAATTCAACCACCACTTGGAAAGTTCAGTGCTACTTACACTTCTATTTATGCATTTATCTACCAATCTAAAATACTGGTCTACCTCCTTCAAAGGACTTCCTTCAGCAATCATTAGGCAACAGATATCTTTCAGGTAGGCGTGGGTTGTGGTCTTTTTATTGTGTCTGTTTAGAAAACCTGCAAACCTTTTCAGTCCAACATATCATAACAATGCTAATTGTTAAAAGGCAAATAACTAAAAGATAACCATTGTTAATTGTCAATAAATGCTTTTATTTCCATGTAAAGAATATCCATTTTTCTTTCTTAGCAACAGAAGCTACAAAGAACTTGTTATGACAGCAGTAAAAAATTCTTCATGTTCCTAAAATAAAGATCAAACTTTCCCAAGAAATCTTAAATTTCCTAACAAAAATAAGAGAATGTTCTCTATGAATATGTATACATGTGCTTGTTAAAAACTCTCAACTTCTGTATACCATATTCAAGTAATGCTTAAAGAAGGGCTACATTATCCATGTATAATTAAGATAATAATATAATTAAGATAACACAGAAAGAAAATCCCACCCTACTTAGCCCCTTAATACTTGTTTCCTTGTAATACAACCTGTTAGTGTTGAGTTTACATACCTACTATTCTACAGTTGTTTTACACATGTTAATTCAGAGAAGAAGACCTACAGATGGATAATCTGGTGAAGTCTGGCTGTTTCTTTGGAAGAACATCCTTTGCCTAAAATATCTATAGAGAGACATCTTTGCTCTGATTTTTACCTGTTTTCTAAGTTCTTTGAGATCTGAATGTTGGGTTCTGGGAAAGAGCTGTACTGTTACCTCTTACAATTTAAAAAAATACTCTGACAAAGAAACAAAAGCCAGACATGCACCCTGGAGCACATGCCTTTTCATAAATGGGTATGGGAAGTACTCCTCCTCTCAAATTTACTGTCAACTGACTCTACTGATTTTACTGTCAGAGATTCAGTATTGACAAAGCATCTGTAGAGATAAGTTCACTAAATTATTACCAACACAAAACCAATGTGCTTATTCAGTACAATTTAGACTACTCATTTGAGACCATTCAACTAAGCCCCTGACACTTATACAAAAAAACAGCTTCATTAGATGGACTAAGCCATGTGATATTCTTAGCATAAATTAATAATGTTTGAAATTCTTGGTTGCTGTTCAATGTACAGAGTACAACCTACTGGAAAGCTCATCACATATCTAAGACTTCTTCATGTGCTCTTGTAGTGTACAAAGCTATATTCCATTTCATAGAGTTCAGCATTAGAAGGAGTTATAATGCACACTTAGCATTTATAACAAAGCTTCAGTGTTTTCTACAGCCTCTTAATACGTTACATCCTATAATGTGGTAACTGTCCATGATAAGTTAAAAAATTTGATAAGTGCATTTTTTAAGGTAGCCAGCTGTAATCGCTGTACATACAAAACTGTAAATATTTTTTGATTGACTGCAGTCATGGCATGCAGTGTAGCAGAATAATCTTCCGCAGTAGGGGTAACAGGTAAAACTGTTCACAGTTTACCCTATTTTGCAATAATTATCTGTGGCAGACAGAGGAAGAAGAGCCACACTGCTTTTGGTTTTGACGAATGCCGAGACCACACTGACTCTTTAATCCCAAAGCCAAATATTCTGAGGATGGGAAGAACAATGTCTTTCTTGTAGGAAACTGGCACTAGTCAATGTGTGGCAAATAAGTGATAGTAATTATGATTTATGTAAAGCTGCTAAGCTGACACAACTGGCCTAGAGGTATGCCTGATAGTCAACTACTTTATACTGAAGAAGCCCCATCCCACTTTTTAACAGCAGGGTCTTCTTATATACATCCTCTTTTTGCAGTATGCATGGAGGTTTCTTCCTTCAGTCAGGACACTCCTCAAGGCTGAGTGAAGAAGATTTTCCCATAGTCATTGATATGGGAGAGTAATGTCAATCTGTACTTAATAATTTTGCTAGTTTTAATAGAATTGCTTCAATATAGTTTCAAAAATATTGCACTATAATACTTATAACTACTTATATTCTATAGTTAAAAATTATGAATTCTTTTAGTCCAATCATTGACATGATCATCATCTATTTAAATAAATCATTTATTTTGTCCTAATAAATGTATTTGGATTGCCATTCTTAATCATACAAAGGACAAAGTCACATAAGGGCTCAATTGCACCTATATAATGCTTTAGACCTAAACAATTGACCAAGTCTGACTAGGATTGGTTCCAGATGCACTTAGACGTCTCTCTCAGAAGGTGTTAATAAAGGAAAGTTGTCCTGTTTGAACCTCATGACTCAATGACAGGGTCTCAGTAACTAATCATTTTTGAAGTTCTCTTTCTGATCACAACACCTATAAAGAAGCTGTATATATATACATAAATGTAGATATATAGATACAGATATATATATATAAATGTAGATATATAGATAGAGATATGTATATAATATTCAAAGAAAATCAATATTTTATATATAAATACATTCTTTACCCTTCACAAATAGAATAGCCCCAAATTATTGTTTTAATTATTGTAGAATTATTAGTTTCATTCAAAGTAATTTCATAACTGTATATATGTTCAGAAGTGAATCAGACTTTTTTATTTTTAAATCCCAATACCAACTATGAAACAATTTTTTATTTCAGTAACTTTGAAATTAAAATGAGGAAATACTGAAATTTCCAGTCTTTTAAAACACTGTACATAAACCACTATTGAATATTTTCTAAGTACCTGGATTACTACTTCATCACAGAAGTAGTAATGACCATGAGGTCATCTCCCAAGAACAAAAATATAAATGTTTTCTATGCTTTTATAGTGGAGGGGTTTTTTGCCCGACTTTTACTAATAAAAGAGGATCCTTGCCATTAAGTTTTCTACAAGGGAACAAAGACAGAAATGCAGCAGCCTCATTCTCCTGCCAAGCATAGTATAAAATGTCTATCTGTTTTTTTATAGCTTTAACTGGGAGCAAGGCAGTGAGGGGAGTAGGGGAAGAAGATTTTAGTTTGACTCGAGTCAAGTAAGACAGAACAGCCTTAGGCATAGCAATGCTATCCTGTGTTACTAAAATCACCTTCCTAGCAGTATAAGAAAGTGACTCATCTTAAGACATTTCTGTTGCTACAGTGCAGTCTTTATGATATTTCTTGTATAATTCAGTCACACTTTGTCCAATCTCTGTTAAGATATTCACCAATTCAGTGAACTGTACTCTGAAATTAATACAGAATGAGGTTCAGAGTTCAACCTCTGATGAAAGCTACTCATAAATCAGGTCCTGGTGAAGAGATGGTTTTGCCACTGTAACATTGGCAAAGTACACAAATGTCATTCCTTAAAATGAAACAGCAAACTTGGAAATCAGGCACAAGCATATTGTTATAAAAACCAGCAGGAGATAAAAGTCAGTATTTCTTTACTGATATGCCTATATCAAACACTTGCTTTCAGCATGGAGATATCAACAACAGTCTCATTACCTAGGGAAAATAATTGTTCGACCTAGGTTCTTCCAGTTCAAAGCTAGCATCACTACTGCCTCATCCTGCATTCTATGTTAATCCACAAATGCTAATTAAAATCATATGTAAACTGACACCCTCTTGAGAAGAGTATTACCATAACAACACTGAATTTAGGCCCCCAGATTTTTCACATCAAAAATGATGAATTATGAAATAAAACAGATTTTATTGATTTCTTTGGAAATCCTTCATGAAATTCCAAAATTATGAATAGACAATTTCTGCAAAACTTATTTTCATCTAGTTCTCTCTAAGGAAAATGACCATCACCAAAGCCAAAAGTGCAGATTATAGAAAAATATAATTTCACAAGAGTAACCAGATTAAGTAAATGTAAAATGAAATTTATATCTTCATTTTTGGAAGTAACCTAAAAAAAATAATTTAATTTTAGTTATTAAAAAAAGCCAATTGTTGAAAAGCAATCCGTGCAAGAACTTCAACATTTTCTGTCAAAGTATCTGTAGTTTTTTCTTTGAAAAATATTTTCTGAAAATCTCAAGCTAACTCCTGTTGCCTTTGTGTGAATGCATTTTTAAAAGGATAGCCACTACATTTTAAGCACTTAAAATTACCAAGCTGAAAAAAAAACCTTCCTTTAAAACTTCACAATCATTATGTTACACAGTACAAACACATGGGAATGGAAATTTAATTTTCATCAAAAGCTAGACTGCTAAATCCTGTCTCTGGAAATAGACCCCAAAATCACATGCCTAGGTCCTACAACCATCCTAATTCCAAAGGGTAGAATTCTTTGCAAATAACAAGCTCAAAAATTAGTGTCTGACTCTTTAATCATTCAAAATTAGACAAGAGAGAATGCCTACTGGCTGTCATTACTGACAGTATTGGCACCTACTCTTGAAAGAATCCCACAGTGAGTTTGATATTTAGAGAATCACAGTCACTTTCTGGTTAAAAAATGCCTTGCAGTTCTTCCAGCCAGAACTGAAAACACTCCTGAGACAGCTTTACTGGAGATCAAAAGAAATTCCATTTATATGCAGCCATTAGGCACATGTACTCTTTTATACTGTTCTTCAAATAATTAAGGAACCACACAGGCCTGGAGACACAGTGTGCCAGAGTACCATAATAAAAAACAACAAAATACAAGAGTAAAACAGACCAATGCGTAAGGACTTTTAAGGCACTCTTGCCACTTCATATTTAACTTCAGAATCAGCAATAGTACCCTAAACTTTGAAAAGACACCACACACAAGCAACAGCTCCTGCTTCCTCGACAGGGTGTTGCTGCTGGTGGTTTTAGGCCTGCAAGACCCTTTAATTTTGTAGTTCCTGTCTAGTAACAGTGCTGTTGCAGAGATGATGTCCTAAGTATATTTTTGACCAGGCGGTAGAGTTGTTAGAGCAGTCTATTCACAGGAGTGTGTTGAATTAATAGCATCAGCCATACACTGTGCTAACAGTCAAGTGACAGAAGGGATTACTTTGTCTCCTACCTTCTTGTTCTTTATGCGCTTGACTAAAGACTGCATTGACTGCATTGACAATTGAGCAACTGAAGATTAGGAAAGCTAGAATTGCCAGCTAGCAAGTTCAGGATCACACAATCACCTTCCTTCCAAGAAGTGAAAGATACACTTAACATGCTGATTTACAACTGGTGAAGATACCAATAAACACAGAAATGGAAGAGTGTTCTCATTGTTGTAATATTCTTTTTCTTAGCCTCCTTTGGGCTGAATTCTCTGTGGATATAACTTTTCTCTAGTCTCTCAGCCTCCTTTGGGCTGAATTCTTGTGGATATAACTTTTCTCTAGTCTCTCAGCCTCCTTTGGGCTGAATTCTCCTGGGATCCTCCCTCGTGTGGAGTTACACTTATCTCAGTCCTCACGATTCGATGAAAACTCCCGAGCTCCTTAGAATCTTGTTTCTTGTGTTTATTGAAGGATCCTTACAAAACTTAACAGGTCTCTCCAGGCTGGTTACAAGGTTAATCTTTGCAATTTGACACATTTCTTTCTTCTGATGGTACAAACAAGGCCTTGTGGCTCACTTCGTGTTTGACGCACAAAATGGCCTCGAACTACGCAGTTCTTTTATCTTTATACCTATTTTTACCCAATTAACAATAGACATGTATATTATTTTTCTTAATGACCCAATGACCCATCACCTCTGTGATGCACGGTGGCATTTTCTATCCAATCACTTACTATTACCCAAAAACCTCTAGGAGAAGAACATGAAGAAGAAAGAAGAAGGGACAAGGGACAACACCCTAAATCCTCCATCTTGTCTCCTGTTCTCTAAACTTTTTTCACCCAGTGATTAAAAAAACTTTCTATCTATACACTTACACTTTTAGCTTTTTCTATCTAACTTTAACATTTGTTTTCATGTATCACCATGAAAACATGCTCATGAATTTCATATTATATGAAATTCAGTGTTTTATAGATCTTATAACTAAGTATCAGAAACAAGGGCACTCACTCTGTATTCCAGACTCCAACAATTGTGGCTTTTTTTCTGACATTTTGTATTTTTACTAGTCCTGGAACAGAGATTAGCAAACAGCATGTTTCTCTTCATGCCAAACACTTAACCAAAACATCACATTCAGAGATTTAACCTTACTGAAAAATATATTTATCCAATTTTTTGCCATTTGCCACATATCCAAGAAAAGTAATACCACAAAACCAGTAACAATTCATTATGTCAGAGAAGAAAATTATTATTTTAAGAAAAGGAAAATGTAACATGTTAAAAAGACCATAGAGCAGTGCCATCTAGTGATTGCCACCATAAATAAAAAACGTTTGCATTAATGTGTGATACAGAGTGAGTATTACCAATAACTGACCTTGATTTTTTTCTCACAAAAACATTTGTGGAACAAGCTGAAAGGGTAATAATAGTTATATTAGAGGTCATGCACTTATCACTTCAAGAGAGCTCAGGATTTGCATCTAGAAGTAAAAATGCTACTGGTAGCAGATTCAAAGGAAGAATCTACCATCACCCCATATAACACAGTGTTAGGAAAGGAGTTAATATTTTCAGTGCCCTTCAAATAAGACAGAATAAGTATGAGGGAGCAGTATATATATTGTTACCTTTGAAGGATGTACTGGTAATTATTAGCTAGAATTAAACTGCAGGAGAAAAAGAAAAAATACACAGTTCATACACAGGTCTAAATTATTTTAGTGACAGCTGCAGAAACTCTAAGTTAACCCTAACCATAAATATTCTTAAATATTCGATTGCTTGTATAAAAATGTAAAAATCCAAGCACAGGAGATACTGAAAAAAAGCAGAAATATTGATTATTTTTCAGTTTGTGGAATATTTCATTATTAACAGCTGTTCTTAAAATAATTTTTAATATGCTTTCTCATAGGGTATCTGCATAACAACTGCAAGTTACTGAAATATTGTTTTGGAACTCATATTTCAACTCTGCATAAAAATGTATGCAGAAATATACACTAAACTTTTTAAATGGACATCAGTTTGTATTATGAGAAGATCAACAGGTCATTCCTGCATGCGTGAACGTAGACTAGTAGAGCAGAAGTTTCAAAAGAACATGAAGTTATGCTTCTTAATGTAAATTTCAGTGAGCCTTAGCAGTGTAAATCCTTCTGGTAAGTTTAAAATGTAATTGCTGTAATTTAGATCAGCAGAAAGGACCACACTCTTATGTTTAAATTACAGGATTACTTTCTGCAGTTTTGTGTTTGCGTCAGAAATACTGAACAAACAGTAAATTATAAAGTTTTGTTAGCTGCATAGCCTATATGAAACAGAATGTACTGGTAACTTGTCATGGGCCCAAAGCCATTACCTAATTTTCAGAGATATTCAGAATTTCAAATCAGAGATATGATCATATTGCCTTCAAATAAAATGTTACAGCAGAATATATTCTACTTTTACAGCTGCTGAAGAAAGCATAAACATGATGCACTCCAAACTGACTTTGCATCTCTGACACCACAGTTGAAGAAGTCTTAGGAATTTCTAGCTATGCTGTCTTTCAGTATCTCTTTGTTCTCATTTTTTACTTTTGTGCTGATTCAAAGTAATGTCCAGAGTGAAAGTACTTGAAGACAGCAATAATGATATCTTTTTCAATCAAAAGTAGAAAATTTTAAAAATGTACCAGTTATCTGCATGTCCTCTTCTCTACCATTCTGGCACAGTATTTTTTTCATGTGTCCAGAATACACACAAAATATTGCTAGTACCAACAGTACCAGATAGTTAGGATGGATGTAATTAAAGCAGAAATGAAGGCTCTTGATACATTACAGGAATTCATTTAGAATCCTTCCATAAAACCATACAGGTGTTATGTGCTAGAATGTGAATAAAATAAAACTGTGACCTTGATTACACATTTAACTGAAAATTCCAGCAGCCATGGACATGATACAGATTCCTCATACAGAACATCTACAATGACGAAGATTGATTCTTCTATATGAAACATTTCCTTACTTCCAGTAAAACTCCATTTTCCAGCTAAACAACAGTGTCTCTGAACTGCAGATTAAGCAATAGCTTCATTGCCTTATAAAAGGCAACAATTATTTGGTGCATTATCTTTAGATGCACCAAATATTCAGTACTGTTACCCTAACTGAATGAGAAATGAACTATTTGAGCCTGCTAGCTCTTAAATCTAATCATAATCTCTTTTTCACAATTCTCACCTGACGTATATTCAAATGAAAGAGAAAACCTAAATACTTATAACAAGCTACTTGAAAGTAAAATCAAGAAATATTAAGCAGAAGTAAAAATTCAAATTTGGTTGTTGTACAATCTAATATCAAGACGGTATATTGCTATAACACACTACATGATTTTAACAAGGAATTGATGGAAGCATTAAAAGGCTACTCTCTACCCACACTGCAAAGTGAACTGTTTTTAAGCAAGACTACGAAGAGTATCATGTACTGGTCAAACAACCACGTAAATCAAGTTGATCAGTAGTGCAGTAACCAATGGAGCAACAATTGATGGTTCCTATTCTCTGGTACCCTTCCTTTTGAGCAATGTAAATAGCTTCAGCTGAACAGTTAAAGCCCCACAGGAAAAGATAAACCTGCCAAACTGAGGGAAGCAATCATGCAACATGGTGTAGTGCAAAAGATTTTTTTACAACATTCAGAGTATGCATTCATTTTTTTTATTTTTTAATCTTGTTTTGTTCTTCTATTGCTGTTTAAAAAATTTTGGCTGCCCATAAGACCTCTACAGTTTTGGGGAAAAAAAAATCCTGAAAGTCTTTCTTAAATACTCTTTGGTCAATGGACTATTAATTTTAAAATAATTAGTAATTCAAATTTCTTTACCCATCACATGAATTTTTGTTTGTGTAATTGGGGAAAAAATCATAGAAATTAGAATATTTATTATTATAATATACCTTCATTGCATCTTGACCTTCTCTATTTTAAAGCTTTAGCATATTAATATTAAAGTACATGTAGGGTTTTAATTATCTAGACATCACAGTGATTTTTTCCTTTTTTACCTTTGTCTGTTTTCAAAACTACAAAACTGTTCACAAAGGGAAAGTACAAAATAATTACTGAATAGATCTAAGCAAGATTTTTGTATCGTCCTTAACATTTTTTTATTTTCATGTATAAAAGTTTTTAACTTGTCTTTCCACAGTAATTGTTTGACAGGAGTAATTTTATGACTTATTTTGCAGTCCCCACTGCATAACATTGCCCACTACTTAATTACTTCTATGTCAAACTAGAAATTATATCTACTTCTTACAAGAACTAGTTTTTTCAAAGTCCCAAATGACTTCTGTTCTGAAAACTCTATGCCTAAAAGAATAGGAAAGACCTAATGACTCAACACAACTTCCATTTTCAGAATACGGTCTGAAAAAAACAGAGAAGCATTTGTTGCAGAGAAGAAAAAGCCCAAATTATTTACAATATTTTTTCTTTCTTAAGAATACAGTTGCAACTTTGTTCGTTCAATCAGGCTTTTTATAACAGTATATGAAAAGCTTGAAGAAATATGTTATCAGTAAGAAAAGTGTTTTACAACAAGAATGTAACTGTATATTCACTTTAAGTCTTGCTGGCAGTGAGAATGAAGCTGGACAGGAGTATTTTCACAGCAGATTGGTATACTTGTCTCCCTAAAGTGGGCAGCAATCATATCCTCCTGATATGTTCATCTAAATGTTTTGAGACTACTTAGTAATTCCTGACATAATTTTTCTTCCTAGTAAGTGGCTATCCTGCAGATTAGGCATAGCATCTAAAAATAAATTATGGATTCAGAAGTCATTCAGGTGCTTCAGCTATGCATTTCCTTAAGAAATCTAGGAAGCAAGCTATTGCAAGCTTATGATTTACTCCAGTTTAACTTCTACAATTGTTCCACTGCCTTTTATCTTGATACGTCTTTTCAGTACCTTTGTAATAACTCTAAGATAATTACTTCCTCCTCATTGTCTATGGAGACAACAGAAACAAGAACTTCTTGGGGTTTAAGCTTATGTGAATCTACTTATCTACTTTATAACCTAGAAAACTTAATCCATTCCCAATTGGAATGACTTTTTGTTTGCAGTAGGGTCTGTTTATGTTGTGAGCACAGAGAAATTTTATCTCAAATTAAACTGATCTGCTCACTCTTTGAAGGCTTTCACTACCCAGACTGCAATAAATGGATAGATTCTGTTTTTACATGTTGCCTATAGCCCAGAGTGCTTCTTTATCATTTCAATATGTGCCAGTTTACACTGGGAATAGAACAGTCAAAGCTGGCACGAGTCAGCTATTTTCTCATAAGATTTGGTTGGTCCCACATGATAGTCCAAAAAAAAAAAAACCAAAAACAACTCAATCAAAACTACTACAAAGCCATTGTCTAATGTAAAATTCTGCATATTCTTCCAGACTACCTCCTGTACTGCTATAAACACAACCCATTTCCATAATGGTTCCTCCCCACATACATTATTAACATTAAATTTTTCCTGCATTTCAAATCAAAAAATCTATTCTTGCTACTAATGGCCAAAGTCAAATTTTCTATTTAATAGAATGGTAAGTCTCATCTTTTCTTCTGTATAATTGTTCTGATTTTAATAGTTACATACAGCACTAGAGGCATTCAGTAAAGCAAGTCTTGTACTCACATGGGACCATTGAAGATGAGTGGTTTTCTGACTCTCAACACTTTCTAACACCCATGAAAGGAATAGCAATACAGTCTCTTCTTTCAGAACAATTATTGCTATGCCTGGAAAGTTGAATCACAGTGTAGTTGGTTACTTCTGAGAACAGCCAGGCAAATTGATGCTGAGAGTTCACCGGCTTGTCTGGCTCTCTCATTTCCAGTCATACTTCAGTGTTCCAGCTTCAGTCTTCCCTAGTCCTTTCCACTTCAGAAACATGAGATTTTGTCACTAACAGCCACAAACTCTTCCTCCTCTTTACAAGGGCTGACAGGTGTTATCTATCCCAACTAAGGGTCTGCAGAGCTGTAAAATCTCACAATCTTGAAATCTCTCCCTCCTTTTTATTCTCCAGAGCCTAAAGGGAAGCAGAATTTCTTTTTCCCAAGCAGATTGTTTCTCCTCTTCTGTCTCTCTTGAGGTTATCTCAGTCTCTATAACCATGATAAAACATAGTTCTGTATATGTCCTCCCCACACATTACCTCCTACATAACTGATGCATTCCAGATATGGTGGAGTTGTGATGATTTCAATTGACTTTGCAAAAGATGTAGGGCAGCCATGGGAAAATATCAGTGCTGAGGCTTATGTGTGCTGTGAATGGAATCTATTTGATGACTCGTCACAGAGGAACACAAATTTTTCTGTGTTAAAGGAAACAGAGTCCTGAAGATGCCAAACTGAGTTTTTGCTCAAATCCTCTCATGAAACTCTTCACAGCCAGCACCTACTGCTATTCCACAAATACTTCACTAAAACATGAGCTGACATGCAGTTTATAAATTGTAGCAATTGAGAAATAAATACCATTTGAAGAAAACTTTGTGTTTTCTCAGAAACAAGATAAAGTGAAGGAAATAATAGGATGAAAGGATAATCTGCAAATTGGAAAGCGAACAGAGTATGACAATCTAAGTAGCTGTCCGGTTCTGAAACCGGCCTATTTGGTTTCTACAAACCAAATGTGATGTTATGTGATTCCCTATATTACACTCCTAGTTACAAAAAATGCCAGAGAGGGGAGTCCAGTGAAATCCTACTCTTCCCTTATAGATGGAGACCTGCATTTGTCCAGCTCAAAGATGGCCTTTGGCACATCCTCAGTAAATGCCATCCCATGGCTCTTACAAATATTCAACACTCAGGAGAGGTATACTTCTAATTATTGGGTGGTGAAGGATAGGGAGAAGTGAGGGGTGTGGAGTGCTACTAAGTTTCTATAATCTTAACTGGTTGTTCCTAGGCATTAAACATGAATATCAGAACAAATGCATTTTTCAGTTAGTATAACTTCAAATATTAAAAAAAGTAGGAGTTAAGATTTCTTACCTGTAGTTTTACAGGATATACCTGGGTTTTTTACCATTTAGAAAAATCTCTCTTCACCTGAAGAATAATGGCTTTAAGAAGCCATTCAAATTTAATTAAAAAAAAAAAAATAGAAACATGGATTTATTAAAAATTATAAAATATTAATCATGGTATTGTCATATAAATACTAGTTAAAAAAAAAAAAAGAAGAAATAGGATTGTAGAATAATTATTCTTCCTTAAACTGACCAAAGGACAGGCATTTTGCAGTTAATCAAACAAAATCCACAATAAAGAAATATTTTTATAGAGACAAGTATTTCTGCTGAAGATGATTCTGTTTACTCCATTCAAATGCATTATAGTTTGATTTTCAAAGGATGACAAAAGTTTGCAAATACTCTCTTTTTTTTTCCTTCATTGCAACTTTAATTTTGAGATTGACAGCTAATAAGCTATGTCACTTTATTTGTCCCACTAAAACCCTATTTCCTCAGTTTTCTTTGTTTTTAGGAAATGTAATAGGGCCATAAGATGAAAATCCAGATATCCATTTCCTTCTGACACATTTATTCTTCTGAATATTTTTTTTTAAGAATCACCTGTTTTTACTATGCCATTTAAAACACACCAACTCAGGTATGATTTTGGAATTTCATATCAACCCTTGCCTATTATGAAATGAATAAGAAAACTATTAGCAGAAGTGCAAGGCAATAGTAAGAAGCAGTTTAAAATATTTCCACCTTCAATAAAATGCTAATTGCAATGCACCCTTATTTCTATTTACATGTAACTAGGAGTATTTCCGGAATATGGGTTAAATGGTCCACTAATTTCACACATTGAAGAGATATTCACTAAATATCCACACTGACCTAATAGGACATTTATAATAATAATCAATCTCAACACATTAACAATATATCAATATAAATCAAGACTTGCTACAATCTGCTTATACAAATATCTACTTCCAGTTTCAAAAGGAGTAAGAGACTAGACCTTAATCAAATAACAACTCTGATATGTATGTTTAGAAATAATCTCATGAACTACTGCTTCATAGAGTAGTTCCTGAGAGAAAAAAAAATAAAAATCACAAGATTTGCATTTTATCAACAGAAAATGGGCCACCAAATTGTCATTATACAACAGTGGTGACAGTTTATCTTCTGTGTTTCCTCCCTCCATAGATTTTCATCATTAAGAAATAAAAATGGTCCCCAGGAATCAAAAGACTTATGAGATGGGAAGCCATTCAAATATGAATTCTACTCAGCATATCTTGTGGGAATAATATTGATATCTCAGCACAGAAAACATTGATTGGTATATTGCATATCTTGAGGACCAATGTCTATAAATTTTAAATATTTCAATCCTGTTCTTCACAGAGTCATCTATTTTAATGTTTTTCTAAGGTAACAGAAAGGCCACACTCTCCAGAAAAGAAGAAAAATCTTAATTTTATGCTTTCAAATTAGGTGAAAAAATGGGTGTCTGGCTGAAAATACATGAGATGAAAACATTTTGGAACATCAACAGTTAAACCAGTCACTGTACTAATTAGAAATGAGCAATAATTTATAAAGATTCATAATTAGACACAGCTTAGTCAAATCAGCCTTATGACAGAGGCATGTCAATCAGTGACTAATTAAAAATAGAATTTTCTTAAATTTCCTGAATATCTGTAGAAAAATTGAAGAGAAAGCACAGAGAATTAGAATGTACCCAGCATAATGTATCATAGCACTAGTGGCCAAAAAACCTCTTTTGCAATACGACAATACAGCAATACACATACCTAGTATCATATAAATTTACTGAAATTGCTCCACTTATCCCTCCACTTCTCCATCATCTGGATTTTTAATTACCAGCAACAGCTATAAAGAAATCCACCTTCTCACAAATGATGAGCCAATGAACCAACAGACAGCTACATACAGAGCCTTCAGAACTCCTTAACCTTTCCCCCTCCGTCTCCCCCACTATATTCACTAGGGTTTAGACAGCCAAAAGGTACACAAACCAAAAAAAAAAAAAAAAACAAAAAAAAGCAAACCAAAAAAAACTCACTAACCCTCTAAAATCAAGCAACAGTCATATCACCATGACTTAGAAAAATCAGCACAGGAATCCTCCTAGAATCCTTAGCAATACCCTACCTCACCAATAACCACACCCACCCTGTGTTTATGTTATTTGAATGGTCTTAATAGAAGATATGAAAAAAGCACTAATATAGACTTACATTGTTAAACTCGGCACAGGGCCGCTAATATTGCAATCTTCAGACCTCCTTAAATGTCTGCATTGGAGAAAAATGATACAGCTTCAGAACTACAAAAGGCAAGTTACTTTGGTCTTTTGTCTTAACTGCAGGATACTCAAATCCTGGTATTAGCTCACAGTAGCATGCTAGCTGAGTATGAATCAGAGTACTTACGGACAGCTGCTTAAACTGACAACTTCTCTAATACTTTGTATTTTTGCTGCTACTACACAGGATAACATTTCCTCCTAGAGCCCTTTCATAGAATGTCTGGATTCTAGAAGAGTAACAAAAGATCTGATACCTGTTATACTACCAAACCACGCTGTTTCTATGTAGCTGAGCACACCTTGTGTTGTTCAGTCTATGTAGGTGCTATTCCTACTCTCTGAAGAGGGAATTCAGAGCAGTAAAAACAGTTTTCAGGGATATTCTCTTTACCTAAAAGGAATACTATTGCTGCTCTGATGCACATATATTAGCTACTGTCAAAATCATTACTTTCCAAGAAAAATAAGGAAGTAGTGGTACAGTAGCTGAGGAGCCAATCATTTTAAGTGCTGATCTGAAGAAAAAATTCCAAATCTCATTTTAACTGGGATATTTACATGTATTATATACATAGGAGTAGGAACACACTGACGTTAGTGCACTCATCTGTGTGGCTCATTATGTAGCTAAGTAGACCACACAGCAGCTCCAACTCTAAAATGAAACACTTCCTGGAAAGGGTGTAGCCTCTAAAAGAACTGTTGGTGCCTTGATTGCACAGAAGTAAGAGCCAATCTATTTTAATTTGGGCTTTTCATTGTAAGGTAGAAGCTCAAGAAAGCATATCCATTTATTCTACCTCCTAGCGCATGGGTTTTTTGATTTTTCATATGGAGGCTGCTGTTATAGTTCTGAGTGGTAAGTTAAATGCTAGATAATTATTTTAGGGCATGTACGTTGGTTTGAGGTGAAATCTTACACATACTTTACATTGCAGATCTGTTGATTCCAGATGTGTCACCGTAAAAAGTGGGGCTTCAGAATTATTGTGTTCATGATTTACAGGTTATGGCTTGCCTTCATGAACACTATGCAAACTATTTTTCACTTCCATTCCCTTAGTGCTGTAGTTTTGACTGAAATAAAGACTGCATGGCTCATTTTCATGACAAAGGCACAGAAAATGTGCGCTTCTTTCTGCCCCCACCACCACCACCCAACACTTGGCAAGCAATGCAAGTTCAGATCTGATTTATTTTTGAAGTGTTCAGACGTTTTCCTTTTTTTATGAGAGGTTTTTCTTTTTAAATGAGAAAGTCTTTTGAAAGAACAGTATTTTAAAACAGCAGTATGTAAAAAAACCCACACTGCAGTTCTTTGCTTGGCAAGGAAAGCTAGAGGGGAAATTGCTTAAGAACGTTTGAAACACTGCTGTTTACTCCAGCAACTATAGAACAGGACTTGCAAAACCTTTTATTTTAGACTCAAGAGACTGGACAAATGATGAATCAGTAGATGATTTTCTTGCCGTTATTTTTCTTCCAGGTATGTTCAGAAGCACCTGCATGTACTTCGAGCTGCTTCCTAAAAGGGGGGGCTATTCCGGATTTGCTGTGCAAAAGATAAAACAGTGCCTTCACCGGGCACCACCACCATTACCCCCCAAAACCCACTTTACTGACGCGCGTACTCCAGCGACCACATCCACCACAGCAGCGGACACAGGTGTAGAAGCATCTCTTCGCTGGTGACAAAGGACTATTGTGTTTGTGTCACGTCGCTCGGAGCCCCCGGAGGACTCCTGCTCTCGTCGCACGGTTCCCCGCTCGGCGGGTAAAGCTCTTCCCCAGAGAAGGTGTCATGCTGGGCACTGCGTCCCGCCCCCCCCCTCCCCAGCCCACGACTGGGGCAGCCTGACACCCCCTTCACCACCCCCGCTGCCGGGCGGGCAACTACGGCCGCCGCCTGACCAAGAGCCCTCGGGGGGCTGGGGACGAGGCCAGCCAGGGCGGGAGACGGGGAGGGCCCCGCCGCGCCGCGCCCCGCCGCTTCCCACCCCCCCCAGCCCCCACATCGGAAGGCGCAGACCCCCACGACGCGGGGATCCCCTTCTCCTCCAGAGCCCCCCCCCCCCCCCACGCGAAACTTATTCTGCCCTTGCGGGCGGGCTCCCCGCGGCCGCTACCCCCGACGGCACCGGAAGGGTGCCGGTCCCTTACCTGGCGGCTGCCGGGGCGCTCCCTCACGGCGAGCGGCGGCAGGGCGCGCCGCAGCCGGGGCTGCCTCTGCCGCCACCTTCACAGCCCCCTCCCGAGGTGAGCGATGCGCGGGGTGGCGGCGGGGAGCGGACGGGGAGCTGTGACATTTAACCGGGGAGCCTCTCCTCCCTGCCGGGCTGGGCGGACGATCACCGCCCTCCTCTCCGCGGGCAGGCTGAGGCGCAGGACGAAGCCCAGTCCATCCCCGGAGACCCAGACGCAGCGCGCTGCCCGAGCCGCCGGCGGCTCCACTCCTCTCCCGTCCTCTCCTCCCGTTTGGCAATCGCCGCTGCGACTTCTCTGCAGCGGGGGACGAGAGACGCAGCAACCGCAGCAGGACAGCAGGGGAGAGGGCTGGGCTGGCCACCTACCCCTCGGCGGGGCCAGGCGCCAGGGGGACAGCAGCGGGGCGCAGTGGCGAACGGGCGAGGCGGCGGCGGCAGAGCAGGGAGGTAGCGCCAGCTCGAGGTGAGGGCGGGCGGGCGGTGGGGAGGGGAGGAGGGGGCGCGTCTCTGTTAGAGGCGGAGCAGCTCCTTCCGCGCGGCGGCTCACACGCCGGCGAGTCCCGCCGAGGCAGAGCGGTTCGCGGAGTACGGGGCGGGCGAGCCACCCACCCCTATCCCAGCGACTGCTGGGCCGCGGACAGGCGTCCCCGGCCGTGGGCAGGCGGCCGCCGGCCTTTATTAACCCTCCCCGCCCTGAGGAGGGAGCGCGTGCGGCGCCCCCGCAGCCCCGCAAGACGCGGTGCCCCCGCCTCCCCGACGCGGGCGGCGGCGCATCTGATCCCCCCTCTTCCATCGTTGCTCCCGCCCCTCCGCGTTCCGCGGAGAGCAGGGCGGCTCCGCGGGGCGGAGGTCGGGGCGACCCCGGCTCCGCGGGGTGCCGCGGTTCGGAGGGTGTCTCCCTCGGGAGCGGGGGGGGCGCGCGGGGGAGGCAGGCCCGCCCGGCTGGGCGGCCATTTCGAGGGCGGCGCGGTGAGGGGGCGCGGGCTCGCGGCCGGCGGGACGCCGCGGCTCGCACCGGGACCGTCCCGCTGCACGCCCGACGGCGCCGCTCGGGGCCGCTCCGGGCACGCTCCGGGAGAGGCGGCGGGAGAGACGAGGGCACCGTCCGGCGGGCGAGGGGGCGCCGGCGTGTCAGGGGACGCCCCACGGGCACGGGCTGGCTGGGGGCTGGCGCGGCGCCGCGGCAGGCACGGGCTGGACAGGACGGGGGCTGCGGAGCGATGACCGTCGCCGTCGGCTTTGTGTTCTGCAGGCGGCCGCGTCCGAGGCTTCCCCAGGACCGTGCTGCGGAGGGGATGCTGACCCCGTCGGTGGTGTGAGGGCGTCTTCAGCCTCCTCGTCGCTTGCTTGGCTTGCGCTTGCTGATGGAAGAGCTGTTGCTGGCCCCGTTCCTCACTGCACTTGCGGAAGTTAGTGCTTCATGGGGTTTGGAGCTCCGTACCTCACTCTGCGTTCTTTGTACTCTTTGAAATAGTTGGATTTAACACATTTTATAGTGGAGGACGTGGAGTGTCAGGTTTACAGTGAGCAAGTCAGGAGCAGCAATACCAGGTCCCTAAGATGATCCAAAGAACGATCTGTTACTTTTTTTTTTTTTTTAAGTGGCAGCAATCCGTATCCCTGTCCAGACAGAAAGCTGTCTGGAGACTGCAGTCCTCAGAAACCTGCATGTTCTGAAACGGACGAAAAATTTATTTTGAGCAATTTCACTTACCGGTAGGAGCAGTGACATGAAGGTTACAAAGAATCAAATAGTAACTGTGAGTCGTGCAATATTTGCATTCTCTCTTTCACAAATGTACGAGTGGGTGTGTGCACATACACAGTTTGCACAGCTTTTTACTAACGTAACAGGGTGTGAGGTAAATGAAAACATACATAACCCAGACATGTGATGTTGAAAGACGTAGAATGAAGGAAACTAACACAAATGAAACATAGTCCTTTATTCTTTTACCATCAATGTCCAAGGTTATGTGTTTGGGTTTTTTGTGTGTTTTTTTTCAAGCAGCATCCCCAAGCACTAGCCCTGATAACTAGCCATATTTCAGAGATAGAAAATTGTTGTCTTTACAGCAGCAGCTTTAGCTGCATTTAGCTTCTTTAGTCAGCTTCAGGATTAATTTCAGTCTTACCAAGACTTCCTTGCTTCCTCTTGGCTCCTTCTGTGTCATAAGATGCACAGACAGGGAGACAAACCAAAGGCCAGTTACCTTTAGCCATTAAAAAATATGACAGGACTTTAAAGAGCAGTATCTTGATGTTGGTCCGACATCTGATCATGCTGTAATACACATAATGCAGTCATCAATGGAATGAAGCACTATTAATCCAGAATGATGCTAAACATCCATGCAGGAGAACTGTGGTTTATACTACATTATAGGGTGCAATAATAAGAAGGAATGATCCATAATGAAATGATTGAGAGTTCCGGCAAAGTTGAGAGAACACTGGAAAATGATACCTGGTTTTATTTTCCATAAAATAAACTCCCTGTTTTCTAGATTCAAAAGTAATTAACTCACTGACCTCTTTGAATTAACCCATTTTTATAAAGCACTGACAGCATAGTGCAATGTTCCTTGAACTGGTTTCAAATAGAGTGCACAATGACAGTAATTAGTACTGAGTCCCAGCTATTTAACAGTAATTAGTTTAAAAAAAAAAAATCCAGAAAAAATTTCTTGATTTCTGTGGAGTGCTAGTAACAGCTATTCTGAGGAAATTGCACTAATATGCAGTAGAAATTCCATATTGCATATAGAAGTGTCTAAAATTTGCCAGTTCAGTGTAATTTTTCTGAAGACATATAAACAGCAAGATAAAGTAGTACATCTACTCCAAGAAGTGTACTGACGACGAGAAATGAGAGTCTCTTCTGAATATTGCTGCCTTTAGAGTGTTACTCTAAGTAGAAGACAAAGCAAGATAGCTGTACATAAGAACTGGATTATTACAAAATAAAACTAGAAACAAGAAAATGCTAATGTTATCACTGGGGCCCTTGGCGTTATTCTTGAAGAAAGGAGATGCTACAGGTGAAATCTGGAAAAAAGTAAAGACTGAAACTTAAGCAGAAGGGATCACCAAAAGGAACTTCATTAAACAATGGAGCAAAAGAAAGCTTTAACTACACTCCTGTGTCTCTTCAGTAAAATCTCAGTTGAGATGACCAGTTCAGTGTATTGCGGATATTTTGTGATTCATAAAATGTACTTTTGCAGTAAGATGCCCAACCTTAGGGCAGCTTGAGAAGCCTGCCATTCGCTTTCACTTTTAGGTGTTTGGGTTTCAGAAGAGAGGAAACAACATTGCAGAAAAAGAAATCAAATGTTTCTGTATTGCTGGCCATTCCATCAGGGCTCCATATAAAAAGCAAAGCTCATGAGGCTTTTTTTTTCCTCTCAGGAGGTATGTGCATAATGCAATCTAAAAGCATTTTCAGAAGTGCCCATTAGCTCTTAATTGGAAAGGGACTTTGAAAGGGAGCTGTACTTCTATTTTGCCATAAGGTCTGAAAAAGGAAAGAAAAAGATCACAACCATACTTTCTTTGTGATTAACTCTGAAAAAGAAGTTCTTACAGAAACAAGAATGATTATGCATTTACCTTTGACTGTATTGTAAGTAAAGATTACAGTGCCTCTTAAAATGAAATTAAATAATCTTTGATTCACTGAAAATTTAATACAAAATATTAAATGTATTAAAATGCTTCAGCTATTTTTAGTTATCTTGAAAAGATTTCATTCAGTCACTGTACTGGCCCTCAGTGGTTTCTGTAGCAAGTATTTGGTATCTACAATAAGTTTTTTTCAGATTTTTAGCAATGCTTAACCTTATGAATCTGTGAAGATCTGAGCTCATAACAGTGTACTCGTGGGTGGTTTTGCCCCAGTTTCTAGCATGTTATTTGGCATCTAGCTAGGATGAAATCATGGATTGATTCATGGTTTGGACCTTATCATTTGGACATTATCAGAATATCTACAAAGAGACATAAATACATTAAAGAAAATTAAAAATAAGAAAAAATTATTCAGCATTCACATATACTTATTAGTATATGGTTTAAAGTTTTCAAAAAGTGATTTCAATGAAAAACAAACTCAAAACTTCAAATTTTAAGCATTTTCAAAATAAATGTATATTAAAAATGCTGATCACCTACTAATTTACAATTTCTTATGAAAAATTATATTTTGAAAAATTAATATTCCTTTTATAATATGAAATTATTCCTAACTCTGAAAGAGAACTCAAAAAATAAACTGGCAATCAAAGATTTTTTTTCCCATGACCTACTTCTTACACTGCCACTAATTTCATTCAAGATCTAATATCTTCTTAGTTCACCTCCTTTTACAAACACTTCTCCTCCATTTGACTGTTTGGGAAGTAGTTTGAGTGGAGCTAACAAATGTTCTGCTGAATTAAATATAGTCAGTGGATTATAAGGAAACCCTGCTTCGTTCCTTTAAAGCCTGTACTTGCAGTGTCTCTGCATGTAGGATGAAATATGCAAACAGTGTCTAAATCTTCAGAATCGAAGGGTGGGCACCGTGTGTTGTGTAGCTCTTCTAACTGTGGACAGAGTGTGTTGCCTAGCAGGTGGTGGAGGTGGGACTGTTGCCATCCATGCCAAAGATGACATTCATAGCTTGCTGAATGAGAAAAGGACCTGTGCTGGAAGTACAATTGCTGCACGAATGGGACCCACATTTTTGTGCCAAAATAGAAGAAATTTAGAGTTTAGTGAGATGTGCTGTGGGAGAATCATCACAATCATGTATCTCTGAGTTCAAATTATGATGTTTACCAAAATAGTACTGTCCTGAAGTTCTGCATAGCTTTTGTACATGTTATAGTAGCTCCTCAGTGGGAGTCCCTGAGTTCTTCCTAGCCAAAAAAATTTTCACTGCAGTAGACCACTCACTTGCCCCAAGCATCACTCACCGGGAAAGGAGGTTTCATAAAAGGTATGTCTATATATCACTACTTTTAATAAGTTCAGACCAAATAAATATTCTGTACTGCTTTGTTCATTAAAGAGGTGAATATTTCACTGTCTTTTACTTCGAATCACCTATAAAGTGTCTGGATTCTGGATAAGAAACAATCCCCCTTAAATACCAGTAGAAAGATAGCAGTACACAAGTCCCAAAAGGTGGAAGATAGGCATTTTTTCCTCTTTTAAAAGTTGGAAAGGCAAGAATTAGGTACATCTCTGACTGAGTAGAAATGATACATCATCTTCTGTACTTAATTACCCGCCTTTTCTTTCTTTGTTCAGAAGCAGGGCAGTAGTAAACAAAACTCCCACAAAAGTAAAAAATATGATACATTCCTATTCACCTGCTTTAGATTATAGAAGATGGACATGGAAGGGCATTATGTACTTCCATTTTATTTGAAGATTGCATGAGAAAGACTTCAAGAAAAGTACTGAACTGTTCTTAAATCACAATCATATGAAATCTAGTTTAAAGAAAACTAGCTTATCATTTTCTTAAATTGTTTTTTTGGATCTTATTCACTGTTACTTTGCTCCAATTTCTTTGATAAGTACGATGTCAATAGCATAAAGAGGATGTAATTTACCAGTGTAAAATAGGAGTATCTCACAGGTGAAGCCAACCTGAATTTTTGAAATTAGCATTTTCTCTCAGCAATCTCTCTTAGCTACAGAACATTCATACTCTTCTAAAGAACAGGATGTAGCTATTGTTGCTGTTCAAAAGCTGGTCTAAATCATAAAATGTGATTTAGGGCTGATTTGACCAAAGTTCTAGTACTTGTCATACATGTAAAGCAGGAAGAACAATGGTTTTGTTGACAGATAAGAAAAAGAAAAAAATTGACATAATTTGTCATTTCTTGAAGAAAGGGCAATTTAAGTGGCCAGCCTAAGGCCAGTTATATATACCATTGCTTCCAGCATTTGATATCTTATGACAACTTTTTAAATATTGACATAGTTGTCAGTTATCCTACCAATACTTTTAACTAAAATACGTGTATACAATTTGAACATGAGATACATGCAAGAAAACATGTTATGAACAAAATGTAACAAAGCATGCCTTATACCTGCATGAAAGTCCTAATGATGGTAGTTGATAAATAACTGTGTCTCTTTCTAATATTGTAGAAACAAGGGTTCATGGCAAGATTTACAGATACTGTAATGAATAAACACAATTTATTTTTAGTGTGCTGTGATATAAGCCAAGCAACCAACCAAAATTGTGTTTGACCACACAGTCACTCACTTCCCCAGAAACAGTTTGAGGAGAGAATTGTAAGAGTAGAATTGAGAAAAATTGTGGGTTGAGATAAGGACTGTTTGATAGGTAAAACAAAAGCTATGCTCACAAACAAGGCAAAACAAGGAATTCATTCACTTCTTCCCATCCTTGGATAGGTGTTCACCCACCTCCAGGCAAGCCGGGCTCCATCACATGTACTGGTGACTTGGGAAGGCAAATCTCTTCACTGTGAACATCCACCACTTCTTCCTTCTTCCCCCATCTTCATATGCTGAACAGGATGCCACATGCTGTGGTATACCCCTTGGGTCAGCTGTCCCAGCTGTGTCTCCTCCCAGATCTTTTCACACCCCCAGCCTCCTCAGTGGTGGGATTGGTGAAGAACAGCAAAGGCCTTGGCTCTGTGTAAGCCCTGCGCAGCATGACAAAAACTCCCTTTGTTATCAAGACTGTTAACAAATATAAACAACCTCATAGCAGTTACTGTGATGAAAATTAACTCTATCCCAGCCAAACAATTGCATAGTTATACCTGAAATAATTGATATTTAACTAAGCAGCCATTTTTTGGCAGTATTCACTGAATAGTATTGAAGATTTTAATTTTAACAGAATTGTCATGAATTCAAAACAGTTTCTCTAACACAGCCATTTCAGCCATCATCAAGATTCTTCGCACGGAGACAGAAATATTCCAAAACCATCCATGCATTACATAATAATCCTATGCTAGCAACTGCAAGACTCCAGTCATTTGGTAAACAAAAGCACAATCTGGTTTCAGTCCTCCTCACATTTTGGATGGGTATGAACAATAGCATCACTTTTTCCAAGCAGCAGGACTCTTGTTCTAATGTATTAAATAGCCCTGGGGATTGTTCTGTGGATTAGATGGCAAATAAATGGCCTGTCCACACTCCTACTATCAAATTCTCACTGTCTTCAAGCAAGGCTGGCAGCATTCAAACTCTGTGCGGTCCCTGAAATTGTCTAGGATGTTGTTGGTTGAGCCAGGCCAAAGCCAAGCTATTTTGCAGTCTTTTTGCCATGGAGATTAAGCTGACCAAGTTCCAGTGCCTGTATCCTTAGACTGCATATTTTAGTGCTTCATATGCAGCGCTTCAGCTTCTGTTTACTTTACATGTTGAGTGGTTGGAATTCTTAAGACCTTTGGTTAAATTTGTTCTGTGACTCTGTCACTTGACTGCAGTACCAGATGGTGATAAAGAAAAAATAGACTTTGTTGCAGTTCCATAATTGAAAGCCAGATGGTGATACTAAGGCTGATAGAGGGAAAACAATAATACATCACTGCCCTACTCTGCCTCAGATTTCCAGCTATTGCTATCTAACAGAAAATGCATCTGTTCAGACATTACTCATATTTTGTCATGTGTTTTTGGAACAAAAATTTCTGAAACTACAACAGGTGAAAACACTAGCAAACCTTATATTTTCAAAGTATATTACAAGAATAAATAAGGTGCAATTTTAAATCCATTTTTTGTCAAGAGATGAAAATATCAGAGCCTCTTTAACTAAAACCAACTTTGTATTTTACCTGGGGACACAAATCTGCAATATCACCTGAATAAAATGGGCTTAATCCAAGAGATAACTGGTCATCTAGAAGAAATGTGCTTTCATTTTTAATGTAATGAAAACTGAAATTTTATCTCTAAGTGTCTGTAAACAGGCTAACATATGTGAATGCTAATTATTTGCTAAAGAATTTTGGAGTAATTTTAGAACCTAACTTCCAGGTTCAACGGAAATTGCTTTGACAATTATTGTAAGAAACTCTTCTATGAAAATTTATTTAAGTTTACTGATTCGGTTCCTTTTGCACTAGCAGGTTTTCACCAGTCATCAATGATTGCCTTACCAAAGTAATACAATAACTGTAGATGTTTAACAGAAGTTTTAACTGGCAGGCAGGCAATGAGACAAAAGAAACAAAAATAGAAAGAAGTTTTGCTTATTATTTAGAATAATGTTAATTTCAATAAATAAAATTTCAACTCAAGGATGTAGAGATAATTAACTGCTTTTGTGAAATGAGTAGTGCTCTTCTTACAGAAAAGGTGTCAACACTGCACATATTTATGTATAAATCTAGCTATTAAAAATGTTACTGATGCACTAAAAACTGCACACTGTGATTTTAATTTTAGTTTTATTTTTTATTGTTAAAAAAAAAAGGAAGCACTGGTTTCTGACTTGTTGCAATACTGTGCATTCCAGGACATGGAATTAAATTCACCCTCACTGAGGTAAGTAGAACCTTTTGGGCAAGAACTAGCTGCTGGATTTCATTGTTTCTGTGTTGCAGGGGGACTGCACTAGCTAATGTTTTAATTTAAGACACAAAGAAAATTCTTACCTCAAAAGAGCTCTTTCAGTAATTTGAGTAACCTTAACTCAAATTACTGAAGTTGCATGATGTGCTCTGCATGCAAAGAATTTAGAACATAAAAAAGAGAACATTTCAGAAATAAGCTGTGTGATGAGGATAAGGAATATTATTTGCTGTGCCTCCACTTTTAATTGAACTAAAGTTTGTACTATACTTAATTATTCAAAGATTTGGGTTCATGGTCCAAATTTGAAAGAGAAAGTTTTGAATACACAATTCACAAAAATTCATTAATAAGGTGAGTAGATCTGCCCTTAGCAAAAGAAGGGTATCCGGCTCAAAAGTTAGGGATGTATCAAAGCATCTTTGACTTAGGCACACAGATGATGATTGGCAGAGACAGCTGAAGAAAAGTCAGAGACCAAGACTGAATCCAGTGGAAGGGCATAGTGTTCCTATACAAGCCTTTCCCAAGCGAAAGTCTTCTGTTTCAGTTGGGAGTTGCAGAAAAGAAGGATATCTGATCTGTGTGAATTCCCATTCACTCCTAGCTTACCTACAAGTGGCTTTTGAAGAGAATAGGCCAGGCTCAGAACTTGAGCTTGCATAAACTGTCAGACAGTCTGCATGTGCAAAGACTGATCTTCATCAGCCACATATTGTTGTGTCTTCCACATGTGTATCTAGTTGAAATGCACATGTAGTGACAAGTTCATGAAGTTGTGCTTAAATATCTGTCTCTTCCTGCTAAAAGTTCGAGTACGGCTGGTTGTTTTTTGTTGTGTTTTTTGGGGTTTTTTGGTGCATTTGTTTGTTTGTTTTTTGTGGGGTTTTTTTTTTTTTTTTTTGTTTGTGGGCTAGGTTTTTTTGGTTGTTTTTGTTTGGTTTTGGTTTTGGTTTTGTTTTGCCTGAATGGCTAAATACGAGATAGCTCATATTCTTCCTGAAACTCCTTTAAGACACTGGAAAATAAATATTCCTTATTTTGAGTTTGGTTGCCTGAAGGGAACTGGGACAGTGGTGACCCATTTAGCAGTAATTACCATTGAAATCCCACACCTAAACTCTAGTTTTTTCTTCCCTGGAATTTCCTATAAGTAAGAGCTATGCACATTTTGACACCGTATCAGAGGAGCCATTTATGAAAATGCGAAGATGAACTATATTTGGTCTACTGAACTGGCCTTTATTATCTCCATACCCATACAAATGCACAAATAACTTGAAAGAACACTTTAAATGGCCATATTTTAAGGGCATATAAAGGGTATGGTGAGATGCATCTGTTTCTCCTGGTCCAATCTGCAACTTGACCCAAGAAATGTTCACACTAGGCACACACATAGCACACATATAGGACACACACTCACACACAGACACAGACACACACACACACACACACACACACACATATATATATATATATATATATATATACATATATATATATATATACATACATGACCAGGCACAGATCACAGACAGACATTCCTTTCTGAACATATGAATCTTGCCTTTCAGAACAGAAAAAGTCCCATCACTAGGGGTAGTTTCTGACTCCTCAGTTGATTTAAAGGGTGAATGGATGCAAGTAAGCCATCACTTCAAGCAACACTTGATAGGGCAGGGTGACCTTTCCTGTCGCCTGAATTCAGTGTTCAGAATAACTGGGAGCAAGACACCACACAAGGGAAAAAGGATTTTGAAGGGACAAAGAACTGCTTGGCCTTCACACAGAGACTTGGTAAATACTTGTAATTCCTCAAAAACTTTATGAGAAGAGAGAAAAATAGATAGTTTAGGCATTTGCTTATATGGAGAAAAGACTTCCATCACTCTAGGCATAACTAAGAGATCTTTTAAAAAAATCAAAGAGCAATACATAAAACAAAACTGTGCAAAGAGAAATTTTCTATCTGTAATCTCTGACCGAAGACAAACACTTCTTTATGCTAATTACAATGTATTTTTCAGGTACAGCAGGTCAATGTCAAAAGCAAAACCACATTTCTTTCATATTCAAGGACAACACTTTAGTCAAGGAAATATTTTTTTGTCTTCAAAAATCTTCAGAACACAGAATCTAGAAATACAGTTTTTATGTATGTGTATTGTTACTGTTGGACAGGAAATGATTTACACAGACACAGGCTTGAAGTATGATGGAAGAAGAAGAATGTTTATTTTGTTTTTTTAGTATTTATAGATTCTTGACAACTACTAGGGATTGGATAGTCAGGTTATTACTTTTCTAACTACACTGGCCGTGAGAGACATTTATCAAAAGGTATATTTTTAATGGAATGTATAAACATCTATGTTTATAGATACTTTCTTGGGAAAGTGGTTAGAAATTATGAAAATAATATCAGAAGGTCTGATTCTCAGGGTGACAGTGTATTTAAAGGACTTTACATATTAAGTAGTGCAGTTTTGTTGTTCTACTTTGCTCTCCAGCGGGATACCCTATGAATTTCTCATCAACAGAAACAGAAATCCTATTATATATCCTAGGAAGTATTATGAGTTTATCTTACATACAAATAAATTTTTAAAAAACATGCCTGAAATTTTGCATTAAAAAAAATAAAAGTTCAAATGCCGGTCTTCTCAACATCTATGAATTTATGACTGTGTAGTAAGAACAGAAACTACAACAATCTCTGATTTAAAGTCAAGTTGCTTGGTTGTGTGTACCAAATGGCAGTCCACACAGGGAGGTGAAGCTGGCAAATAAACCTTAGAAATCTAGATCTTGCACACAGCACTTGGAAAATCTTGATAGACAAGGGTAGAGGCTTCTGGTTTCTGGTGCTACCATGGATAATTGGAAAAAATGGATTGCTAGCTGTGATTACAAAGAAAAAGAAATTATGATACACCACGACTATTTTATCTGTACTTGTGACTATTAAATTTGTGTGTGAATCAGACCGGATCACTATCTAATGCATTAGTTGATAGAGGTTTATCCTGTTTTCAGTGACTTTTAAAATGCACTCTTAGTGGCAATTCTAATTCAACAATCTATGTCCTCTAAGTGCACTCTGTAGCATTTCCCTCCCACACCATATGTGAGCTACATTTTTATAATGAGAACAAAGAGGAAAATAATGGATCTTTGCTACTGTTTAGTGAATGGAATTTTTTAGAGTTGCTGGATGGTACTGCATTAGTGGTGGGAAATCAGGTTTTCCCACAGGGGCTGAAATATTCTGACTGACAACTTTGGCTTAAGGATTCACTCAGTAAGGAAGCACACTGCATGTAAGAAGACAGTCACAGTTATTACTGTGCCACAGATGTTTATCTGGATGTATGTAATTCCCATTGGGCTGTGTGACTGTTTCACAAACACTGGGATAGATTTAGCCTCCTCTCTCTTACTAAAAATAGAAAAGTTAGAGGAAAGGAAAGCAGCAGAACTGCAACCTTTAACTATCCTTAACTGTCCAAAATTTAACTGTCAGTAAACAGGGAAGACTGATGAGACTATGACAGTGGAAAGTGTCTTCCTTTTCTTTTAAATAAATTACTAGTTATAGAAAGCTGAGCACAAGAAGTAAAATATTACAGAAATGAAGTGTCACAGTTTTCCATCCCACAATTCCTGTAAGAGACAAGTAAAACGGTATCCATATTTCCTGTCAAAAACTTGGGTATTCTTAAACTGGAATTGTTTTGACTGATGACATAACTCTTTGGGAACTGAAGACGGGTAAGTTGATATTTTACATCTTTCATTCAGATCCTTACATCCATTAATTTATTCTTACAAAACTAACATCATTATAAGAAACTTATTGGAGTCTTAAGGTGCATAGTCTTCAGGCTAGATGTTCATGCCTGAGGAAAATGGTAAAACGTGGCATTTATAAAATATGGATTGATTTTAAGTTTCAAAGAGAGAATTTTCTATCATCCTAGAGACACAGAAATAATGGGAATTCAATTTAGTTGAGGTCAGAGCAGGAGCAGTTTATTACTATAGCTATTGTAGAGTTGCAGAGTTTATATACCTCTAGGATGTACAGTCTGTACTTCACCATACACCATACATAGTCAGATAAGCAGGACTATAGTGCATTGCAATAAAAAGGAGTGGCACGTGGGTTGGTTCTGGAGGCAGGCAGTCAAATAAAGAAGAGGCAGTAGGAAGTAGCCCCTAGCCCCTAGGCAGTAGCATGTTTTTACAAATATTTCACTGCTTTGTTAACTAATTTGTGCTGACTCGTTTAGGTCATGCTGACATACTTCTTAAATAGTGGGGTCTGTAAAGTTCACACTAAATTTGAGAGTGAATGTTTCTGTTTTGAAGGCTGACTTTCACAAAATTTTGTTTTGAAGATTGATTCTGTTGAGGTGCTGCACAGAAGAAGGTCCCTAAGACTGTTCACATGTGAAAGATTTTTTCAGCTCTGGTGAGAAAAAAAACATTGAGGTTCCCACTTAAACTGGTACAAACAGTGTGCTTTTCATCAGTTTAAGTCAGATGTGGAATGATTTTTCCTTGATGTCTCTAGTAATGTTAAGCACTTGGAAAGAGCTACTTCTGTATTAAAAAGACCATTAATCCTATGGAAAAAAGGTGCAGGCATGGGATAAGTCTAGGGAACAGTCATCTGCCTGCCCACAAATACCATATAATTTGGCAAAGACTGTAAGAGCAGAAACCATTTTGTCAGTTCCTTGCTTGAGTGACAGATCCTAAATGAGAGAAGGACTGAAAAACTATTGTGTAAGTCCAGCTCTCAGCATAAACAATCACAACACCCTAGACTTTTTCCTTCATATAGTGTGAAAATGTTGAAATATTGAACCCTGTAATTGTATGGTGGATAGATCATGTGGTATTAGATATAATAGATCATGTCCCTCATCTATTGATTACGGGACATTTCAAGAAAAGGCATAATTAATCTTTAATTTTTTCAATCAAAGGAACCATAAAAAGTCCCAGCTAGTTTTGCTTAGCTGGTTAGGCACAGAGCAAATTAATATTCAATAAATATCCGCACTTCTTTTGTCGTGAAATATTCTTTCCACACAGCAGATTCTGACACAGGTCATCAGCCACTCTCCCAGTTTATTCCTCAAAATGCTATTTTAATGGTCGGCTTTTCTCTCCCACTTAAATAGCTTTTAGCCAGCCATTATGACTTAAACAGTAACTGAGTCATGAAAAACAAAGTAACTGTACTGTGAAGGTTAGATCAAATGACAAACCATTGGCATCTCACTGCTGAATTTATTTTTTTATCACAAACTGCAATTTTCTTCTATACATTATTTCTAGTATGAAAGGAGGCTAGTCATGTATAACTTGTGGTATGCAGTCTTTTCAACAGTTCTGGAATCAGTGTGGAACATGACCACAGATAAAATCTCCAGAAAATTATCATTTATGTATTTGGTGTAAGATAATAAATATGTTTAAGAAAAAAAACAAAAACTTTCTCTTGCTTTTTTTTTTCTTTTCTTTTTTTTTTTTTTTTTTTTTTTTTTTTTTTTTTTTTTTGATTCCCTATAGGATTAAAAATCTGTGAGGAAAGGAGAGCAGCGAATGAGTGTTTTCACAGGCAAGATACTTGGTCCTTTGTCCAAGGAAACAGGAAAATGTTCCTTTTCCATTACTTCTCTATGTCTACACTCCACATCTAGGTTTAAAATTCCTAGAGGAGGAACTCGAGGATTTTGCTTGCTTGATTCTTTGCTATATTCTAACTATTTAGTAAAAATTGCCTGGATTGATGTCTCAGTATCTCATTATCTATTAACTGCTTGGAGGTGTAAAAAACAACATGGGAGGTTTGTTCTGTCCAGCATCTCATTCCCAGTCGTGGCAGCATCTAAGTCTACTGTTTCTAAGTTAGAGGTTACTGATGCCACACTCAGCTCAGAGAAACTGACTAGATTTAAAAAGTTCAACCAGGTTAGTTAGGAATCTAGCGTCATGGAAATAGTTAGGCAGTTTGGCAGCTTTTCTGTCTGTATGACTATTAGCCGATAATCCCAAAATACCAGGACAGAATTGAGTTAATTTAACCTCTTCTCAGGAATCCAGATGAGAGAAAAGTAATAGTGATAATCACATGGGATTTCAATCTGAAGTACAAAAGAACATGAAGGTTTCTGTGCACTCGTATGGCAACTGTAGTGTATCCCTAAGTGGAAAGTGTCCCTATAACCAATGCTTTCCAGAAATGTCCTCTTTCCGTCTCCTCAGAAATAAAAAAGGGGATCACACATTCAAAAAGATAATAGAGACAAGAAGTACAATTTTGTTTGTTGGTGTTTAAGAGCAAAATACCTGCCTTTTAAGAGCTGGAGCTCATTTAAGGTGCCATAAGAAGCCAGCTGGTCTATATACACACTTTATCCATGAAATCTAATATACCTGACAGAGTATAAATTAGATATCAAGGTCACAGGCTACAGCACCTGTTTAAACTGACAAATTTCTGTCTTTAGAGTGCAGTAGTTTTGCTGCCAACAGTAGTCTGTATTTCAGTTGGCGGATTTCCACACAGACAAAATGATGTGCTTATGCTGCAACTGACTTATAAACACATCATGTTAACAGAGTAATTATAGACTTACACAAGCAACACAGTTTGCAAAACAATTCTTATACTTTTCAGTGCTAGATGGTTTCATTTTGTTCCAAAAAAGAATTCCAAGTTTAATATATCTGTTAATGCTTTCTGTTTTGCATCTTTGAAATGGAAACTTTGCAGAGAAATGCATAAAGTTCATGGAAGGATGATATAAAACCCTTGCTGACTCTGTCTGCAGGGGTGAACTGCATGCTAAAGGCACATAAAAGAATACTGTGAGTAAGCATCAGACCTGTAAGACTTAGAGTTTCATTACATACAGACTGAAACCTAAAATTTAAATAAAAATATAAACCAAAAAGCATTCAGTAATGGATTCCTTATATAGAACTGAGAGATTTCTAGGTAAACTGTCTTTATAAAACTGTCAAAACTTGCTTTAAAAGAACAAAAAGCCAAACATAAATCCAGCAATGTAACATGCAGAATCTTGAGACTCAAGATCTGGAACACAATGTGATCACTACTCAGGTAACTTGTTTGGTTTGTGATCAGCAATTAGTATCTGGGGATGAATGAGCCCCTCCTCCCCATTAGTCTAGTGATCACACTCAAATAAACTCCATCTGGCCAAATATATCCAAACTACTACTGTATCTACGTGGTTAATCTGTTTCATTTTGGACATCATATTTAATAAGGCTTATTTAGACTAGGCTTGGATTAAAATCCTCAAATGTCTTGTGTAAATACCATTTGTGGAATATCACAGTTGTATAAAGTTAACAGATGGAGAGTGTCAAATCATATGACGTCTTAGTTAATATTTTTCTCAGGAGTTCAGCTTTTTTCCAGGAATACAGTTTGGACACATGCCTGTTTAAAAGGCTAATAATCCAAAGCATCTTTCTTCAGTTACCTATCATAATAGGGTTCTCAAAAATAAAAATTTAATGGGTTTGCAAATAGTGATGCCACAGCATTACTGAGTGCATGAAAAGTCCTCAGTCCAATATTTGTACCTTTTTCTCTAGATATACACTGCAGGATTTTTAACAGAAAATACTGTAGAACTTGTGTACAATATTTCCGATTTATTGCAACATTCAGGGAAGTGTAGTACATGCCTGAAAAGACTGGAAAGCACTTTCAATGGCAACTGAACATTCTTTGTGTGGAGGCAGTTATCTCCACCACTGTAGGCATGAGTGTAGTGTTTCTCAATTTACCTGCTCCTTATGCCCCGCTCTCTCTTACTGGTTACAGATAATGCTTTTTCTCAGGACAATGAATGGGACAGTTTGGCCCTTTTTCTTAGGATATCACTTCGCATGACTTGCATCCTCAGATTTCTGCAGGCTCAACTCATTTGCTTTTCTAGAATATGACACCAGCATTAACTCTGGTGGTCACAGGAGTGCTGACAATGTCATAGTGGTCCAAGTGGGGAGCCCTGGCTCCAGCTTTGCATTTCTATTGGTGCTGGAGTCTGTTTACCTTTCAAAGAATCCTAGTCCTTTTTCTTTCTCATTGTCTAGGTTTTCAACTTTTTGTGAGACCTCATAGCCTCAGGAGGTGGCGCCGCTGCAAGAAATTTTCATCCACGTAATCAGCTTTCACCACCAACCCTGCAGGTCTCATCTCTGATCCTGTGCCTGTGGGACATTCCTCTGTTTATATTCCTTTGGGTCAACATTAGGTTGCAAGTCCTATTCAGTTAACAGTAAGGTTTCATCTAAGCCACATGCCTCCAGGAGAATACCTAAATTTCAGGAATTAGTACAGTTTGAAAGCTAGTGTTGCCCTCCCTGGGAAGACTTACAGACACACTGATTTTTGTGCATCCTTCTTGTATCAGGACCCACTCAAAAACCCTTTTTTATTCACAGTTTGAAGTAGGAGAAGAGGAAGTGTGAACAGTCATTTCATTGCATTGTGAGTGAGGTCCGAGCCACAGCAGAGTTCCAAAGAAGCAGACGGTATTTTTTAATTTGTAGCAGGTAAGAATCTCTCCTATTAAGAAATTCTACTATTTACAGAAATTCTTGTAAGCACAACATAAAGCTGTATTCAAGTAGAAAGTACAACCTTCCAGGCTGATATTAATAGCAGAGTGCATGATACATTCCCTCAAAATAATATATCTGAAAATATACCACCAAACATTTAATAAGCATACCAGTATTTTGTGTAAATTCATATACTTATGTGAACTTAAATCTCATTTTTCTTTGGGTTAAATTTGGCTTATGTATTGTTTTTTTCTTTAATAGTTAAAAAGTTTTTACTCTTTAAATATTTATGTCTACACACATAGCATACAAATAAAAGCTTTGAGTATTTAAATGTGTAGCACAAATGCTGTATAAATCTCATGCTTCCCTCTTGATGCAGCTACAGCAGTAGGGTGAAATTGATTTGCAAATCTGATTTACATTAAATTAAATAATATAAATTTCAATGTTCAGTTTCAAATGTAAAAATCTTAAGGCTATGGTTTTCACCTCCTCAGACAACCACTGAACTTGTATTTGGTTTATATTTTCTTTAGTTAAAATTCAAACAGCTGGATCTAGATATAGGGATGTGGCTGAACTCCAAATGTCTTTCCTCAGTCTGGGACAAGCTAATGACAGGGTCACTTTTACAACCAAGTAACACAGGCTCAGAACAGTTCCATGTCAGTCCTTCAAGTGATGGCTCAGATATCTAGACACAATCTAACACTTAAACCATTGCAGTATCATATGGGGTAATTTTTTTTGCCTGTTGATCAGCAATGCCACCAATTTTCTATCATACAATGAAAAATTCCCCAGACTCCCATGAAACTGCTGCTTTCAGGGCAGGCTTCTTTTCTTGATATATACAGTACCTTGTTTCCTCTTTTTTTTTTTTTCTTTTTTTTTTTTTTTTTTTGAGAACTGTGGTTCTAGATAGGAATGAAAAAAATGCCAAGTATTATACCACTCTTGAAATTCTGAAATTCTTAGGATTAAAGTGCTTTTCTATCTGCAAGACACAGAATCATAGAAATAAATATCATGTGCTGATAATATAAGTTATATAACTATAATATATATAACTATATATAACTAAGTGTATATAACTATATACACTTGTATAGTCCCTGAAAACATTGTTGAAAAGTTACCCTCAAAATAGCTCTGTCATGGTGTTCTTACATGGAATACCAGTGTAGCTAGTTGCTCAGAACCTATCTTTGTGAGTGAATATCTCCTATTCAGAAGATGAATCAGAGTAGCATGTATGGGTGTCAGCATCTTTCAGATAAAATGAGTATTGCAAATCACTGAAAGCCGGTAATACAATTTTTTTATCTTTGCTTTCTAATGGAAGGAAAAAACCTGCTTTGTTTTTGCATCAGATATTTATAGGCTGTGACATTAGCTATGCCTTTCCATGTATGTGTTCTCCCTTGAGCCAAGCAGCAATACATCCAATTAAGTCCTCCAAAGGAAACTCTAAAGGCTCTCCTAGTTTCTCAAAAACCTGTTGGTCCTAACTCACTATACAATCCTGTGCCCTCGCAGACAGTTTAAGGAAGTCAATTTACTCTTGGCACTTCAGGTCTTGCATAGGATTACCCATGGCCTGACTTACGGAGATGCTGGGCATTCACAATATGATCATGTTTAGAAAAGAAAAAAGCTTCAGGAAAAAGAAAAAATCTTTGAAAACAGGCCTTCAGTGTTTGTGGATTATTTAGCTAGCATTTGAAGCACCAGAGATCTGTAACCGCATTTGAAAAGTCTTATGTGTGAGATGGTAACCAGAGTTTTGTCTCTTCCAGCAGCAAGGGAAACAGGTAAAAAGCAAAAAACACACCCAAATAATCTGGAGCATTCTATGCAAGCATGTTGATCAAAATCACTCTTACTGTTTAAATAAATTTCTGATGAAATATGTGTGCCTTCTGCCAGTTTACCTGGCAAAGCTGACTTTGAGGACAAGGACCCAGTCATCTTCAATGTAGATGAATCTTTCCCTGTCCAAGATTGGTGCGTCCATGTGTTTCTGGTGTACGGGCTCTTGTGCAAAGAAAGGAGTAAACTCAAGGATGAATCATTTTGGTGAAGTGAAGCAGACCAAAACCTTGAGTAGTTTCTGCAGATCTGCTCATTTCTGTAGCGTCTCTGCTTGGTTTGGCAGAAACCTTTGTTCTTCTTAACGTCTGCTATGTAGCCAAGCTTGACTGTATATGCTGTCTCTTAGGACTATTTTTCTGCTTGTTGCTGTATGAAAAATTAAAGAACTTATTCATCTGTGTACATCCTACCAACTATTTTCACATGGCTAGTCCAGTTAATTGATCCAGCAAGAGTGCACTCTCATGCCTGAAGCAGTCCAGGCTTTAACAGATGCCTTGAACCTCAGCTTTTCCTCTGCTGGCCCTGGATTTTCTGTATATTTGTCATAGAAAAATTTAAGGTTTTTTTTTTCTTATTTTTTTTTCCCCTAAGAAATATGCTAATACAAAAAAGTGCTTGGAAACACAGCTTCTTGGAATTTGAAGAGCTCCCTGATCTCTGGAAACACATACCAAAGGGGGAAAAAAATGTAAGCGCAATACCATAAATGCTTTCCGTAGGTATTATTTTTTTTTTTTTTTCTGAGCTGAGAATACTCAGGTTATTCCCATAGAGTAAGAATTGCTGAAGAGCTCATCAACCACAGTGGCAGTCAGGCTTCCAAAACAGTTAATTTCTCATTTTAGACATCAAAATAATGATACCCTCATTCATAAAATTGTATACCATGCTATAGTCAAGATATTTTGAAAATAAAGCTCTATGTGTTTTATGTATATGACAAATTGAAGTTGATTTTTTGTTGTTTTTAAAAGGAAAGACTGAAGAAGTAAAAGTAAATAAATACCTGAAAAAAACAAGTCTTCAGTTTCTGGAAAATCTTGTCTTCAGTGGTAACCATGGGCTTTTTTAACCGTAGAGCATGAGCAAATTCTCATTCTTAGGTTATTCTAGTTTCCTACAAATTCAAGCACACCTTTCATCTTAAATCATTTCCATGTCGTATCCATTATTATTGCTTGCTTCTGTGGTGTGCTGAATTCACCCTTTGGAGATGGGTTACTCTCAGAAATGTCAAAAAAGCTAAACAAAATGTAGACAACTGAACCCAGAGTTTGAGGCAAATATTTTTCCAGATAAAAATAGCTGTTGTATCCTCCAATAAAGACAGAAGAGGAAAAATGTATTATCACAGCTAACCATGATTTTTTTTTTAAATCTTATAAAGTTAGTTTTTCAGGAGAATGTGAAGTAGTTAAACAGATACATAACTCTGCCTAAATATTTAAGCAGTTCTACTCCTGTACTACAATAGCCCTGGCACATCTTCACTTTCGTTAGTGGAAACTGGGTAATATTTTACAATCACATCGTCACAGGAAACTCTAAAGCTAGAGCTTTGAACTCTGTCACTAAGCTTTATATGCAGGAGAACCAGTATTACTAATATTATAATAACTGTGCATCCTTGCCCAATATTCTCAAGACTTCAGTGATTTGCCAGATTACTGGTCACCTAAACTGTGGACCTGGGCACTTGAAATTCTTCTGTCTTCTTTTGTCATAACACTACTGCTCAACATCTGACTGAAAATGTGTTGTGTGCTCTTAGCTTGGTGAAAGAATTTCTTTTGGTAACAGTGTCATGTAATAGCTATAAAACCTAAATCCACCCCTCTAAATCCTGGTCCTCTCCATCTGAACAGAAATTCAGCTGTGAGGTTTGCATGTCTGGGTGTTTAATAAAAAAAAAAAACAAAAAAAACCTGAAATTGAATATATTCCTAGTTTTCCCCTCACCTGTGTGTATATATATCCCAGCTAGAAGAATTAACATGGCAAATTATTGTAATCCAAAATTTTCCTTTGAGCAGGAACAGCACCATTACCTAATTGCTAGGATGGTCCCATTATTTCAGTGGTATCAAATGAAGGTCATCTTCTCAGGGTCCTGTGATCACTCACAAGCCTTGGTGAATGATGCCAGCTTCCCATGGAACCTGCTACCAACCTTGGCCCAGAAGTCCCATTCCTGCACCCTCAGAACTGCATGATGGGGACGAAACAGCTGTCACTGGGATTGCCATATGTCCTGGCTCTCCATGCCTGAGGAAGCACAGCTCCTACTTCTACTGGGCAATACATTGGCTGATTCATGCCATTTGACTTTCTTTCTTCAGAATTAACATTGAATTTCACGCTTTGTTTAAAATAAATGTGAAATTATTACCTAGAAACTGAGTAAAATAGCATCAAGCTCTCTTAATGGACCATCAAGATGTGAAGTTATCAGATAATAATTAGGTGCATCACAGTTTTGGGACTTCTGAGCACATTATGTGTGTATATATAAACACTCACCTGGACACATGTGGGATTGCTTTTGCCTGTAAGTAGAGATAACAGGCTGTTATAATCTGGAGAATGACTGTAAACTCTTGTTACATGAAAAGCAGAGAAGAAGTAAAACAATGTAAATTTACATTTTTCTCTTATTCAGAGAATCACTAGTGTTAAACATTGAATTTTGTTGGATTTGACAAAGATAGGGAAAAAATAATTTTAAAAAATCCTCCAAAAATGCTTAAGAATATCTTCTTTTAAGATTAAGAACGCGACTGTTCACTGAAGAATATTGCTGCAGTTGTACCACAGCCAACTAAAGTACATTAATTTATAATAGCAGGTTATTCACGGTGCTTTGCAAACAAATGAAAATGCTGACATTCCACTTAAATGAGGCTCTTGCTGTATTGTTCCTTACAGACATACATTCACATTCAACAGAGCCACAGAGAACATGTTTGAACAAGAGGTCAGACAAATTTATGGAAAGGTATGAAAATTTTGTTATTACTTATGCAGTGCCAGATGTATTCTCAGAGACTTTCTGTCAGTGAAGAATAAATTATGAAAACAGAAAACAATATATTTTGGCTCAAAGACTTTCCTGCTTCAAAGTGCTAGAGTACTACACGCTGGACATGCAGCTGATGCAGATTTGGGAGAGTTTTTGTGAATAGGCTAAAAAAATACCATTAAAAAAAAAAATTAAATTATCCAGAACCTAGAGGTGAACTCATGTTATCTGTAGTGAATTTTGCAGAGCAGATTGAAAAGTTTTTAATGTCTAAAGGCCATTTTTAACACGGCACTTATAAAGACAATAGACATGTCCACTTGCTCAAATGGAAAATATTTGCTCACAATCCTTCCCCTACCCCCTTAGCCCTCCCTAGTAGATTTATTCTTTCAGGGTTGATTCAAAATGGCCCACCTTCCTAAATGGGAGTAATCTTTATCCAGTCATTTCTGGTAATCGGGAAAGTTTTCTCATGCTTTTCAAAAGCCTGGCTGGCTTCTCCCAGGGTTTCACAGATTTTATTAAAAAAAAGGCTCTTTTCTTTCCTGGATCCAGCTCTGTGGGCCAAAAGTTTCTCTGCTAGGCAGCTCATGGCAAAGAACACACACTCTGGCCAGAGAATGCACCTGACCTTCTCCTCATCCAAGAGATGAACCCAAGTAACCTCGTAGGTCAAGCATTTATTGTCTGGATGACATGAGTATATGTCTAGTATATGTCCTTTCCTTACTTTCCTGGTAGTACTTACTATGTTTTTAGTGCAAATTCTGATACTTCTGTGTCAGAATGAGAGTAAAGACAAGAGGAGCTGTATAAGGAGAAGAAATACTGATTGGGTATACATATTATTTTAGCCTTACTCCAGTTCAAGGCCTAATAATATTAAACTTTGTTTTTCATAATGAGTGTGTGTATGTGCCACATGTAAAAATTCCGTGCCCGTTCATTTTTTTGGGGGGGGAGGTGTATGGCAAGACAAGTCATATACTGGTCCACAACTGATCCAAAAAACTGATAGAATTTGTAATCAGAAAGAAAACTCTGTAACTTCAAAGTTACAGAACTTACAACTTGAACTTGAACCAAGATTTCATGTGTGATAGCCCAAAAGAACCTAAAGAACTATATCTTAAAAAGTTATAAATGCGGTACACCCCTTTATGATCAATCAGTGTACAAAATAGTTATCACCTTTTGTTCTGCAAAATATGACAAAAAATTCTTCAAATCAGTTGCATGTAATCCCAGCAGAAGCTAGACTTGAAGTTTCTGAGAAAGATAGGCGATCTTCTTCAAAACATCTGAAGTTCTAGATAAAAGTTAAACTTATTTTTTTTTAAGTTATGAAGATTTAATGTCTGATCTGTGCAACAGTCATTGAATGAATGAAGCCTTAGAGGATTTGAATAAGGTCTCTGGTGTGCAAATGACATAATCCTTCAAAAAAGCAATATCCATCATATTTATCATTTAGATTATTGATCTCAATATTATTTACAAGCATTTTTTTTCTCTATTTTCATATCTATACAGGTGCCAGTATATATTCCCCTGAAGAGAGATTATTCCTGTGTCAATGATTCCTACAAGCAACATCAAAGCACCAAGGCTCACAATATTGGAACTTTAGGGCAACATCATTCACTTGAGTGATAACTAGGATCAACTCATTTCAGCTTGTCATTATATTTTACTAGTAAAGGTAAAGGGCTAATAAGCAACTTAAATCAAGACTCTTGTTAGCACCTTCTAGACTTTTATTTTATTTATTGTCAAAAGCAATAGTTAAATTGCTGGGAAAAAGTCAGGGTTGTTTCTTATAGGAGTGTCAAGTGGAAAAGTGTGAGTAGTAGAATATTTCCTTCTAGTTTTGTTGTTCAAGATGCAAATTCTAAAAGAATTTAAGAGTACAGATACAGAAAGAAAAGATAGACATTATTTAGAAGCTAGAACCAAAAGCTTAAATCTAGGAAAAAAAATTGATATTGGCGTACACAATTTTAAACACAGAATATTTTATCAAATGCTGAAAGGCAGAAATTAAGGACCCCGTGACTCTCTTTCTGGATTTGAGAGTGAGCTTCTCTGTCTCAGGCTTTAGCCTAGTAATTTTTAATCTTTTTTTAAATTTTTATAATAAAAGGTCTGAGGTCATAAAAACATAAGTTGTCATAGGTTCTGAAGAGCTAAAAAAACAGTGTTTGTTGCACTTTTTGCTAACTTTACATGTCTTTCTCTGCTTTCTTAACTAAAACTTTCTGGGGAGTGGGAGGGAATAATTATTTGCTTCAAGTAATGACATTTTAGAAACCACAATTATCTAACATTTCCTGTAAGATAAAGTTGCCAGTTCTTATTTGGTGCTATTTGTGTGACTTCTCTTCAACATTATTTGAATGATGCTTCTTAATTTCCTGTAATAGCAGATTTGCAAAATGCAAGAAAGAACCACCTATGTCTTGGAACCAGTCAGCACCAACTTTGGAGGAAGTTCCTGGACAAATAGTATGAGGATATTTTACCTCTTGCCACAGTCTGTAGCAATAAGCTACATGCAAAAGCTTCAGAGATTTGCAGGCGGGCACATTTTAGGAGACATTAGGCAATCAACATTTTCTTCCATTCACTGAGAAACAGATTATTGCATAAGAGCTCTTGAAAAAGGTGGCACTAGAGAGAGTCTGGCAGAAAAGCACGTTTTATCTATGTCTACTGAATTTAATATCAAAACTAAGGCGACAGCTCCTTTTAGCAAGACTTCATTTTTCTAAAGAACTTGAAAACAAAGAAGACTACAGATGAAATTCTTTACATCACTTCAACATTGTCAGGCAGAATGAAAAGCTAATGGGAGAAAAAATGTGGGCTTTCCCAGTATTTTCTTACAGCATTTTAGAGAATCTGCTTTGTGACAGACATTTAAAAGATGTCTGTGCTCTGTTACACACCTCATCTTCAGGGCAAGCTGGTATTGAACTGATGAATCTGTGGCAGAGAATAGTACCATACATCTCACAATCCATGTTAGCTCAGGCAGAGTCAAAACAATCAGCTTTTTAACAGAGCTGATTAACTTGTAGAGTATATTGCCACAGTGCTGATCCATGTTCTTGGTCCACATAGAAGCACCTAGAGCATCTTTGCAAAACAGCATACACAGACTTGAATTTTAGAGATGACTGAAAAGGAGGTCGAGACAAAAGTGAAAAAAATTGGATAATTTTAATGTACACCAGCATTTGGAAAGTTAAGAAAGCAAGAACATAAAATCCTATCTTCAGCAGCCACTGCAGCTGTCTCCTAAATGTTGTTACTTGCCAGTGAGATTGATGGTACATGAATTTTCAATATTCTACATTGAGCTCCACAAGCATGTTCATATTGTGCCCCCAACTTCAGGTTCATATTGCACCATGCTTTCTTATTAGCTAATATTCTATTCTTCCTGCAAATTAAGGTTGTTTTAAGTGCTTTACTGTCCAAGGCTGCAAATTCAGAGTACAACTATCACACACTGACTTCTCCAAGTTGGCAAGCCCTGAGATTTCTGGGAAAATAATTAACTATCACACCAAGTATTTTGAAAGTCCTTTAAGTAGGGTTGCAAAGACTAAAAACCAAAATAAAAAGTAACAGCAAATAAGAAAGCATAAGTTTAGTTTTAACCTTTCTTAATTTTAACATTAATATTTTGCCCGAAATTGTCAGAGGTCGCAAGGCCTCAATATATAAAAAAATATTGATGTCTTGATCATCCATTTGACCACTACAAAAAAATCTACTTGAGTGACACTGTTTTTTCTGCCAGTGGGCGTAGTAACTATTGTGTACACACTCTCTTTCTGGATGGAAGTTCTTGTACTAATCTCTTTCAATAAGCACAAATACTACTATAATCTGGAACAAGGCCATTCTGCTTACTGTTGATCTCTTCGTAGGATATTTGTGTTTAAAACCCCATTTTATTTCATATTATACCAATACATACCAGGCATAGTGAATGGCCAGTCCATGGAAAACCGTTGAGGTGCGACTTTGGTGGGTGGGTTCTTTCTTCCCAGGACCAAGACTGATGAGAAGAAGATTGTTTTCTCATGTTCGGGCTCAGTTGTTTGTTCTTTCCTTATCTATATTACATATATACAGAGTACAAGGAGCTGCATACTCTAAGATAGAAAGGTGCAAAATGGAAAAGGAAGAATCTCTCCATGGTATTTTATGTGTCTATTTGTCCAATAATCAAATGCCAAGTTAATTTTATTAGTGATCTAATGACCTGACACCTGTGTACTGCACTGTGGATTTCATTATCTAATCACTCATTATTACCCAAAAACCCACAGAAGAATAAGATGAAGAAGGAAGAAGAAAAAGAAAGGGACGACACCCTAAATCCTCCATATTGTCTCTTATTCTCTAATAGAGCTTAAACCCTAAACTCTAACTTTCTCACCCAGTGACTTAAGAAATCTCTATCTAACTTACACACTCACATTCCCAGTTTCTCTACTTAGCTTTAAAAGCTGTCTCCATGGTGTTGTGCTAAACCCAGTGCTCTCTGGGGTGTCAGAGCCAGGCACCATGAATAAGAGCCTATTTTCTATGCTTCTGACCCCAACAGCAAACTAACTTGGGAACAGGTCAAGTGCCATACTCTCATACTGTAGCAGGCACTTCTGTGTTGAGTGGTTGAGAGAACATGATGTTTTTTTCTTCCTAGCTTCATCTAGACTGATAAAGAATAAGTATCATTTCAGGATATCATCTGTTCTTCAAATACATCTACAGGAAGTTTTGGAAACAGTGGAGCTGAACAGATTTGCATTTGCAAATGTATCCATTGGGTGCTTCTGGACTTCTCCCTGCACAGAGGTACACTCATAGCCATATCAGAGCCTTTTGCTATGCAATAGCCTTTTGGCTGCATGCTTGCATATTTCTTAAATACAGAGTGAAACAGTTTTTTTGGCATTTTCATCATAGCAAAAAAGACAGGAAAATGCAGGGAATAGACAACCTGCTCTTTGGCCACAAGAGATTTTTAATATTGCAGAAACTGCTTTTCCATTAACATTCCAAGAAAAGATAGACAAGTTAGGACATTTGTGTAGAGGTAGACACTGAGTTCTTGAGAAAGTGCTTCACCTACATTACAGCAGCATTATTAACTTAGAGATCTAAAATTAATGTAATTATCTTAATGTGGAACTTGCTGTAAAGATCATGTAAATGTAAAACCAAACTAAGTTGCCAGAGCAATATTTTCAAGTAATTTCAAACTTTCAAAGCTTGGGTACTGTAAGATGTTATTATATTTTCTTTAGAAGGATGCAGCACTTCCAGGGAATGTTAATATCTGGGTCATTTCCTTTGGAAAAAAACATATTTTCTCGAAGTGTTCCAATTCTGAAACCTTTTTTGATTAACTTGCATTATTTTGTAATTAAGGGACATCTTTGACAAGAGAAAATCCATAATATAAAATTTCAATATTTAAAACTCCTTTTTTCTTCAACTATGAGGTTTTTTTTGTTAACAAAGGGACATTCATATTCACTGATACTGCTTTTGAATGTCACTAGATATAATTTCAACAATTTTCTTTGCTTTTTCCATATTTTACTAAGAAAAAAATCTGCTTGAGTTTTTTCTGCTGTAACCGAAATGATTCAGCTCAGCCCAGATATAACCAAGCAATTTAAATAGCTGTGCACTCATTATTAAGCATATTTCTCTTTACAGAGGTGCAATGTGTTCCTGTTCATTTGCCAAGAGACCAGTAATTTATAACCATGAGTTTAAATTACCTTACTATCTTTCTGCTCTCATTCACTGCAAAACAATCGGGCAGTAACAGGCTGTTTAATTCACACGTGTTCACAACATAAATGGGAACACTGGGCACTGGGTGTGTGGATGAGCACTTGACCAAGAAGTTGTCAAATCATAGGTCTTCTGACAACATCAAAGGATCTCAGCTGAATACAGTATTACTTTTAAAAGATGAGAACCAGGAAATTCTCTTAAGTAAAATATATGGTAAACACCACTGAAATCATAATCAAGGCAGCAAGTAATCCTACTTGGCAAGTTAGCCTCTAACAGCTTTTGACAGAAATTTGCATTCTTTGTGCCTGACAGGCAGACTGAATAAACTAATATCAGACTGCACTAGATGAAAAAAGACTGCACAAGATAAGAGGGAATGGTTGTAGGGCCAAATCCTGCGTTTGAAAAAGTTTGGAATAAAACAGACAGAATTTGTGATGTCACTTACTCAAAAAACATAACCAAGCCAAAAAACCAAAACACCAAAAAACAAAGGGTCCGTATTATCAAAAGTTTCTTTTGAGGAACACTGGAGGATTTAATAGCTAGCATGACTGACTTGACACTGAAAAGTCATCTATCAGAGCAAAAGCATGGAAATCACTCAATTTACTTCAATTCTGTGACTTAAGGAAGAGCTCCATAGGAGATCCTCCAGGACAATGATCTTTATATTGGCTCTAAGAGCTCTAGTACTGTACAGCTTATATCTTACAGCAGCATAGCATAAGAAAAAAACCTGTACATTTTGCAGTTTTACTTTGCTACTTTTTTCAGTGAGGTATCATGTTAATGACATCTATAAAAAAGCTATTAAAAGATATTAAAAAAGAACTGTAAGAGAAAGGCTAAGTTAAAATAGATTTTGAGGATAGAAAGAACAATTAGTTGTATTTCTAAATAATTTGAACATTTTTATATACTCTTAGGTTGCTTTTTCTTGTATGAGGGAAAGTAAAACATCTGAGAAAAAAGAATTAATAATAGTGAAATAACTAGAAGCATATTGAATTTTACATGAGAACTGCAGTATAGAGAAGGATATCATAAAGAAAGTTATCTACAGAAGGGACAGATCTCAAGTGTGCTGAAGTTTTGCATGTGGTCTTCACTTTGAATCTGTTACATGCAACATTACACACAGGAGGCTCTAGATGGGTAAGAAGCAAGGCAGCACAGCAATACTTTGCATTTAGTCATGCTTATTTCCCTGACATAACCAAATCCAAACTATTTCTTGCAAGATTTTAAGAGCAGAGGCTTGGGAGACATATTGAACTCCACTGTGGATACACATCAACAATTATATTACCTTAGTAACAGCAACAAAAATCCATGCTGTGGATGGTGATGTTTGAACTAGAATTACTTGTCATGACTTTGCAATGTTGGTAGCTAAAGAAATATTAGTTTAAATGCTACTCTGAAAATTTTCTGTCACTTGTATTTCAAAGCACGGTGTAATTGAGCCAGCATGTCATTGTGTAGTAAATTATATTTTTGAGGCTGTATTTCAATAACCTGAGGAGATCCCTTGCCTATCCATTGAACAAACACAAATACAAAAAGAATCCATCTAAAATGTAGAAATCACAGTTTCAGTGTTTTTTGGGGGATTCTACGTTATTGTTTCAGTATGTGAATGAACATTTGCATTTTCACTTTACAATTTTGAGGTCTAGCCAGAGTCTAAGGACTCTGAGGGAAAGGGTGAATTATGCCTCCATCCCCATCTACAAATCTGACTACTATAGAATTGGAGAGCATCATTCATCCTTTCCAGTGGAAGGTTCATGAGACATGTTCATATCCATGTTGACAGGAGGCTGTCTAGCTGGATCAGCCTGGATTTAATTTCAGCTAGTTGAATATTATAAAATTACAGGATGGAGTTTTAAATGGAATCAGGAATTTTTGGACCATTTTACTTTCAGGTTAATATAAGTAGCCTGCCGTGCAAGAGGCATTCCCTGACCCCCTGCAGAAAGAAGTCTAAGCAGATTTTCTTCAGTTTTCATTTCATAAAAGGATACACTTACAGGTGTACTAGCTAAACGACACACATAATAAATTCAGTGTAGCCTCCCTCTGAAAAGGGAGAGAATTATTTTATACATGGATACTGTGACATCAAGGAAATAATCATGGTAGTTAAGGCAACACATGAAGTGTAGATTTGTTTTTTAAAATATTTTCTCCAGCCTTCTGCATCATGCACTAAATTTACCAGTTCATAATTTACATCTGTGCTTTGGCTATACTACTTGTGAATTAAAGATTGATTGTAGAACACTGTAGAACAATGTATCATAAGTTATGTGCAATAGTTTCATATACAGGAAGCCACTTGTCTTTGGGCTGCATACTAGTGCACTGAGTTTCAGTGTTGCTACATAAATTTACTCAAATTCAGGCTTGGTAATCCTAAAACTATTCTGTTTCCTTGAGTGCTCAATTTGCATATTCTGCAGACAAATAGTCACAAATTGATCACAAGATTAAGCTTTCACAAGGCATCAATATCCAAACAAAACCAGACAGTCATCTTTAAGTCAATGCAGGAAAGATTCTGAAATGTAAATAGCGTATAAGCATATGCACAAAGCCACAGTCTTGACTTCAGTAATATTTGAGTCCATGGACTACATTTTAGCAATTTTTAAGATTCCTTGATTTCTTCCTTACCTAAAGTAAGTCATGATCAAATTGTTATAAAGTATTGTTAATTTGGAAGCATCTCTAGATGCAGATATATCAGCATTCTGTAGATGCTGAGGTTTTACTGCCAGGTGTAGGAAAAGAGGTGGCCCACTGAATCACACTAGAAATTAATAGAGAAATTAATTCAGACTGAGTATTTCATAACAGCCTCAGGAGACTAGTGTGATCCAGGCATTTTGGCACTCTCACATGCTTATATGTCATTAAAATGTCTTAAAGGATTTGCTCACCATAAAAGTTTTTGACTTCACAGAAATAATAGACTTAATCAAAGCAAAGATAGAAAGTCTACATAAAATTACAGAAAAGTATTAGGGAAAAATATAGTAATAATTAGCTCCAAATCTCTGATAACTTCCATGTCATGGTAATCTATCACTATTGATTCAATAAGCATTCCCTTTAATACATAAAGACACAGTGTTTTTTGAACCATAGCTTTCCAAAGCTAATATCTATGTGTAAAGATGCCAAAATCCCCATTTTTCCTGGGATAATTTTGTTCAAGTTTCTGCCAAGCACAGATATTAATTTTTCCTTCTGTCTCTTTACAAGATTTTACAATACATTCCATGTTCTTAACTGAGGTTAATGTTAAGATTTCTGTTCTAATGCTTCAATATACCTTTAAATATAAAACATGCATTAAGAAGTACAGGCATAGAACGTCTCTGGAAGACAGTTACTGAACTAGGCTTTTAAATGCAGTAAACAGCACTTTTGTCTAGTCATTAATGATTAATTAATTAATGAATAATGATTAAGTGTCATACAAGAGATTCTCTAGAGAAAAAAATAACTTCTAATGGAAAAATATTTGTGCACCACTTTCTAAGATGATCACATGATATCAAATACACTTTTTAATGATAAAAGCATTTTCCCCCTCTCTTTCACTTTAAAGCATTGAGAAGACTCATGACTCTCAAGGCTATGACAAATAGACTTGAATCTTGCAGCAGTATTTTTTGAAGCCTGAAGCTTCAGTTGACTGTTCATATGAAAATTCCCATAATGTAGTATTAGCTACAGTTTTTTTTGTACAAGAGGATGACTGATATTTTATAGGAAGTTTTTAAGAAAACTATAACACACAATGCAAATTAATTAGATTATCATATTCCATCTGCAATATCCCTAGAGAAAGAGGCATATAAAAGTGCATCTCTTTTGCAGAAGAGAAAGTGAAGATGTTAATTTCTTCTTTTCTCCACAAGCTGCAAATTATGGAAGTGCACACATCAGAGTCCCTGGGCTAATTGTACTTTTGATCCACTCAGATTGCCAGAGGCTGTATTTTGATATCAATACCAGTTAGATTGTGTGGCCTCACTGCATTACTTCTCTTTCAGGAGCAATAACTGCAATAGACAAATGCAAAGTCCTCCTAAAAAACAACATGATTTAATTAACTAAGGAATCAGAGAGAGAAAAGGTATCCAAAGGAAAAGAATTAGGCTATGTAAATGTTTAAGCTTATTGAAAATGTGATCTATTTCTATATGACAACTGCCATAAATAAAGCTTTCCAATGCTTACATCCTCCTGAAACAGTTATTTTGCTTTTCCATTAACAATTTTTCTTCAACTCAAACACTCAGTGAAATGGTAACTAAATTTACACATGGACTTGTCATCTGCATCACACTGCTGCTCTATGATAATGCCTGTCAGCCACAAAACTTAACCTGAACACCCATGTAAGTTTTGGGTTTGCCAGTTTTCTCAACTAAGATGAGAATCTCTTTGTATAATGAATTCCACTGTCTGTGTTTGAGCTGGTAATACTGCTGAGATATGTTTAAATTAGACAATATGTTCTCACTGGATGTTTATCCTTTAGGTTTTCAGTAGTACTCTAGATTTCAGTTAGAATTTAAACTTTTTGCAAATACAATACACCAATACACATATGCTTTCTGTGTAATTTCATGATATAGGAAGAAGAAATAAAGGTTTAAAGAGTGCAATTTACTTAAAAAAATAAATTTAAAAAGAAATGGACATGACCTTATCAGATACAGAGGAATCTAAACCCAAAGAGATAGACTAACAAATAAGCAATTTTATATAAAGTAGTTAGCTAAAAAAATAATAGTGCCATTGACCTTGAGGGAGTGATTATCATATAAACACTTCAGAAAGAACTTCTTTATGCAAGGTGTAATTAAATTAAGACTTGCAAAGATACAGAACTGTTAGAGTTTTCTCAAGGCAAAAGCCCTAAACAAGAACACTGCACACTTGCAACTGTGATCATCACTGGGTATTTTGTAGCTACAGCAAGATTTTTGCAGATGCTTTCCAGTCTCCAGTTACTGTAGAAGAGCACTGTAAGTTATAAATTTGTATGCCATGTAGTGATGCAGAAGGTGGCCATCTTGGTAGAACTGCTTAGAGAATATGACTCGATATGAGATTAGGTCAGAGGAATTAATTGTGCCCTGTTACTTCTGAAGAGATTCACCCTACTTACTAGAATCAGTAGAGATTTGTCACTGATTACCAGGTGAACAAAACATAATAACGCAACACCTACACCTGCCAGGCACAATACTGTGGTCTTAAAAGATGGTTGTCAGTTCTGTAGCAAATATTTTATGGGAAATACTTTCAATTTGTACACGAGTAGCTAAGGAAGACATCACTAAGCAGTACTGTAATTCAAATATAATCACCTGTGAATAGTATTGCATCTAAGATATCTCTTTAATGGAGGAAACACCTGTCATGATATCAGTGTACACACAGAGACTTAGAACATTAAAACCTTACTTAAATGGTGATGGAAACATTTTTAGGATATTTTTTCTAGAGAATATTTTTAGTTTTCACATCACTCAATCTAAACATAGATAGGCATACTTCTTGTATTTTTCAGCTTTTCATCTTGCAGTTTGAAGTTCATAAAAGCATGTTTGTAGAGAAGTGCTGTACACCCATATGTGGATTAACATAGCAATGTTAAACAGTTCCACTTTCACTCTTCCATTTTAGGTTCATGATAACTACTCAGGCTTAAGGCTTGTTATTATTAAAATGCATATATATCAGAAGATCAAACCTATATATGTATTTTTGAATTCTGGAAAGCTACTTTCTACAGAATGAGGAGCAAAATCTTTGGTTTAAAAGAAGAAATTCTCAGAACTAGTAGATTATGTAGCTCTGCTTCACTCCCTGTTTCAGAAAATAGTAGTTTCCTTACATGATGGTCAAATACGTACCTTTGGCTAATTCAGAAAGTAATGATATGTAAACTTGAATGGTATATCACAAATGTTTACCTGGTTTGTCAAAAATCTTCTTACTTGAAGCATTTTAATGAATTGATTTTTTCTTCATTTGTTTCATTTCTAAATTTGTAAAATATTTCTTCATAACTTCAGCGAGCCACTCTCTAGACTCTTGAAAACCTTAAGAGTAATATTCTTTTTCAATTACTCTTGTTGTTACTATGCAGAAAAATAGTTCTTCTATAGACAACAAAAATGTCTTCTTTGCTTCATAGTCACGAAACTTGTACAAGGTAAGAGAAAAACCTTGGGAATAGTATTTCTTTAGCCCTTTTTTCGAAAATAAATTTATTGATGTATTAATGTATTAAAACCTGAGAGAAATGCACATAATACAGGCAATGAAGAAGAAAGTATAAAAAAAAATGAAGTTAAGAGTGAAAGACAGAACTATGGATTTGTACCCATTGCTACCTTTAGGGATGATCATTGCAGGACAGCTGACAAAACAATTTCTGTACCTGTGATGGTTTTATTAAAGTTTTATGGATTCCTGAAGGTCACACTTCAGCCTCTTTAGGAGCATGGTTAAGAGAGTTCTCTGGCAGTCTGTCCTGAAGGGCTATGGAGTCCAGAAAGGCTGGATATTCTTAAAGAAGGAATCCATATAAGCACAGGAGTAGGCTGTCCCCATGTGCTGAAAGAAGAGCTGGTGAGGAAGTCTGACAGAACAGAGAACTTTGGCAGGGAATGCAGGGAAAAAAGGAGACTTTGTGACCTTTGGAAGAAGGGGCAGACTACCCAGGAAGATTATAACCATGTTGTGGAGTTATTCATAGAGAAAATTAGAAGGGCCAAAACCCAGCTAGAACTCAATCTGACTATAGCCATAAAAGAAAATAAGAAATGTTTGTATATATATATTAAGAATAAAAGGAAAATTAAGAGAATCTCTATCCAGTATTGGATACAGAGGAAAACATAATGACAAAGAATAAGGAAAATTAAGAGGTACTTAAGACCTTCTTCGCTTCAGTCTTTAAGAAGTAAGAACTGTTCTGGGGATGCCCAGTCCCCTGAGCTGGACGACAGATACAGGGAGTGGAATGAAGACCCCATGCTTTGTCTGACAGCTACAAAATATTCTGAAGAGACACACAAAGAAGGAGAGGTGGGGGAGCTGCTCTTTGTGTCAAAAATGGGGGTGTTTGCTCAGAGTTGTTGCTCTTCAAAGAGCAGCAATGGGCAGGTTGAAAACTGATGGGTGAAAATTAGAGACCAAGAAAACAAGGATAACTTTCAAGTATCAGTGCTCAGTAAAGGCCACCTGATCAAGAAAAAGGAGACTGATAAAAACGTCTTTCTTCAACTGCAGATAGCATCATGGTCACAGGATCTGATCCTGATAGGGATCTTCAGCCACCACGACATCTGCTAGAAAAGTGCAACAAGTAACATCAAGAAGTCCAAGAACGTAGAGGAATGCAAGAAGGAAAACTTCCTAGTACAAGTGATTGAAAACCCAACCAGAGGAGAGGCACAGCTGAATCTATTATTCAGTAAAAAAACTGTTGCAGAACTTATCAGAGAGGTGGGATTAGAGGTAGAAGTCAGGCAGGGAAGAAAGGAGGAGGTCAGTATGGTTAAGTAAAGACCTCTGATCCAAATCAAAACACAAAACAAAGTGGAAAGCACTGGAAATAGGGCTGTGCATCCTGGAGACTTGATAGGGATGTGGTGTGAGAGCACAAGGAAATCAGAAAATTCAAGGCACAGATGGAACCAAGCTTGCCTAGGGATGTGAAATATAATAAGAATTTTTTCAGCCACATAGAGTAACAGAAGAGGATGAAGGAAACTGTACCACTGCCTTGAGGAGTGAAATGGGGAATTCAGTTACAACTGACATGAAGAAGGGTGAGGTATTCAAAATTTTTTGCCCCAGTATTCACCAGCAAGAAACCTGGCCACACAACCAAATTCACAAAATCCAAAGGAAGGGATGATCAAGTTCGAAACATCTTGGGAACATCAGTATGCTCAAATCTGTGGGACCTGATGAGATGCATCTGAGGGTTCTGAGGGAACTGGTGGAAGAAGTTGTTAAGCCCTTATCCATAATACCAGTGTGGTGTTGTAGTGTACTTTCCAGTGATTGAAAATTTGTCCACCATTTTTAAAAGGAGAAAAAGGTAAACTTCAGGAACTGCTGGCCAGTGAATATCAAATCTGTGCCTGGCAAGATCATGGAGATCTTTTTGGTAACTATTCTAAGGCACATGGAAAACTGAAAGGTTATTTGTGACAGCCAATGTGGCTTTACTTAGGACAAATCATGCCTCACAAATTTCATGTTGTTCAGTGGTGTATTACAGCATTTGTGGAAAAGGAAAGAGTGACTAATGTCATCTGCTTATGCTTGTTCAGTGCATTTGATACTGCCTCACACAACGTTCTTACCTCTAAAATGAAGAGGAATGGATTTGATGGATGAAGGACTTGGTTGAAAATGAATGAGCTGGATGATTTAATTTACAGAGTGTGCATGCAGCACATACAGATCAATCATGGTATCAGGTCAAGTCAGCAGAGGTTTAGGAAAGGCCAGGTACAGCTTAACCAACCTGATCTCCTTCCACAACAAGGTGACCTGTTTACTGGATGAGGGAAAAGCTGTGTGGGTGTTTTTTACCTGGACTTTAGTGAAGGTTTTGACAAAATCTCCTTCAGCATTTTACCAGGGAATTAGCCTAATATCTGATCAGACTCAAAACTTTAGTTCTTTTGGTACTACACAAACCATGGGAAGACCTAACAGGAGTGCCTATCATTGTTGAGCTGGCTAATTGCATCATGTCCTCTAACAAATAAAAGTAGAACAGTTCTGGTGACAGGATGAAACTTAAATCAGACATAGAAATCCAGCCCACGAAATTTGTTCAACACTTAAAAGAGAGTACCCTCTATTTACTAAATAGGACAGAAAATTCTTTTATGTTTAGAGCACACATTTTCTGTATTTTCTTATCTGGAGCGGTAAGTGCTACTTCCTGGAGGAGAAGGAGGAGGAGGAGGAAGAGGAGAAGAAGGAGAAGAAGGAGAGGAAGGAGAAGGAGATGGAGAAGAAGAAGGAGAAGAAGGAATCAGCAATCCTTTTTTGTTGGTATAACACTTACGCCATTAAGTGTAAAAATAACCTTATTAGGAGTAGAAGTTGTAAATCGTTTGCAGGAAGGTGCATTGATAAATCATTAATTTATTTAGGTATTGCAAAAGATGTAATACAAAAGCATTTCCAAATTCTGCATAGGTCAACTTCCATTTAGTTATTTTAAATTTAAAATACAGCATAGCTATTACAGGCAAAAAATATATTCTGGGTATTGCAAAATGACAATATGGGTTTGTTCCCTTTTGTTTACTGGCAAATGTCCAATTATTTGCTTTACAGTTATACAAAGATAATATTGCATGTTGCTTTTATTCAGAGACACAAATGAAAAATTAAGCTCTTTTAACATTTTCTAATTTTCAGGCATCAAAATATTAGTTTCAAAGTAACTCAAACTGCATTATATAATCCAAGCAGCAATCTAAAGAGTTCAACATTGAATATTTGACTGTCTCCAAACATATTTTTAAGAATTTCAAGAAAAAAAATCCTCAAAGAGAGAACAATGGTAGTAGCTTCAACTAATTAATGAAAATTTCAAACAAGAGTTGTGTAACAGAATACTTCATTGAACTTGTGCCATCCATAAACTTATGTTTTCTAGTACTTATACACTCAAAAGATCTGTCTGTGCTTTTCTAGATTTTTGTTGCATGTCTCACGCCACCATTACCACATTCTTGTGTAATGGAAAGAGAGATAATAGCCAGGTGGGCCAAAATGAAAGTACTGGTTGTTTGGGGAAAAGGAAAGACCAAGAGAAGAATCACTGGCAGATAGCACTTAATTGCCCATAACAATTGCATTTGGCCAATTAACAACCAATCTCACACAGAAAAAGAAACATTCCTACAATGATCTGACATTTCAACCTCCAAAGTAAAACTTTGATTGAGAGGAAATAGTTAATTGTGTGAGATAGGCTGTGAAAGCTAGCACTAGAAGATATCTGTTGACCTTCTTTACAGTTTGTAGGACTTTTTTTAAAAATTACTCCTACAAATGAGCAGCAGGTGATTTCTTGCATGCCACTCTCATACGGAAATGCATGAGTGACACCCTCTGCTCCCTCAGATTGTATGGGCTGGGCCAAGGAAGTTGTGGACCCAGGACAGGCAACACCCACTATAGAAGGAAACATCTTTTGGAGCAGAACCACTCTATGAAGACCCAACAGCCAGGGCACTACCAATCCAAGTGTATTGATCTTCATGGGGGACAGTAGCAAAGTCACTCAGAGAGTGAAGTAGAGCCCAAGTATATCCCCTTTTCTAATTTCTCCTTGGTTCACCTTTGTAAATTACTTTTACAAGCTTAGTGTGTAAACCCCCTGGAAACTGAGATGTCTTCCTGAACACATCCCTTGCCTCAAGACACATTTTTTGAACTGGAAATACAAAAGCCAAACTAAACAACAAGGAGGTAAAATATAGTCAACACAACACTAATACCGGCAAAAAAACAATTAAATACATGAATAATATAAAGGTCATCTGCATTCATAGGGCAAAGCTTGACCCATGTCTTGCTGTTTTTTGTTTCCAGCAATCAGCCAAGTCCCTCTTTGCTACCCAGACACTCCTGAGTCCTTATAACAGAGCATTGCTTGAAAAGACCTTTAAGGACTGCATATGGTAACACATCACTGTGCTTTGCAGATTATGCAGTTCACTAAAATGAAAACCCTTCTGTTTAACTTTCCTCCCTTCTATATGCACCTGTGTGTCTGCACCTTCTGGCAGTAGGTTTTGTTGCTCATTAGGAAAAACAGTGACTGCACAGGTGACAGGCTGCTGGATGCAGAAAAGCAAAGTACATACCATCAGATGCTACCTGCAGATGAGAGTGAAGATTAATCACTTCTATGTATGACATAAAATATCCAAGCACTCTAAAACCATGTCTGGCCAGGCATCTACATCATAAGCTTATAGATTTTTTCCTAGTAGTCAGTAGGAATAGCAGTGTAGAAGGAGGAAAGAGTTGGTAGGGTCTGATAGGTGAGAAAACCATGAAAGAGATGCACATGAAAGCTCAAGGTTAAATAGATATGAGACAGTACCAGACTCAATTCAGCATAATCAATGAACTTCTACATAATAAATCAATAAATTATGAACTTCTGCATTAACAATCCCTGTAGAAGATCCCTTTGTGGGCCTAGAGACCATGACTTGGAAATGGGCATTGTACTGCAGAAGTAGTTCAGTTAACTCACCAACCCCTCAGGTCTGGAAAGGGTGCTCAGGCTGAAGAGTATAAGGCAGAAGTGTTACACACATGTGGCTGTAGGTGACAGCAGCTGTGTGTTGGAAAAGTCCCATGTGGGGAGCCCAGAGCTAGTCATGCCCAGATATTAGAAGGTCCTGAACACCAACTGACTCTATCTTCCCATTCCCCAGTCTCCTGCTGAGAGTTTCACAGTGTCTCTAGGAGCAAAGGTGAAGGCAGCATGGGTGGTCAAAAAGCCATGTTTCACAACTACCCTGCAACATGACTACCAACTCACAAACACCAGTGAAAATGAGCTGCACAGAACCAAAGCATTTCTTAGTTCTGTAATACAAAGAAACTTAGGAAGGAGAGAGAGAGAAGCGGAGCATGCTTCCACGCTGCTTCTTTACCCCATTCACCAGACTCATTTGGATACTTTGAAATCTGCTGCATACATCAGCCATCCCTACTTTGTTTCACAGGACCAGAGCCAAGCAGTCCTACAGGGATTCAAGGTCAAACTGAACACACAGCTGACAAGCTGCAAGCTGGCCAGGAAAGCTGAATGTTAATGCAATTCCAGACTATGCAAACAATCTGTCCCATGGGAAATTTACAGATATCCAGAGCTCTCTACTGAAAGCTAGTAAAAGCCTCCTTTAGGACTAGAACCATAATATATCTCTGGCTGCCCTCCTATCAGGCAACTGTTGAAATATAAACAATATGTTTAACAGTGAGAAAGAAAACAGCTTGTTGATAGAAGTGGAAAATCAAAACACTGCTTGCATCAGTGTGTCAAAGACAGAAAAAATCTGTTGGAAGATGGCATAAAATAATAAAAAAACACAAACCACCAAATCACAGGCATTTTCCCTAAGTAAAACTGCATTCTGTGGCTTTGAAATTATGCTGTATAGTAAACACAGATATACTGAGATGATATGTCTTTTTGTAAACTAGTTGCTGAAAAGGTTGAAACTTAGCAAAGGAAAAAAGGAGCAGAAAATTTAAAAAGAGTTGTATTAGATTATCATGAGAGACTTGTTTTTGTAGTATTATTTATAATTTTTTCTCGTATATTTGCTTTCTGGCTATCAAGGGAAGCTCAGGATGCATAACTTGGAGTATTCAGCAGTCTTTACCAAGATGCTGAAATCAATATTTCTAAAGTCCCTAAACCGTGTATATGTTTATATATAGAAACATAATTTATATAATTTAATTTAATTTATATAATAATATAAATTAATAATACAATATAATATAATTTTATAATATAATATAATTTATATAATTAAATTAAATTAAATTAAATTAAATTAAATATATATTTAATTAATTTATATTAATTAAATTAATATAATTTATATAATTCATATAAATTATGCACTTTATGGGTTTTTTACGTCTTCCCACACTCTCCTCTCCTCTAGATTTTGCCTCATGTGTTAATCACATCTGGATTCTGCTACTGATTCTCACTCACAATGAGCATCAACAGAATTCCTCATGTAAAACCCTACATGGTGTGTGATGGTAGCAGGTTCTGGCAATATGTTATTACCTGTAGAACAAAGACCAGCTGATCCAAAACAATGGGAAACAGATGCCTATTCTCGTAGGGACATGTCTCTTCTATCATTCTCTTCTTGGGAGATATTGGTTTTGTAGCAATAGAAACTAGTTTGTTTTACAAGCATTTCTCCACAACTTAGGAAAAATGCAGAATCAACATAACCACACTTTCAAAGCCAGTATGTCCAGTCTGCACATGGCCTGAAGCCTCACAAAATTAATCTATTTTATCTATTCAAATGATCCATTATCTCTGATATCTAATGATAGTTATTTATCATATTTATGTTAATTTTTACAACCTCCCTCTGCCCCACACAATATCAATCTAACAACTGTCTGCTTAAAATAGCAGCCAGCTCCATTAGTCACATGGAAATCAAATCTTACCCTTCGTGTATATTACCCACTCTTCTAACTTTGGGAAACAATTGTACATTTTGAAAAGCAAAATCTAGAGTTATACCAAATGAGAAAAACTTGAAGATAATTACATACTTATTTGATACTGATTGCTCCTTAAACCACATCATATCGAATGCAAGCATTTTTCCACTGTGATTTCTACTGACATAAAGAATCACAGAGTCATAGAATGGTTTTGATTGGATGTTATCTTAAAGATCATCTAGATCATCCAAGCCCCCTGCCATGATCAGGGACTCGAGCAGGTTTCTCAGAACTAGTGGTACACTGTGGCTGTCCCAGGGATGGGGCAACCACAGCTTCTCTGGGCAACATGTTCCGGTACCTCTCCACCCTTACAATAAAGAATTTCTTGATAATTTGAACCTGCTGTCTTTCAGTTTGGAGCAATTTCCCCTTGTTCTGTCATTACATGCTCTTGTAAATAGTCACTCCCCAATTTTTTTGTAGGCTCCGTTCAGGTACTGGAAGGGTGAAGAAGGTCACCCCAAAGCCTTCTCTTATCCAGAGTGGACAGTTCCAAATCTCTCAGCCTTTCCTCATAGAGAGAAAAGAAACATGTGGCATTAAAATTACAATCTTTGCTGCAGAACTGAAGTGCAGTCCATGGCAGATTCTGCAGAAGCACTTCTGTTTTAAACGACAAGTGTCTATCCCTTCACTTGAAGCGTTCATATGCAAGAGTTTTTTCACACATTTCATGTTCTTAAGGGAAGAGGCTCCAGTAACAGAAATGAAGTTTGCCTTTCTTTTCTTCCATTAATTTTTCCACCATTTTTAATTTGATATTTGGGAGCCTAGAAATATTGAGTGAAGCTACTGACTCAACTAGATTTAATCCTGATTAATAGTGATGCAAAAGTAGAATTAGGCTACATGTTAATGACCATATCAAATCCAAATCAATTAATAGTATTTATCTCATGGAAAGTGCTAAATGCCAATGCAACAATACTTATCAGCCTTTCACTTTCTGTTATGAATTGTTGTCATATCGTATATTACACTGTATTTAATTTTCTGCCCCAAGCAGTTTTTCATGTAAGCCTGTTAATAGATAATTCATCTCCTTGTAGTTTGGTTGCTCCTCCAACAGACCCAGTTTAGCCTCAATTTGTCAGTGAAACTGTGTAAAAATGAGTTTATTTCTGGTGCTGCCCTCAAGATTCAAGGCTCATTGTATTTATTACATGCAATGCTAAGTTACATAATTCTGTGCTCAAGTGGACAATCAACTCTAATGATGAAAACTTTTTAAATACTAGGCTTCACAGAGGTTATTAAATACACATTTGTGTGATATGGCTCTTCCCAGTGAGATCTTCAGTATTTGAGGGCAACTTAATATAGTGGACAGAAGCTTCATTCATTTTAGGGTTTGATCCTCTTTGAACATAAAAAGAAAATATTTTTTAGATTGTTTTTTATTAGACTGACTTTTACATTGCTGATGGTCAAAATGCTAGTATAGATACCTTCATTTCTGAAGCACATGACTTCTTTGGAGAGATCACCTAAACTGTATTTTATTCTTCAGGTTAATTATGAGCACAGTATAATACAATCATAATAATAATACATAAGGCTTGATTCTATTAAATCTGGAATTTGATTGGAAAGTAGAAAAAATTTCATTTTGTTTTGTTTTTATTATTTTAGAGGTTTTACGAAGGAGAGAGGAAATTCCTCACTGCAGTACATATAAAAAGTATAAATTTCTTAGTTTAAGTTCCATTCAAATTTTCACACAGGAAAAAGATCTGCAAAAATTTTTACTAAAAGAGACAGGGTTACAGCATGGTTTTAGAATTTTTATTTACCGTATTTCACAGGCAGGAAGTCCAACCCTTACTAAAAGAACTATTAATTACATAGGATCAGTAGCATAAATGTCCAAATTTCAAGGGACTCAACTCATTACCCAAAAATTAAACAAAGAAAATTTGGAGAACTTTTTCACAGTTAAAACAATAGTAGCACATCTTTTTTTATAGTTTTGACTGACATCTTCAAGCTAAATACATTCTTTTACACATTTCAATATTAACTTCTAACAATATTACAGTATTATGAGGTGTAGAGTGTTAGGTTTTAATTAGGTTTTAAAAATGCAACTAGGTCTTATTTTGTTATGTGGCTATGCTGTACCTGCTTGGTCTTCTTGTCAGATAAATAAAGAAGGCACATCAATGTAATTTTAAAATTACAAGCTTTTTCTTTTCATGAAGACTTGATTGGAATGTTCATTCTTTCATACTTCTGTCCAATCACCACCAAGATTTATGAATTTAAAGCATGATATAGGCCTAAGTCATCAGAACAATCATTATAATCTTGGATAGTTCTAAAATGCAAATACTCTTATAATTAAAGGAAGCATTTAGATAGGTATTCTGATAAGATTGGTAACAGAGACTTGACAACTGGCCATCAATCAGAGCTGTGGGGTTACATTTGAATTTTCCATTTGTTGATTTCTTTACAACAGAGTAAACTATTAGTATACATACAAATTTGAAGCAAACCACATTCAGCTATTCCTCTTAACTACAGCAACTTGAATTTTCACATATTTTTTAGCTCATAATTCTGCATTTCTTACCTCTTCCTATTAATTGTGCAGGAAAATGTTACCATCAAATAAAGGCATTGTCAGAGGTTAGGTGGAGCTTGCTTTGTGAAGGAGTAAGTGTTGCTAAAACCCATTACTTGAAAAGTTACAAACCAGCAGGACAAAGAGCATCACAGAGGTGCCAGGAAGTATGTGATACCTTGTTCCAACAACAATGCAGAGTTCAGTTGATGGTGTTGACAGTGTCTTAAACTTCTAGCTGAGCCTTGCTTCAGGGATAGAGGATTTACCTCTTTGGGCTATCAGGTTTCCTGCTTTCATTCATGACTGCATGAACTATTAGGCTCTGGGAATTGCACTCAGGTGGTGCCTGAAAGATGGAATTTGGCACAGAAATCACCCAGCTAATTATAGGCAAGATGATTGATTTCACATATGGCTGGTAGATGACACATGGAAGTCCCTCTCCAGTTCTGTGGAAGCAGAGCATCTGTGCTGGGGGGGACATCTAAGCACTGTTTATCATGTCAGTGATGTTATGGGGTTCTAACCTATTGCTTCTGCCACCAGACTGGCCCCAGCTGGGCAGAGAATCTCCACATGGAGTTGTGCTGGCTGTGCAAAAATAACTGACTGTACTTAAGTTCAATATGGTCAACTGATGGTGCAAATTTGTTTGCACCAAAATGAACTACAGGCTTCTTGAAATATCTGTGGAGAGATATACAATGCATGGTGAGTGTTTTCATAGCTGGAGCAGGTGTATAAAATGGATGTACTGGCATCTCTGCCACAGACCACTCAGTCTTATGGTCTGCCAATGGCTCATTATTTTCCCTGGCTTTCTGAACAGGCTAGGATAGCAGAGTTGTGTGCAAATAATTGTAGATTCCTGCTTGGACTCCCATAGTTAGTAATTTCTGGATGTGGCATTGTAAAGGGCTTTTAACAAATTAACTGTATTTTTGCTGGAATACTCACAAAATCCGTATCTTGGGCTTCATCTGCTCTGGATGAGACTAGTAGGTTCACAATTTTATGAGATAGTTCATCTTCAAATCTAATAGTCTTAAATTGAAAAAAATCACCCTAAACGAAAAAACATACAACCAAAAAAGAAAAAAAGTTATATATGTAGGAGATGAGCTGACCAAAACATATCTCTGATTTACCAAAACAAAGTTGAAGTACTGTACTGCCCATATAAACTCAACAACATTAGCAACTGTAATAGAACAAGCTGTTCTTAAAATGACAAATGATTCTTCATGTCACCTGATCACTTCATGAAACATAGTGCTGCTAGTATCTCACAGCTTAATCAATCTGAAAGCATACATATTGTCAAAGTTCTTTACAATGGAAAAAAGCACCCTGGGATATCCCAACACTATGCATTACTAAGCAAGTGAGGCAAAAGTAATTCTGTTTTGTTAGTTTAGATGCAGAATATTTTGGCTTGATTTTATGTGTTAATAGAAAGACCAGGTATAAAGTACTTTATTTTGCACAGGTTTTTGTTTTGAGTTGTTTTTTAATATGGTTTTATTTTTGCAGTAGTATGCATCTGGATGACACAAGAAAGCTTCTGCTGTTTTAGAGTTCTGACTTCAGATACTTCACTTAGATATATGCATAGACACCTTTTTTATTTGCACTCATGGAATCACAGAAATTATCTTCTCTAAACAAATGCCAAAGGACTACACATGGACAAGGGGTCTGAGGAACAACTGCACTGCATCTTGTTAGAAAGAGCACTTATTTTTTTGTTCAGCTTGGATTGTAGTTACTTTCAAAAGCAACTCCTGTCAATAAGTTCACACCTATTAATTTTCCTAGTAGACTTTACTTCAGAATGTGCAGATTTTTAATCAACTGGAAGCTTTAACAATCTACATAAATTTCTGAAGCTTCATACCTCAGTCACTGAGTCAGTTAGTGATGTTTATTATACTTTCTACTTGCATTGCTTCTAGTTTATATTTTAAATTGTGATGCAATACTTACAATATTTCACTTATGCCCTAGCGCTTTTATAAGTCAGAGAGCTTGTGTGTTTTTTGTCTGTATTCCTATGGTTTTGAGATTTTTATCTTGTTTCCCATGTGTGTTCAAGAGATCAGGTCTGCCATCATTCATAGCTTCATTCCACATGGATACACAAAAAGTGCCAAAATCATTTTCAAATGGTTTCAGCTTAATTTAACTTAATAATTTTAAGCAATGCAAAGCCCTCTTTTCTGAGTTATATTTCTGTAGAAACTGAAACTTTAGAAAATTTAGAAATGGAGGACTGGGATACCTTGTCATTTTACTGACTGACAGGGTTAGACCACATTTATGCCATCAGTTATTTGAAAGCCTAAATTTATTTTTTGTATTTGGTTTTATCTACAATTATAAGACAGTTTTTCTATATGGAGATTCTCAAGAAAAGAGTAAAATTGATGTTTTATTTCACCAGAGGTTAATCCCACTGCAAGGTACTTATTGAATCCCTGTGTAGATGTTTTAATTTAGAAGTCACATGCTTCAGTCCAGTGAAGCTGAATGAAATCTCTCAGGGAATAGGCTAGTGATGGTTTCTTTCCTTCTGAATGAGGGAATTCACGAGGCCTTAACAGGCTGTAACTTACCCTTATTGTTCCACATCTTTGGCTAATTTGTCCTACCTCCCCAAACAATGTAATCATCAATAAATTATGAATTATACTTCATTACCAACATTATTAATCTGGTAAGTGATGGCTTTTCATTTGGAGTAAGCATGCTATTAGGAAGTATATATGTATAAGAAATAATACACAATCCTGCTAAAGAAGTAATTGCACATATGTAATGAAAGCGGGATATTAATCTCCTTGTAAGTACCATGGAGTTTGAATTATCTGGTGGCTTGTGATAACCAGTGAAAATTGGAGATAAGCAGGGTGGGAAATAATCACCACTTGTTTCTTGTAATAGTTTTAAGTAATAGCTTCCCTCTGTATTTGGCAAGCAGTTAAAATTGTGTACATGATCATTCTGAATGACTGAAAAATAGTATAATACAGCAAGGAAATCAAACTTTGCAGAAGGTGATCCCATCACTACTACCAGCTTCTGTTCTTGCAAGACAAATTCTGGGAAATTTTGTCTTAGAAAAATCCTGAAAGAATTTCTGTATTTGTTCAAGGAAGATAGACTTGCAGAATGTGTCCTGTTTCTGAACATTAGGAGTTAGTTTTATCAGCTATGCAAGGCTCTGAAAAAAATTTAGCCCATGCCCTTTACATCCTGCAGAGATGCAGCAGAAGCAGCCCTGCCTCACCAGTGCAAGTGGACTCACATAAAGTCCCATGTCCCCTGCATGGATCAGGTTGTCTCACACCAGGTACCTGGTTAAAACCAGACTGGCTGGAAGTGCAAACATCATCCCTCAGGCCTTGTTGATGATGAATAAGCACTCATTTGTGTTTATTCATCTGAAAAATGGCATCTCTAGGGTACAGAAATGCTCCTAACACGTGAGGAAGAGATTTCAGCCTTTGGATTTCATGTATTATTCTTTTATTTTGCTGCTAGGCTGCTCTGAAGTCTACAAATTCACTCTATAAAACTGAAAAACATGCCAGACCATGCATGGGCAGCTTACCTTGTATGATCTGTCGCAAGGGAATAATCTCAGAGGATGACTACCCCCTTCCTCAAAGTTTGTGTTAACCCAGCAGCTGGAAGTACCACACCAGAAACTCTTGAGTCAGCTACTGATACCGAGCTCAGTCCCATCTGGTGCTCCAGAGGCAAAGCAGGTGTGCTGCTGCTTAAAAATCTCCATGAAACAAATATATCACTTCACAGAGAATGTGTTATCATTATGGGGAATACTTTGTATATTTGGAGAGAAAGGTAATTGCTATGCAAAGACCACATATGATTAAAGGCTCATTGGCCAAATTATAGTTTCCTATTTCCTATTTTCCATCTTCAGACAGAGAAAACTAAGAATCCTGTAGCCTGACACAACAATATGTAAATCTATTTACTTGCAGGCTCCAGAGTGCTGTGAGGTACAACATAAAAGTCACTAGGCAACAGTTAATAGAGATAAATTGTTTTCCTTTATTGCAGAGAAGGGTAGGTACATGTCTCCTGCTAACAGTCACAGACTTCTAGCTAATAGTTTCTTTCACACAATCACACAGTCTTAAAATAAATAAATAAATGAACAAACAGGAAAACAATAGGCAAAAGAGGGTATAATTATCAGGTGTAATTATTTGTGGCTTTGAATGTGCTGCTTATGGGAGTGAAACTCAAGGGGATTAAGAATGAGACATAATAGGAAAGAGAAATACTAGAACAATATAAGTTCCCTTAAGGGAATTCATAGCATTAAAATAATAATAAAAAAGTGGAAATACTTGAAATGTTGGGAATGTCTACAGGCAAATATAGACCAGTATCCAATTGTTCTAAGCAGCATGTGGACATGTGGTAAATGTCAGCCTTTTTTCCAAAGAATTTGAAATAAAATAGTATAGGTAAAAATCTACAGAACATCTTTTTCCCTCGGGCCTAGGGAAATCCTTGGTGTATTCAGATTGCTATGGGTTCTCTGTCAGTACAGGGGCTAAAACAAGATTCTCAATCCTCCATTACTTTGACTGAAAGAGTTTTCACACATGATGATCTTCCTGCACTTTTCATGCCAATACTTGAATTTCTCAGTTACTGCTTTTAAGGACTTTTCTTAACTCATATATTTATTTTGTTCATTCACTGACAAAAGAGTACATCAGGAGTCAGTGAAGTGGGATGCAAGTACCAATAATCATATGAAAAAAGACCACTCATTAGCCATCTGAACATCCTCAGGAGAGAAATGCACACACACACAAAATCAGATGTTACACTATTAGGTGTGAGGAGTTAGTGGGAGATTTCAGCATGACTGCCTTTCAGTCTGCTCACTGAAGTCCCACCTCCTGCCATCATCACTGGTCTAAAGCTCTATGTGTTCTATCCAGCATTTCAGCAGCAAACACCAACAGACTTTGTCACAGAAAAGCCAGAGCGAAATGTCTGCCTTTTCCAAACTTAAACCTTCTTAGAAGAGTCTCAGTCGTCAAAATACCCCACTAATTAATTAAGGACCACAAAGAGAACCACACATAGTAGTTAACCAGAGCCATGAAGGCTCCAGAGCTGGAAGACTGCTCCTCTTTTCAGGTCATTGCAAGACAGGGTTGCAGCCCCACCTGATTTTCTGTGGTCAGTGGAGGGAGGTTAGGCTGTACCCTGGAAAATAGGTCACTCTCTATTAGGAAAGGATAGGGCTAGCATTTTTTCTCTCCCAAGGAGGACTTTCTCTAGCACTATGAAAGAACCTGAAGGCCCTCACTCCTAAACAAGGACCAATCTGGTATTAGACATAGTTGTGAGCGTATGAGAAGAAATTGTAAAGGTACTCTTCAACTAAACAGAATTGATGTTAACAGCTGGAGGCAGCAGCAAAGAGGGAATAGCAAGAGGAGTGCATGAAACTTTCTATAAAGGGTGAATATATTTAATATCATGTATGACTAGACAGCTCTGGTGATATGATTCCCAAGATCACCTTTCATGATCAACACAAGAAGGAAAAAGATTCTCTGGAAGTCTAGAACTATTAGACAAAATGGTGAGTGATTCAGAGATTTCCCTTTTCAGTTTCCCCTCCACAAGAAGTCTAGTAATGCAGGAAATAAAAAAAATAACCGTGCCTTTTAAAAATATGTCTTTTGTACTCTCAAACCTCCCCATGTACTCATGCAGAGTGGGGGGAGAAGAAATATTTTAGTTGATCTAACTTTTAATTACACATGATAAGATCCTGAAAGGTCAGACACAGTATTGATTCTTGTGGGTAATTTCATTTTATCTACAATCTCCTATGTTAACTACTACTAAAGTGAAACTAGAGATGATACTGTGATGAAGACATTTTCACAATATTTCAACAGCAAGAAGAGTTAAAAGAAGTGACTAGAAAAACAATCAGATTAGAAACAGTAGAGTGACACCAGAACAGTTTATTGTGGAAAAAGAAGACTGTAACAAGTTTTTCTGAGCTTTTTAGGTTGGGTTGTTTGTTTGGGTTTTTTTCCTTTATTTTGTTTTGTCATTTTCGTTCCAGTTTATTATTTGTTCAGCTCAGTTTGCTTCTGGTTCACTTAGTTTTGACATATGACTAAACAAAATTGCCAAGGGCACATTGATGATGGATGACACAATGATGGCAGACTTGTTTTCATTCCAATTCTAAATTCTTCTAAAGATGACATTTTTCTTTCTATATTAAACATATTGCATGTATGAGAGTGGAGAAGTTCACCTGATCTGACTATGAGGGAAGAAAAAGGAAGAGAAAGCTGGTCTGCATTTTTGCAGCAATATTAACTTTATCTAGATTCTTTACCTCTAGGAGTTATCATTGCTTACAAAAGTACAGAGAGATACGGTAAGTGCTTTTGCCTTCTGATGTGTTGCATCTTGCTCTTAATGAGCTTCTTTCTCTGTCCTATTCAGAAAGCAAGGAAAACCACAACAGAAACATCACAGACTTGAAACTGCTGTTGCAGTGGTGAGCAGAGTGCTGTAAATAAGTGGCAGCAGGAGAGCAGACTACTCAGCTCAGCAGGGCCAGCATTTATTAGTGAACATAGAGGAAAGGCTGAAGAAACAGGAGCCTGTTATTCATACCACATAGGTGCTAAAGGAACTTTGGAGGCTCCCTTGTGTGTGTGTGTGTGTGTGTGTGTGTAGTACTTCTACCTGTGGGCAGTGGCACAGCTGCTCCAAAAGGAAAAGCAGGAAAATTTTGCCAAATACACCAGAGGTAATTAATTAGGTCAATGACATCTTCATGTCAGACTTCCCCTTACCAGGTCACAGAGAAGACACAGTTTTAATTTTTGTTCCTTGCTTTTGCTAATAAATATCTCCTGCCTTACCTCTAGTAACAATAGAGATACTTATTTTTGAGGTTGAATGCATAACTACTCCCCTCCAAACACATCCAGAGACTTTAAAAAAGGGATAACTTGCTGTAAATTTCTTTCCAATGAAAATGTGCAGGGTAAATGTCAGATTTTTGTGGTGATCCACAACATTTAGGACTGTGATATTAGAACTCTGCACTAACTTTTTTTTCTTAAAAAAGGTCTGATAAAACTAAATATGTTCACTGTAACACATAATTTTCACTCCCACATTTAAAACATATTTTTGAAATTCCACAGAATTCCCTGACATGAAGCAAATGTGAGACATGACTCTTTTGTCACTCTATAAAAAAAGAGGAAAAATCATGATACCTGTAGACCTTGAAGCATTTGTAGGAGATTTAAAAACCTGATAATCTATTGCCTGACCTACAAGACATAGCTATGAAAAGCACACTAAGTAGACCTGCAAGTCTTGCAGTCATAAGAAATGCCAAAACCTCTTCAAACACATTCTGAAGTTCTCTTAAAACAATAGACCTCAAACATCCTGCAGACTTGGCAGACTTCTGCAATTACTTCTTTATTTTTGCACTTCTTCTTTTATACCTTCCCAGGAAGGCTTACTCCCTAGCCCTCTACTGCTATTTCTTTTCTTTTCTTTTCTTACTTGTGCTCTTCATGCTGTCATCAGTGTAAACCAGGCTGGTAATCACTATTGGTTTGAGCCTATCACCATACCCCATCAATAAATTTGGCATAAATCACTGGCAATATTACTTATGCTTTAGAGAAGTGCAAGAGAAGATATTGTTTACATTAAACTAGGACTTCAACTCCCTATTTTGTTATTCAGCTGAGCTTGGAGAGATATTAGGGAAAGGCAAAATAATCAATCTGGACTGTACATCAATCTTCAGGATCAGATGACTTTTTTAATTGCTAGTCAGAATCTCTTTTGTTGTGTGAGGACTAGAAAAACTCGCTTTCATTAGAAATTTCTAGACTGAAGTAATCTGCCCTATTTTTTAACATTTAATTATTAATATTTGGCAAAGATGCAAATGAACACTTAGAAACTGATACTTTGGTAGGGAAAAATTGACTTGGTGTGCATCCAAGGTCTTTAATGTTTAGAGATGATAAGGCCCTGGACAGAAGCAGGCATAAAGCTGAAGAAATAAATGACAGGAATGTTTGATTTTTGGCTAGTGAATCACACAGAGCATTTAGGATTTTTAGTCTTCAAGGTAACTTTTCAAAAGACCTGTGTTTCATTTTGGTCGAGAGGTTTTTTACATGAGTTTTGCTGTTTGTTGGCTGCTTGTTTTTCTCAAACTAAGTACAAAACTAGGCAACAGAAAAGGATTTAAATGGTACTAGTGAGAGTCAGACCTCCAACTTAAAAAACCAAACTAATATCTCAACTTTTATAATGATCCTAATTTCTCTGTTTCCCTCATAAGTGATAAATCAGACAGTAGGATAATTCTGCAATTTCCAGACACATGCAGCTGAAAAATTTAATAGCTGAGTGGGATAAGAAGTTGTTTCAAGAGAGGAGGCTGGCACTTCTAGACTGTCTTTTCATTCAGTCCTCATCGCTTCACAGCAGCAGTTCTATTCTTCCAGGATTCAAACTGAAAAACCACAGCCTTTAGGGAAATCTTTCATACATTGTTTCTAAAGCAGCCCAAGCAATCAATTCTTGTAGGGCTGCGCAATGCTGTCTCGATTAACCCCTTGTAGATATTTCAGCATAACAGAAAACTAAAAGGCAGAGATGGAAGGTAGCCAGGCAAACTAGTCTGATCTCAGTAGAACAATTCTAAGTGAGGCTAAATTTAAAATATATAATGCAGCATAAAGTTAAATATATAGAAACTAGCTCAGAAGGCATGCTAAACACCATAAAGACACTAGTTCATATCCTCGAAAAGCCCAAATTTCTTACTCTGCAGGGTAAACATGCATTGAATTCCACAGAAGAAATACTGATCTTTGAAAGCATTTTCTTGCATAACCTTGGCAACATGACTTCTTGCACCTTTCTCTAGGAAGTATTTGCTTTTTTAAAGTAGCTGTTCAACAGATCCTTTGTCCGGCTTTTCCAGGACACCTAGACTTCCCACAGTCACCTAAAGGCCATTTATTTCCTGAGCAGAAAGGAAAGGTACCCTTCAAAGATGAGTTTCACTTTAGCTCTGTATGTGTTTGGCCATTTTAATAGCTATGTCTGATCCATGGCAAAGGCCAAGTTATAACTGATTACATTTTATGCAGACTCATTATGACCGCAAATGATGGTTCTCAAAATAAAAACTGGGCCACAATGACTGACTGTCGTAATCTGCAGTCAAAACTCTTATTAATTATTTAGCATTGGTAGGTAGGGATACAGTTTTCATAGCTTAAAATACATATTTGGCATCTTGTCTCAGTCAATTTTATTGCTCAAAAATATCCCAAACAACTTAATCTAGTTATACTTTGAGCTAAGGATTGAACTTTGAACTCCAGAAATCCCTCCCAATGTACACTGTTGTATTTTATGGTATGCTGATTATATATCAATAAATCAGCCAACACTAACCCAGAATGCTATATCCTGTCATACAATTTTTCCATTGAGTGGCCTCCTTTCTACCCTCTTCAACCCACAAATTTATTTAATCAGAGAATTAGAGACTGTCTTTGGGAAAGTCTCTTGCTTAAATAAAGATCAGCACTGAAATTTCAAACCAACATACTCAGGGTACCAGGGTGCATCCATTCCTGGAAATCTTTAAGAACAGTCTGCCATTCCTCTTGGAAACCACCTTCAAACTTCATTATTTTTAAAGTGAATTTTTCCAGATATCCACTTGGGATCTTCCCCACTTTTATTCATATCTATTGTCTCTCTTCATGCCTGCAGGCACCTCTGTGAAGGTTGCATCCCCTTGATCCATTTCCCAGAGGCACAGGTGCTCTGAAGTTGTTTCTGCTCCAAGTCATGGTTCCACAGTGTCTCCTCATAGGAGACAGGTGCTCCAGTCCCACTGTCCAGTGACTGTCCCTGAGCTCCTCTAAATTACAAGCATCATTGCAATGGCATCATTGCCATGCTGGGAGACTGTAATCTGGATTTGGCAATGGCATAGGGACTAACAAATCCTGAGCAAAGGGGTATCATCATTTTCTTGAGTGTTGTTCATACTGCCCAAGAAAAAAGTAGTCTCAGTTGTTGTCCAGAAACACTGCTGGTTGGTATTTCCTTACTGCAGAGCTGCAGAGCTGCTTCCTGGATGATGAGCCCCATGCCTGTATCATACCAGAAGACATGATTATTCCATCTCAAGTGCATGATTTTGCATTTGACCTTGGTGAATTTCAGGGACTTCCTGTTCGTCTGTTCATTGTTTTCTGTCAGGTTTGTCTGAATGACCATCTTGTACTCCAGTGTGTAACTGGTGCTCCTTAGTTGAAGTGATAAATTAACTTGGTGAGTGTTAACTCCTTCAGCTTATTCACAGTGTTTTAAATAGCATACATTTCAAGACAGATCCCTGAGGAACCTGTAACTATCTCCTACATGAAACATGAACCAGAAACTAACTACAATGATCCAGCTAATTTTATCTCTTTTTTGTCCGCATACATACAGCATGATATCCCAAGCTAATGGTGATAAATTATATCTACCTGTTTCATTCCCAAATTCTGCTGTTTTATCACAAGATCATGCATGATGCACCTTCAGCAGCCCACACTGACTTTCTCATCAAATTCTGTTTCTTCATGTGCCCAGAAATGTGCTCCAAGAGGACTTGCTCCATTTTGCATCCAAGTGAAGCTCACTGGTCTGCACTTCCCACCATGATACTTCTGGACCTTTTGAGTATGGATGTGACATTTCCCTTTCTGCAGTTATTGCTCCATGACCTTTCAAAGACTACACAGTGCAGCCTTTCAAAGACACCGTCTGTGCACCCTTAGATATAGCCCACAGGTCCCATGAAATTTTATGGGCTGAGTTTCTTCAAGTGACTTATAAACAGGATCTTGTCCACTATTGATTGTTATTTATGAAACTTGCCTTTAGAAAAAAGGCCTGGGAGACCTTGCTGGTGAAAGAAAAATGTGAAAAGAGATCTGTGTTGTTAGAGGGCAAGACAACATAAAATACCAAAGTGTCTATCTGTAAGTAGTAAATAAGAGAGCAGCCAACATTGATCTTTGAAACACTGAGGGACGCGAGCTAATGTATCATTGTGAGACATCATTCTCTTATCGGTTGTATAAGCTTGCAATCATGCACAAAATTTCTGCATGGGGAAAAAGCCCGCTATTTTATCACCAATAATAAAAACATCATTTTCAGGCTTCCTGTGGGTTTTTGAAGCCTAGATGTTCCTCAGTGCAGTAATAGAAGAATGTTGGTTATTATTTCCAATTTGCAAATTCATTTTGAAGTAATTTCACCTTGAATTCATAATTAAGGTGTATTTTGCTGATTTTGTATCCAGATAACAAAAGGAACACAACATTTCAGACTAGTTTGGAAATTGAAGGGCTCCTTAAAAAATAAGGGAATAAAAGAACCTGTATTGGATCACAGCAGGAGCCACACAATCCCACTTCTGTCAGCAGCAGCCTAAGAAAATAAATCATTCACATACAGGAAACACCCTTTGTGAAAGAAGGGAGATAATCATGTGGGGGTTTTATGTTTTACAATGTGGGACCACGTATGAGACAGACTAAGAACTCCTGAGATTAAAAAAGAAATCATATTGTTCTGCCATAGTGATTAACAATGCTTATGAAAATCAGTACAGAGACTGGGGAAAGTGATGACATTAGCATAGGTATCTATCAAGTATATTAGGCTTAGTTCTTTAAAGCTGCTTAAAGGACTTGGCTATCACTACACAGTAGCATATAGGTCTAACAATTAGGATTGAACAAACCTAGGGAGAAAAGAGCTGCTTAAACAGCTTCTAAGATTTTGAAAACATATACTAAACATGGTCTAATTCTGAAAATACCAAAATAGGAGCAAATTTTCTCTTGTTAATAATCTCATTAACTCAATAGGACTGCTGACAGGAATATAATTACCTCATACATAAATAAGCGTTTTCAGGTTTCCACATATCATAAACAGTACCTCTCAGCACAAAAAATTAAAAAAAATATAATAATAAAATATATAGAGAGAGCTTTCATAGTGAAATCTCATTACTTTCAAGTGTCTCTTTACAAATGTTTGACAGTAAGCTTACTGGCAGAACAAATATGGTGTCAGCAGAATATTGCTTAGCTGTGTTTAGGAAATGGTAAAGTACACATGTTATGAATTAAGGAAAATAAATGAAGCGTTTTTTTTAAACTATGAGTCTAGCACTTCAGTTATGCAAGTGCACTTTACACTGGGGATGCAATTCAATTTGATGAAAGATCCTTTAAAATGAAAAGGTCTTCTGAACGAGAATACTCAGTGAGAAATAATGATCTAACAAGGGTTTATGTTTGGAGTCTTCCAAATACAAACAAATATTTAATTTTTTAAAGCTTTTTCTTTCAAATAAATATTATCTGGACACTCCAACAGTGAAGACCTTTTGGTCATCTGAGAAAGCAAAATTTCTCCATGTAAAATGACAAAATATATTATCCAAATTCAGGCAGTAAGAAAACATTTTGCATGATCCAAAGAGGAGAAAGAAATTATCCTGTCAGATATCCAGCTGTAGCTGACTATAAGCAGTCAAAAAGCAAGATAATTCCATTTGAAACTGTGTTTTCTTGCAATTTATATTGAAATTTAATCACTAGGGTTTTAAAACTGCATATGTTTCTACCTACTTATCAACAGGACTTAATCCACACACAGAGGGCACAGAGCTTCAACTCTGTGAGCAACATATTTACATTTTTATAAAGTATTTAAACCCACAAATCTCAGGAGTAACAGAACATGGTGCCTTATTTGTGATTGTGGTTCTGTGAGCCATGCTTTTATGAAGAACCAAAGCAAAGAAATTTATACTAAAATTCTGGTGGTTGTTATTTACTTTTACTCCCTAAGTTATGTACCCCAACCCAGAGTGACTCCCAGAAATATTTATAAAAATTGCTTCCCTGTCTGTGTTTGTCCAAGCTGCTGGCAAATTTGGGCAATAATTCACAGCATGACTACCTGTGCTTTTCATAGTGGTTAAAATAAAACTTGAAGTATATATGTATTTCAATATCATTCCTACAATCATGGTACACGTTTTCTCCTCTGTCTCTTGTCTATTAACAGCCACATGAGTGAGAAGACAAACTCATTTTTACAACCAAGCCAACTGTTTTGCAGTATATGTACAAAACAGTATGTGAAAGGAAGTGAAAACTGAGAAGTAATAGTAATAATTTGATTAAAAGACTGGAAAACATACTTACAAAACACAGGATTTCTCAGACAGTCATTTTCTTTTGTTGGAAAGAAGGTGTTTTTTTTTTTTTCCTTTTTAGATATTGATACTTATAACAAATATTCAGCCAGTGGCCAGACAGTGAATCTAAAATGTCTGCTGGTTGATAGTTAGGAGGCAAGATACCCAGAGCTTTACCTTTTCTGTCACCACCCTCACAATACTTACTATATGACAATTTCTTAATAGAAGCAACTATGGAGGAAGCATTTGCACCAATAGTTCAAGAGTTTTGTAGTGGAGAGTACCAGAACCAAAGATATGTTTCCATGTTATTTTGGTGGTATTATTTAAAAAAAACTCCCAGAACATTTGCAACAGAAGATGTACTCAGAATTGAAACAATGAATGCCTTCAGCAATATAAATAGATTTGTAGAATGAAACATTACAACAGTGAAGCAGACAAGGCCTACCTTCTCTTCAGTGTCTCCTGCTTTGCTTTAAAGTGAACATCTTTGTTCATTTGGAAAATGATCTTGGGCACATGGTATGGTCCTGTGTATGGACAGGAGTTGAATTTCTGTGATCCTTGTGAGTCTCTTCCACTGAGTTTAGTCTAAGATCCTATGATTCTTTGACACCTTCAACAATAATGACTGCTAATTTTCCTCTTTGACTTCTGTTGATGGACAAAATATCTATTACCTGTAGCAATTACACTTTCATAAGTAGAGGAAATCTTACTAGTTGCCAATAATATTCTTCAGTTTATCTCTAACAGGCTTCTCAGTAATTCATCAGTCTATCTGGAAACAAGTGCAATCCCATTGAGAAACCATGCAACAAAACATTTTAACAAAATCACAAAAGCAGTGATCAAAAAAAGAAAATAAAGCAGTGAATAAAATCACAAAAGCAATTATGCTGAAGACATAATTGTTATTCACTGAATTCCACAAAGCAAGAATGATTTAGCACTTACTGAAATATGGAATTACGTTGATGAGAAAATAATTGTTTTGTTTTTACAGTGAATAATGAACTTGCAAATTTTTCTACTGGACTCTTTGAAGGGAGAAAACTCAATGTCAAAAATTTGGGAAAAGATTAGACAAATTGGTAGGATTGAAATGCAAATACCAAAACTAATAGAAAAGAATATACCTCTAATACCTTTATCCAAAATTATAAACAATAAAGGCCACATTGCATAGAAAGATTGCAAAGAAGATCAAGTTGAAGAATCAATCATGCATTTTACTATGCAAAGAAGATGAGGAGCTGCTGTCATGTAAGTTGTACACATCAGGTGCTTTAAGCTAAACTTTTGGTTCAAATACAAAAATTATGAAGCTCACAAACACATTTACTTAAATATTCTTATCTTAAAATATGACATTCACACTCAGGAAATGTCATTAATATTTGATGAATTAATGTTACTTTTCTTTTAATTTTAAATATCATTCCAGGTCTTTGACGCAAAGGCCATAAATATAAGTTTGTTAATGAGCCACCATCTTAAAGGGTTTTTATAATAAATGAGAATTGTCATGTCTTGTGTCATCTTTTCAGCTACTATCAAAATGCTTTTAATTACTATGTGATGTTTTGTTTATTAATATGCCTTCCTTGTTTTGTTCAGACATGTAATTTCACACTGAGAGAGTTTTCAGTTTTTGTCTATGTCACTGTAGCATTGTGATTAAATCTCTGAAGAGTAGGAATAAATGGATAATGTATGTGTGAATAGTCAGTGGAAAAATGACATGAAATGTGTTCCAATTTATTTAGTTAGCCAATGAGAAATAAGCCTTAATGGTAACACTGTTTTGCTTTTTTTTAAACCATGCCTGTAATTATCAATTATTGCAAGACAGAAAAGAGTTTAAAGTTCTTTGCCAATTGCCTTCCCCTTTTCTGTGTGCACATACTTACCTATTATCAATCAAAACCTCTGCCTTGATGCATTTCCTCATATGTGAAAGAGAAAAATCTGTTTTTTTCAATGAAAGAGTTACCCTAATAATTCAATATTGTATCTATATCTATATCTATATCTATATCTATAACTATATCTATATCTATATCTATAACTATATCTATATCTATATCTATATCTATATCTATATCTATATCTATATCTATATCTATATCTATATCTATAGTATTCTTCCTCAAGTATTTTCATTCAAATTAGATCTCACTTTACAAAAGTAAACAAACAAATTATCAATCAAATGCAAAAGTACTCTCTCTTAAGTGCTTTGTACTCATTTGTATACTTCTATCCATTGCTGAAGAGGTTTTCATTCATACATTAAGGAATAATTAGATCTTACAAGCAAAACTTTAATGAAATTAGGTAGTTAAAAGCTAGCCATATATAATCTCTGGAGGATGGTTTCTTCTCGGTCACAAGCCAGGTAATTTTGATTAAGATAATCTATACCCTGGTCAGAAGAATGTACGTATCACTGTCCCACAAGTTGCACTTTTGCATATGATGTTCCATGATTCTGAAGTTCCATATTTACTCATTTTATTTGGCTTCTGTCTGCAATCAATCACTAAGTTAATAATGTCTATGGAAGATCTTGAAAGTGACTATAGACTACAAATTTGATGATGCAATGGTAGCATGTCTTTGGACGCGTTCTCCCCTTCAGTGCACACCCTCTGCCATTTGAGTTTCACTGATGGGCAACATGTTTTATTCTAAGATAAGAACACAAGGTGGGCACTGCAGGAAGAACTGTCTGAATACTCTCATTCCCAGATGTGTGAGCCATGATGATTGGGATTGACTTTGTTACATCGTCCTGAAAATCACATAAAATGCTGCTGGAGACTGGGCAGCTGGGCAAAATGTAAGCAGTTTCTTCTTGGAGGCTCCAGCTAAGATCTGGTCACACAGAGAGATAAAATCCTAAAGTAGTTCCCTAGGTCCTTTGTTGCTTTGTAATTTGCATTCTGCAAGGCCAAAGACTTTAAACTGGTACATGTCTAGTGGAACCTGCCTAATATCATAACCCTTTAGAACTGCTTGTATTATATACTGCATTGGCCGTATTTTGATACAGTATAGGCAATAAATCTAATTGTGATGGGATACCAGTTATCTCATCTTTGGACAAGCCCCACTTGGTGTTCTTAAGATAAATCATATTGCCCATCAGAGACAATTGCAAGGGAGAGAGTTTGTGTATGTGGCTGAAGACCCGACTATTTTCATTGCTCTCATAAGCTGGAAGGGAAAAGGCACTGGAGGGAGGCCCTGTGGCATCCATTGAGACATTAATTGTCTAGAACTTTAAAGCAAATGAGCCAAAGTGGGTTCTTCTGAGGCACTAGGACTTTGAAAGCTAGCTTTGGTACTGTGATTGCTTCTTACTCCATGGTTTCTGGTATGCCTAAGCATAGAGCATGAGATAATTTTCCCTCAGAAAACCATTTGAAGACATAAAAAAATAATTTTCTTAGAAGTTGAATTTCTGACACAAACTATTTCTACTCTGTTCTATCTTACCCTAGAAATGGAAATATTTAAATGTTAATTAGATAATAGTGAAATAAATTTTAAAAAAAGTTATATCAGATATTTTTTGAAAATAAACAAAGTTTATATTTTTAAAGTTCATGTTCATTGTTAAACCAAGAATCATTGGGAAAAAAAATCTCCCTGAGCTGCTAAAGAGCACAAGAGAATTTTAAAATTCTCATTAAAAATTAAACATAACATTTTAAGACTAGATTTATCATCAAAGTGTAACAAAATTTCAAAACCAGTATAATTTATAGGTAAGACTTTATTGGTAGCTCATCTTTCCTAGTCTTGTAGTTATATCTTATTTTCTTGGTTCTCCCAGTTATTTTTATAAATATTAAGTCTTTGTCTGGTTGAAACATTTTTTGTGTTTTGCCTCCGGGTACTGGTAGCTTATGCTCTCTGTTTAATGTCTTGATCTAATATAACCTTCTAGTTGTACCATAACATTTTAAAAATACGTCACAATTTTACATCATTTCTAATGGAACAATGAACAGACTTGTTATATTTCTACCTTTCATAGCAAGTAATAAATACCTCGGTATGAAGATTTTGCTTCAAACTTTAACTTTGAAATTTTACTTGAAATCTAGTTTTCCTTTAGCACTTTTTTCTAATCACTAGAATTGTTCAGTCTCAAATAGGAGTTCATGAAGTGCTAAAGACCATTCTAGGGATGGAAGGAATTGATGTTGCAATAATGTTTGCAACTTCTGTCCCTCTGAGAAAAGTCCATGTCTTTATTTATTGAAATTTCCTACTAGGCAATTTCAAATTTATCAGTACTGTGTATGTTAACAATTCATTGTATAATCTTTCACTTTTGGTTGCACAGCACCTGATTACAGTATATTTCACAAAACAGAACTCTTTAATTTCTTAAGCCTTAAAAAAACTTTATCTGAAGGTAGGATTTACAGATTAAAAATAAAATTAGCAAGAGAACAGTATCTTCTCGGCATATCCCAAAATGATACAATGAAAACTCCTGACAGATTAGGGAAAAAGGATATGTACATTTCAGAGAAGGTGATCTTAAAAATTACCAGCATTATGTTGAGTAAAACAGTTTGTTAATGAGTTCATATTTAAAAAAAATTTAAAATAACCAAAAATATCTGTTCATCCATGGGAAATGGAATGAGGTACAACTGCAGCCCATGGACATTACTAGGGGTGCAGACATAGCCATTTTATGTGCATTTTATATGTGTTTTATGTATCAAATTTATTAGCTTTGATAGTCAATATAGCAACTTGAAGAGACATGCTTTGATATTTATTTCCATGACAGTGTAAAAACTGATTGCTATTATCAGATATTAAGAGCTGAATAAATGACTGAATTTGTCTTCTACTGATGTAGAAATCTCCCTGGCTGTTTCCTATTTTATGCTGTTTCTCCAAAAATCCTGCAAAATAGCACTTAATTGTAAAATGTAATGAAACTCGAGCAAGTATGGTAGAAAATAAAAAGAAAGACTTTTCTTCAGCATGCATATGGAGCCCTAATAGAAAGATTTTTCACATTTAGTATCCCTTGCTGAAATAAAAATGCAATAAAATGCAAGTATCTCTTTAAATGTTTTTACAAAACAACTATTTTTTTTACAGAACACTTTCACCCTCCTCTCTAACCAACCAACCAACCAACCAACCAACCAACCAACCAAAAACCAAACTCCAGACCTGGTGGAAATAAAATCTTGCTTTAACTGGCATAACTTCAAGATTCATATGTGTTTAGTTCGAGAAGAATGAGATGCATAGACATGGGTAACTATTTAAGCAGAAATATGGCTAATATTAGGTATGATTTTAGCTGGTAACTGAGTGGACATACTACACAATGCATTATCTGTACTTTGCCATTTTCAGTGTGCTACAGGTATGGACAAACAGGATGTCATAAAAACAGCACTCCCTTATACAGGGAGGCAAATAAACATTACAAGTCTGAGGGCTGCATTGCACCAACTAAATCCAAAACAAAGAAGTGTAGTAAAGCGTGGGTGCTGTTTTGCTCAGCCTGATTTTTGGTAGTGGGAGGTTGGAGGGAGACACAGAGCTGGTTTCTGTGAGAAGCTGCTGGAAGCTTCCACCAGGTCCAGCAGAGCCAGTCCCTGATGGCTCTGAAGATGGACATTCCACTGGCCAAGTCTGGGCCAATGAGAGAAGTTGATAACACCTCTGTGATAACATATTTAAGGAGAAAATCAAAAGAAAGTAGGGCACACACAGCTATTTTTTCTAGTCAGAGAAGAGGAGGAGGTGAGAACATGTGAGGAAAACATGGAAACACGAAGGTCAGTGGAGAAGGAGGGGCAGGAGGGGCTCCAGGCACCGGAGCTGAGATTCCTCTACAGCCCCTGGGGATCCACGGGGGATGCAGAGATCCACCCACAGCTCGTGGAGGAGCCCATGCTGGAGCAGGTGGATGGCTGGAAGAGGCTGTGATCCAGTGGGAGACCCGGCAGACAGAGTGCCCTGCTTCCAGGCTGGAGCAGCCTGTCCTTGGGGGACTGCAGCCCATGGAAGAGTGACCTTCTCCACAGCAGTTTTGGGACGACTGCTGCTCCTTAGATTTGGAGCCATGCTGGTGAAGTTCACAGAGACCTGTCTCCCATAGGAGAGACCCCATGGAGTAGCAGTGGAAGGACTCTTCTCCCCTGAGCAGTGGAAGACCTCCGGTGAGGAACTGACCAAAGCCCCATGTCCTGTTTCCCTGTACTGTTGGGGGAAGGAGGAAGGGATTGGCGGATGAAAAGTTGTTTTAAGAGTTTATTTTATCTCATTAACCTCCTCTGATTTTATTAGTAATAAACTCATTTTGTATCTCTAAGTGAGCCTGTTTTTCCCTTGGACTGTTTTCTCCAAGTCCTTAACTCGTGAAGTCCTCATTTAATTCTTTTCTGTCCTCTGCCCAGCTGTGGCAAGAGAGGGTATGTGAGCAACTTCTGTGCCTGCCTGGTGTTGGGCCAGTGTCAAACCATGACAGCTTGTAAAACAGAAAGAGCGAAAAAGAGGGGAAAATGTATTTCCTCTTCCAAAATTCGAGATTTTAAATCTCTTCCTGGAATTTGCTATGCTTCTAGTTTTTTTTTCCCTGTCTACAACCAAGTGAAAAATTTCAGGAAACTGTTGTTTTGGATACTTGTGTCATACTGCTTCCAGACCACTGAAGCCTATTGCAAATAAGTCATCATATTATGTGTTCTCTAAAGAAAAGATTTGTCAATATATATTTCCTATGCACAAAACCTTTCTATCTCACAAAATGAGCAGTAGAAAAAGGAGGCTTTTATGACCATCTTGCATAGGACTTGAGTGGGGAAAAAATAAATTGACTTAGAAAGTTTCAAGAATGTCAATGGAACAGAAAAGTGTTTTCTCCCAAGCTACAGTTGAGCAGCTTAGCAAAATCAGTCTTCTAAGTTTTCTCAGAGGCAAAAGATAAGAGTGGTATTTATGGAAATCTTTCAGACTATTTTTGTCACCTAAAACACACCTTGTTTCAAACTTTGGATCAATCAAATTCCTTTGAAAGTGTGAATATGCATTCTATCGTAATGCAGAGGAAACCTGTTGCTGTCCTGAACACAGGCTTGTTACCTGGTGCAGTGCCAACTCCAGGTGAGAAATTTCTGTTTTATCGCAGTGTGTGCAAAGGAGGCAGCTGGGTGGGAGGACACCAAATGCTGTCTCCCTGATCATCTAAACTTTACACTGTTTATACATTTTAACAAACAAAGGCATCAACATTCACTGGCCACGGTTTCCACAGCTTTTTCATCAATTAGTACTCAACCCTCTATTTGCTCTTATATCTCTCACTTCTCATGCTGATTACTTCTCAGGTGTAGTTCTTCCTTCCATCTGACTCTGGGGTCTGTCTGGAGAAGATGGTCAATGAGTTGGTGGCCAGAATCTCTGTTGGAATTACCTCTCCTCCAGTTACTGCTCAGTCCTAGTTTCACTCCTGCTGGCTCTCCTCTAGACAGCCCATTCATCTTGGGAGTCTTCCCTTGTCTTTGAAAAAGAATGTTAGCCAAGAGTACAACATTCACATTGTAATTGCTTAATCATAATTGTCCAGCTACAGCTACTGATTAACAATGATAAAAAAAAAAAAAATAATTTATAAGTTTGACTCAAATCTTGAGGGGTTTGTATCTTGAGGAGACCAATTCCACTGTGGCAGAAATTCTTGAAAGCATTTAAGGTCTTAAAAAGACATAAAACTATATTTCTTCCCAAGAAACACTATGCACAACATGAATGAATAGTGCAAGCTTCTACTTGCATTAAGATGCATCTCTAATAAAAACTCCTTCCACAGTGGTATTTAAATTTTCACTATTGTAAAATAGTCTATGCAACAACATTTGTTTTATCATGTCACAACTCTACTGTCTGCTGAATTGTTGTTACTGATTTTAAATTAAAGGATAGAAGATTAATTTGATTTCCACAGTGAAAAGTTGTCTTATTTGCAGGTGTATTTTCTTTTAGATGATGGAAGTTTCCTAAGTAAGAAAAAAACTTTGAATACCAAATGAAGTTAGGAATATATTAATATACGTTTTCATGATTAAGCCATTATGATTGGATATTGATTACTGGAAAAAAATATTTTTTTAAGATTTCACAAAATATTTCATTTCTACTTGTCATACACAAATATTTAATACATACAGAATTTTTTTTTAATATGATTAATACTGATGTCATATAAAGTTCCCAGCATCTTACTTGATTACTTCTAGCTGTACATTTCTTCTCTGTGTTTGATACAATATAGGTGGTACTGTAGCTTACATATTTCTATATATGTATATGTGTATAGTTAAATTTGTGAAGAACTGTCTTCTGCAGCAGGGATATTCTAATTGCACCTGTCACAGTTTGAAAATAACCACAACATTGTTCAATAAACAAGGTAATTTAAACCCCATTCAGAAATCTCTGTGTTATTCTGTTGATGCAACAACTATTCTCTCAGCTGCAGAAAAGCCTGGCCCTTTTCTCCTTTTTCTCTGCCCAGAAAATAATTTCAAGGTCTTTCAGTTTTTCTTGTTAAGAAAAGTAGGTTAATTACAAAATTTGTAATGATCTTCAGTATCACTCACATAATTTTATGCCAGCTTTATTTTTGTGGTGTACAAAGCACATTTGGTTTTATCAGTAAAAGAAATTGATACAGCTTGAATATGAGGAGAGCTTAATAGAGATGTAAATCAATATACCCAGTATAAGTCAACTACATAAATTTTCCCCAAAGGAAGGTTTAACCTGGAGTCAATCTGTTCCACACAGAAGTGTCATTGTTTCTTTTTTGACCACCGCAACCATGCCATTTTGACCTTTAAAAATTCTGAATGTTATGAAAACTATCCTTTATAGAAGTAAACTGCTCATGAAAATATTCTCTTTTTATGTCTGACAGATGGCTTGACATTATGAGCAGAAAAGAAAAAAAATCCCCCAAAACTATGAGTTTGGTTTTTATCTTCATTTGGTTGCGAATACAGACTAAAGGATAATATTTTTGGGTTTTTATGTCTGTTTAAAAGGAAATGAAGAAAACCCATTTTAGTTTTTACCATTTTATATTTGAACAGTATTTTTTTTTTCAAAAATGTTTGAAAAACAATGGTTTAAAATCTGGGATACTAGAATTTTGTATTTCTTTTTAAATCAGCAGTGTTTTGATGAAAAACTGGGTGTTTTAAAAAATAATTTACTGCAGTCTCTTCCTAAAATATATCTGTTTTGTATGAGTGTTTTCTAATATACCACTAAATAAGTGTAATCCCCAGAAATCCATGTGTTTTACTTCAAAACAGTGCTGCAGGTGTCCAAAAATTTGCTCATTTTTCTTTGTCTCTGTAACTATTTCAATTGAGTAGACATTCCTTGCTACACTAAGAAGGAAGAAAGCCTTGTGCTCTGCTGAACAGAATTTGGGGACAGGTCCCAGTAAGAGTGTGAATGCAAATAGCAGATTTTGCTATTTTCTCTTAATGAATGGATTGACCATTTTCTAACTAAAAATTGAATAAATATGAACATTTTATTTATGAGCATGAGACTCTTAGACTTGCTGTAAGGAATGTAAAGCCTTCGTCAGTTTTCCATCGCCTGCCATATCTGTAATGTCAAGCAGAGATATCCATTTCCATGAGATACTCAATTAAGCCAGATACCCAAATCTAAACACTGGCATAGATTTATTATTTTTGGGTCTCAATCTGTTATATCTATTATTCTTGCAAAAATGATGGTAATGCTCGGTACTAGGAGATGAACAAGGCTGCTTCCACTTGGGGTATAAACCCACTAAACCCTCTCTTTTGTCTCTCTGCACCCTGTTGTACCCAATGAGATAATAATGCCTTTACCTCAAGAAAAACCAAAAGGAAAACTTTCACCTGATCACTCATATTTCCTAACTGCAATGAAACAAAAAGCTTTTAAGAAAAAGTCTCTAAAATTGAACTGAGAATTTCTTGTCTGCCAGAGATGAAAAGGCTTTTTAACAACTTGAAGTAAATGTAATTTGCTTACCATTTGTAGGTTAGGGAAGCAAGGTTTTATTTACATAATGCTTCATTTCCACTTGTCATACACAAAAATCAGGACTATATTCCTTCCCTTTTTTTTCAGTAGTACTCAATCTTTTATGTCTTTACTTCCTTACATTATCATTTACAGCTGAACAAAGCACATGTGAGTTCTGCTCCTCCAATTTGCTATTTTATATTCCAAGTCCTCTCTTCAAGAGCAAATTACATAGGAATATGAAAACATAGAAAAAGCACTAGATTGCCACTTTGGAAAAAATGTAATACATACAGTGAGGTAGCACAAGATTATCTATAGTCTTTAAGGACCACTTACAATTTATACCTTTAAGGTCCACTTGAAAGTGTGTGAGAGGTACTTCAATTTTAGGACTAGTAAGGGACATGGAATTATTTACCAGAACATACAGAGCAACAATCTAATCTAATCTAAAATTGAAGAATTCTTTTTTGTACTTCAACAGGCTTTGGCTGCAATACTTATAGTTTCTGTATACCACTTATTAATCTTTGTCTATTTCTAAAATAGCTAACATCTACTCCAACATTTTGCTTCTTCTTTGCAATAATTTTAAAGAATTAAAATTTTAAAAGTTCTGCTTAATCTCAAGCTAATATTTTCCTGTGTCATTGTCACATGACAATAACACAGTTAAACTCAGTTTTAGATCTACACTGAGAACATGTTTGTCCACACATCTGAGATCTCTTTAGAAGGTTCTTAATCCCTGTAATATCTTTACTTGAAAGATAAGGCCTGGTGTTGTAAGCCTTTTCATCCCTACACCTGAAAGTTTAGTCCATACACGTGCTAATTACAGAGGGGTTCTACCTGGCTAATGTCCATCTCATGTCTCAGTTACTATCTTACTTGTACTCTTCTGCCTTCCCAATCTCACGTCTCATGAAATGAAAAAAGATACACATGTTGGTTTCCTCTGAGAACAGACAGAAAAATATTCTGAAGAGTAATGAAGATAATATATTGCAGCAGCTCCTGCTAACACTTTCCAAGCCAAGGAATACTGGCAGATGTAAAGAGGGGAGTATCACAGACACTATTGTTTTAGTAGCTCTTTGATAGCTCTTACAGAAGGACATAATAACAGAGGAGTGATGTGCTAATGTCATACAGTTAAGACTGTGTCACTTTTTACTAACAGTGATGTGCTCTTCTAGAATCAATTATATATATTATTATATGCTGAAAAAACTGGGATGGACATTCATAGAATCAAAGGATAAAAGAATGGTTGAGGGTGAAAAGAACCACTGGAGCCCAACTTGTGCAGTGTCCCTGCTCAAACAGGGCCAGCCAGAGCAGAATCCAGACAGTTTTTGAATATCTGCAGGGGTGGAGATGCCATAGGCTCTGTGGCAAACTCTGTGACTCTGTACTCAGTCACCCTTACAGGATGAAGTTCTGTTTCATACTCTGAAGCAACCTCCTGTGTTTCAGGAGCGTTATGCCTCTTCTTGTGCTTGACCACAGAAAATGCTATAAACTTTTAGATATAGAATTATCCTTCCTCGTTCCCTTGCTACCTTTTAATTTCTATCATATCTAGAATGAATATAGGTAAAATTTGCTGCCTGGAAAAAAGCTGCAGATGAAACAGTTTCTCTTTGGCCATAAGTTAATTTTTGGATTATTTGGGTTTGACATGTAGTAGTTTCATCAATGCAAGTTTCATATTAGATCAGAACGTAGAAGAAATAAGAAAAATTTAAATGGGCCTAGAACATTCTAACAGTGATATTATGTAGTGATCCACTTGGGGGAGATGATGAGTTGCTCATATGACAGTGGTGTGTAATATTGTATAAGCATTAATTAACGGAGAGTATTTTGCTTGTAGCATGGGTTGCAAAAGAAAATATCTTCCAAACCCATATTTCTGTGACCTTTCTGTGGTGAGCTTGTACTACAAATGGAAATGAAGAAAATGCAATCCTTATGACTTTTTTTTAAAATTCCATTTAGAATACAAGGTGGGAAAAGCTCAGCTCATGAAAAATTTCCTTCATCATATAGTACCACTGGTATTTGCCATGATACAAGTACTTAAGTGGCTGTCCATCTACAGCTTCTAGTACAGGAGAATTCCCAGTGGTTAGATGCTCAATATATGGTATTTTTTGGTCCACTTCAGAGGTACTGTGCCTGTGTATTGCGTGCAATGCTTAAAGCAGCCTTTTCTTTTCATGGTTGTACCATTAAAAAACCTTGTTTCAGTAGAAACATTAATCTGCAAATGCTTAGCCAGCAATATATCTGGAATTTTAATTTTTCTGTTGTCACAATGACAGCTGTCAAGACACAGTCTCTAGAAGTCCATGTTTTCAAAACTCTAGAAAATTTTTATTATGACAATGATGAACCAGACTTTCACTTCAGTCTGAACACTATGAGTGGCTTTGAAAACACTAAAGAAATGTAAAGAGTGGTGCTTTAGAACCAGATACTTGAAATTAACCTCTGAAATTATGAAACCTTGAAATTATGATACAAGTTATTTCTGTGCCTCTGCAAAAAATGTCATTGAAGGCACATGGTAAAATGTTAAGGCATCTTGAATCAGGAATAAAGAGCTCTGAGTTTCAGGTTCAAGCTGCACCATACATTGTTTTAATCTTATCCAAGAAACCTGCTACTATAATTTAAATTGACATCAAAACAACTGAGTCCAGAATTTCAAATTTACATCCAAGTATTAGAAAAAAGTCACAGTAGGGGTGTGTCACTGATATTAGATTCAGGCATACTCTCTTGAGAAGGTTAAAATTTTAAAACTGCTATGATCAGATTTGCTTCCCCTGATTTACTCCAGCAATATACTTGTGGCAAATGATTTCTCATTTAAAAAAAGTGTAAATATCAGACAGGCATGTTTTGTCATTAAACCATCTGAAAAAGTTGTTGCTAGCTCTGAGTTGAAGTAATGTACTTCCTAGTAGCTTAATGATATTAAGTCCACAACCAAGAAAAGAAAAGAAAAACTTTCCAGCTTATACAGTGTTCCAATAAGACCATATAATAGCCAAACAAGTATAAAAATGTATATACATCAAGTCACAAAAATGTAATCTAAATTTCAGCACAATTTGTGATCTCCACCATGCTTGTACACTCATCTTTCCTCCATGTTTTGTTACAAAGTCTGCTACAATATTCTTTACTCCTTTTATTTATCTTTATATGGATATATATTCCATAAGCAAAATGCAAAAGTTATCCTTCTTAACTTATGAATTTAACAGAGCTTTTGTTTCAAATTTTACTGCATTTCAAATGCATTTCGATCTACATTGATATAAAAAAATACCCCCCACCATGTACTCTATCTTCATACTGTACTATACAATTAGATACTCAGTATTTAAATGGAGTTAATTGAAATTAAAATAAAGATTGTTAAAATTTGGGCTTGTAAGAATATACCATGATGACCTGACTGAGGGTATTCTCTCAAATTTATCTTTACCTCAATTCTGTGATCTTAAAGCAGGAGCAATATTTCCCTGACATGTTATTTTCCAGTATTCAGTCATTATGTTGCTGTATGTTTTCCTGATACAGAACAGTCCACAAAACCAAGGAAATGAAAGAGTGGTGTTTTGGTTTTTCTCTTAGTCTGTGTAAGAATACTAGAAATATTTATTGGACTGAATAAAGCATCTTATAAACTAGCATGAAATAGTTCATTCCTCCCTCATGTTAAGAACAGACTTGTGACATTGCTGGGGAAGTAGAGATGTTCATTTTCTGTTCTTTAATGCTTGAAGCAATTTAACTTTTTCTCAGAAAACCATGGGGGTGAAATGTCAAGAGAATACTGCTGCCACACAGAAACTGGTGGCCTCTTGGCCTGCAGGTTTGCAGGCTCGTGAAGAGGCTTGACATAAACTTGTCTCATCATACAGACACAGAAGAGGTGAAGGCAAATCCATTTCCAATGTGACAGTCTTGAAAAAGGGCAGTACTCTGTGGTGATTCCTTCTATTTGGTCTTTTTTTGCTTTCTGGTGGAAGAGTGGATCTTCTGTTCATAGTCATGACAAGATTTTAATTAGTCTATAAATTGTGTGTTTCTTGTGGGCCTAATGAGGAATTTCTAGTTTTTCTGATGAAAAAAGCAAAACAAAACTTTAATAAAATTGGGTCACAGAGAAAATTGTTCTCTGTAAGAAGCACTATATACATGAATAATATTTGCACTAATATCTACTACTATATTCTATATTCTATATTCTATATTCTATATTCTATATTCTATATTCTATATTCTATATTATATTTATATGACACATTATATAATTTATATTAATATGTAGATATATAATAATATCATAACATGAACTATATATACAAGAGAAAATGAACTAAATCAAATACATCAAACTTTATTTAGGCACAAACTAAAACACTTCTGCATACTGACTTGAAAATGCAGGGCTCAAAGGAGTGAATATTTTTACTGAATATTTTCACTGTAGTTTATATATACTGAAATATGAAGTCAAATCGTACAGACGTATAATTGCCCAAAAACCTTGTACCTTAGTCACTACATATAAATTCAGTAATTTTATCATTTTTGTCTATACTCTTTTTTTTTTTCTAATAATAAGAAATATAATTTCTATTATCATAGTTGATGATAAGGGATAGAGAACTTGTGGAGTTTCCATCAAAACCAGAGAAATGAGTCATGATAAACTTTTCAGAGGTGAATCAATACTCATGATGAGTTTGTGGAAACCTTCTGCCATTCATTCCTGACTAGAATCTTCACATCTTTGTACTAAGTGTAAGAAGCAGGCTATACAGACACATCCTGCAAAAGGTTTCTGCTGGAAACCCCTATATGCTTTCTCTTTTAATCCCCTCTCCCCTCTTCCAGATAATTATGACTGGCAGACCACTTTTTCTGATTTCTTTTTATACCTCAGAGGAGGGAATGATGGAAATTCTGGGTGTTCTATAGAGCTGTGTATTTATACACTCCTGGCTTTCAATGTCACGGGGTGATGACTCAAGGTACAAAGTGAAGAATCAAGATCAAGTGCCTAGAAGATGTGTAGATGATAGAGAATCAGCTGACTTTGTGAGCTCACACAATTTCTCTTCAAGTGGATATTTGACAAGCTATGGAATTCATAACAATCTGACTATCAAATTTCAGAGTGAAATTTCTTGTCTTTCCTAAACAATATGTCCTAACACTCTAAAAGGAAAAAATTAAAAAGAACATGCAGAAAATTAGTACTATTGTTCACATTTGATTAAAGATAAAACAAGAGAGGAGAAGAGAAAAGGAAATTATTTGATTTTTTTTTTTTTTTTTAAATCTGCTTGGGTCTGATTATGTGATTGAATAGCAGAACTTAAAACTAAAGCAACATGAGTTTCACATGAAACACTTAATCTATATCAAAAGTTCTCGTATTGGTCTTATGAGAACATAGCTTTAATTCATGAAATCTCTTCAGGGTATGACAAACACAAGTCATGTGAAAGAGTGGTAAATGAGTTAGAGACAAATGGCGGTAAATGAAAGGACTAGAGCAAGCATTTGTTTCTCACAGGTGGTTAAAGAGCTTGTTTTTTCTGCAACAGGATGTAAAGTCAAGTTACTGTTCCAGAACTACCCTCTGAAGAATGTTTTGAGACAAAATATGTTCTGAATTATTCAGCATAATGTCAGGGAAGTACTGGAGCCATGAGCCTTTTTATGTTGAAGCTGTTGGAGCAAGTACAGTCAATTAGAAACACTGACAGTCAAGGATGATAATATTTTTCCTGTAACTTTTGCTAGTTGTCATAATAGCCATGAGAAATGACTCGGTCCCCTGCCTTTAGTTGTTTATGGCAAGCTGGTGCTCTCTGGGGTTTGTCTTTTAGATAATTCCTCAGTATAGAATAGAAACTTTGGAAATTTGGAAACCCAAGTTAGTTTTGTCTTACAGAAGAGCTATAAATACCAGAACTGGATTTTTTAAACTGTTGCTACCACCTTCTCATCCATTGCCTCCCTTCTCATCCAGCACTAAGCAAGATATAGAGCTGAATTAGGCTGCTGGAGACTGGATGGTCAAGGAGGAAATGAGTGAAAATGTACATTCCCATCACACTGCCATTCCTCCACAGCTTTATAATATAATAGCACAAGCCATCTTTAAAGGGCTTCTATTGACTCTAGTAGGAGTATCCAATATTATGGCAGTTAAAAAAATCCTACCTCTAGCAGAAGCAGGTCTGCATCAGTTAATTTTGCAAGGTTTGCAAAATTAATTGTTTGAGACAAGGTAGGAAATAATGAAGCTTTTTTTGTCTTCTGTATATTGCCTCTGCCATTATGCAGCTGTGTTAAAAGTGTGCACATATGTGTGCAACGATTAAGGCAGGCTGCCATAGTCAAATTGTATGGCTAATAACTTGATTCTTACATTTCTGAATGGAGTATTGTAAGGCTTCTCTTTTAGCCTGAAGGAGGTAATGATATTATATGAGTGACATCCTGACTTCTGTCTTAATTACAAAGCAAATGTAGCTGTAATACTATACTGTTTCACTGGAAAAACTAAATGGGTGCCACTGTGGAATGACAGTACAGAAGAATATATTATCAGTGATCATAGCAGAGCCTGTCCTTTTCAAGGAATTTACAAGGATAGGATGGTTTAACATAAGTTATTCTTCTATTTAGCTGCAAGCAGAGCAGCACTTTCTCCATATATTGTGCTTTCCTGTGCATTTCAGTGCTTACCATGTATTCCAAAAGACTCAAATGTTCCTTCAGCTTTGGTTCATAACATTTGGTTTGAGTCACATAAGCTGTAGCTCAGCCTTATTAGCAAAGAAGAAAAGATAAGTGATTATTCATTCAGAAACACATAACATTTCAGTTTTCACATTGCTTAAAATCTTGAAAATGTTTTAATTCCTGTGGGACAGAAATTCATTCTAACTTGCAGAACATATCCATCAGTGGAATATAAGTAATTAGGCTTTGTGTGTCTCAGTGTTTGTTGCAGCAGTTAGGATTCTTTTGTTGCATTTTCAGAATAAATAAGTCTATCTCACTACAAGTATCAGAGTAGAAGTAATTGAAACAAGGAGGTTGTGGACAGTTAAATATTTAGCTTTGTGGTAGTTCAGTGCATGGATTTTCCTCTGGGATATCAGGTATGGCAGTCACTTGGGACAGAAGAGTTGATGTGTTTTATGGAGTTACTGGGTACCACTGGGTACCACTATCAGCTCAGGGTAGCTCACTCTTGCACTGCTTTGTGTAAGTCTCTCCCTCCCTCAGATCAGGTGGTTCCCATTAAAGTGATTCCTACGACTTGCAGCACAAGACATGGGTTACAACAGCTTAGAATCACAGAATCACAGCATGATGAAGTGTTGGAAAAGATCATCCAAACCCTCCTTGCCACATGCGGGGACACCTCCCTCTAGACCAGATTGGTCAAGGTCTAGTCCAACCAGGCCTTAAACACTGACTTAAAGACATATTTATTATAATCTGCACCTCTGGTGCCTTTGGGCCAGATCATCATGTTTGACATTGCAATGAACTCCTCTCCTTGCCCCTAGCTTTCTTACCAACAAGTGATGCCTTCTACAGGCCGACACAAACGTGATCTTCAGGGGGACAGCCTGCCTCACCGATGATGGCATTCATCATCGGCTGCAGGAGAATCTCTTCTTTCCCTGTTCCTCTCTGGGGTCGTCTCCACAGAAGACAGTCCTTGAATTTTTTCATAGGCTGCAGTTATTCACTAACTGCTCTAGTGTGAGTACCTTCCTTGAGGTAAAGTCCCTCAGGAGCAGACTGTTCCAGCATGGGATCCCCATGGAGTCAGAAGTCTGGCCAGTACACCTGTTCCAGCAGGGCTTCTTCCTCCACAGGTCTACAGGTCCTGCCAGCATCTTGCTCCATTGCAGCTCCATTCACAGCCCTCCTCAGCTGCATCCACCTGCTCCAGCTTGGGGTCCTCCATGGGCTGTAGGCAGATATGTGGTCCACTGTGGACTCATCCAAGGAACACTGACACAAAGTCACACTGGAATTGCAGCCTGTTCAGTACAGCATCACAGGGACAGCAGCACAGGTACAGCAGCCATGCCCTGGCCACCTGCCAGCCCAGGCACATTGCTGTGGCTGTTATCAGAACGTTCCCAGGCACAGCAGAGGGAGGTGATCAGCAGTACAGCACTGCAGTGACTGGAGAAAGCAAAAAGCAGCTGCTGACAAGCACGGGAGTCCAGTGTACAGCCATGGCAATCACAGGAGCTTGCTGATTTACTGCTAAACAGCAATAACAGACACAAATTCAACCTAACACTACCTAATCAAAGCTGTCATTATCTTGAAACCATAAGCCCCACACCGGGTGCCAAAAGGGATTGTTGTAGTTTAACTCCAGCCAACAGCCAAATATCATATTGCTGCAATATCTTGCTTCTTCTCCACCACTGTGGGATCAGAGAGAGGACTGGAAAAGTATAAATGAAAAAAACAAAAACTTGTGGTTTGAGATTTTAATAGTTAAAGTAAAAGCCATGCATTCTAGCAAAGCAATACAAGGACGTCGTTCACTATTTCCCATCGTGAGGAGGTGTTCACCTGTCTGTGGGATAGCAGGTAATGGTCACTTGGGCAGACAAATGCCATCCCTCCAAAGGTCCACATATTCCTCCTTTCCTCCTCATTTTATATGATGACCGTGACACTCTATGATATGAAATATCCCTTTCAGTCATTTGGAATCAGCTTTCCTGGTTGTGTTCCCTCCCAAATCTCTGTGCACTCCCAGTCTCCTGACTGGTGGGATCGGGAGCAGAAAAGGCCTCAACAGTCTGCAAACACTGTTTAGCAGTAGCAAGAACATGTCTGTATTATCATCAGCATTTTAGCACAGGTGCAAAGTGCAGTCCCACACCAGCTATCATGAAGAAAATGAACTCTACCCCTGGCTAAAACCAGCCAGGGTTCAACCACTGTTGAAAAAAGGTATCTGAAATTAGTGGGATACTCAGCTAAATCAACTCATGCTATAATGATGGAGCCTGGAAATCTCATCTTCTTTTACTGTCACTGGGGCTTACATCCCACTGGTCAGTGGGGTGCAATCACCCAGTGCTTCAGTGAGTTCTGCTCACTGATGGAGTACTGCTGTACTTCTCTTTTATTATTTCTTTAATGCACTCAAAAAAGGTCTATGTGTTGAGGTCATTCTTTATGTGAGCTCATAGTCATTAGTCAGTCTCCAAGGTTGTGCTAGTTTTGTGGGTTTGTGGTTCTGCAGGTAATTAGGCTTAAAAAAAAAATCTAAACTGTTAATTGAATAGTAAAATTCCTTTCTTCCTTCATAGACCTTTGAGAATACTCAGCCTGCCTGTATTACTGTAAAAACCTTGTGATATTTGCCTTCAGAGAAAAATACAATTGCTGTCATTTTTCTTTTGCAAGCAAACTAAAAAGAAAATAGCAGTCCTAATGTAGCAACAGGACCTGATATTGCTCTTGCTTCAAAGCAATACTAAACAAGTTCAGATTGGCATGGGCACTTTCTATCCCTTTGATCCAGCTCAGAGCACTAGGTTCTCATACCACAGATAGAACTACAGAAGCAACAATTAGATATCCACTCATGCTTTTTTGTACTACCGTTTGAAGTCAGGTTCCTCAAAAAATTCACCTTATGGATGAAAACCAACTTTTGTATCCCATGTGGGCACTGTATTGACTATGACCCATGAAAATAAAGCCACTATTTTCTCACTGATATTGGTCTAATAAAAGAATTATTGCTGCTGAGCTGTTCAACACATTCCATAGAATGTGCATGCATGTTTTACCTTGTGTCAATGAATATTATCTGCCTATTATCTACCTTTAAAACTCAAATTCATGTTTAGAACTATCTTCATAAACAAGTTCAACACATTCAAATTGCTGTGAAATGTAATGTTAATTTCTATGACATGTATCAGACACAGACAAGGGATATATTTTTTGTCCCCTTTGATAAGTTTTTAGGAAAGTAATTCAAAGCAAGCAATGTACTAATCCATAAACAAAAGGGAAAAATAAAATTGTGTCAGCTAAAATGGGATCATTATATATATGTGATACCCAAATTACATGGTTACTTGGAATGCTTGTAATCATTTAAGGGGAAAAATGTGGAAAATACTTTCAAAACCAAAGAACAGTCATACTTAACTAAACTTTTCTACTTGCCAGGGAATCACAGATTAGTTGTGCTAGTAAAGTCCATCAAATGTGGCCAGCCAACTGAAAACTACTCTAAAAATTTCCATAAATAAAACTTGCAATATATCAAGAGCCATATAAAGCTCTGGACAATTTCTCTTCCCAGAAACTCAAAGAGAGAAGCAACTGAGACACACAATTTTCTAATGGGTATTTCCTGAAAAACCATTATCACCACAAACCAGCTGAGAAAGTCTCTTGACTTCTCTCTGAAATTACCACTTGAATAAGATCAGGGAGTGTTGGCTTCTTTTGAAAAATACAGGAATATGGGAAGCTCTGAAGTAAATTAACTTCCTCAAGTCCCAGGCAGTCATGTGAATTACTCAAAAGTTACAGTTTCCAGTGGCAAATTTTCTCAGGTCAGATATGTCATTATGTGGTGATAACACTGATCCTGAAAAGTTATTTGAGCTGATGGAGGCAGTGACATCAAGGTAGGACCTAGTCAGAATTTCCTCCTGATGATGAAAATGTACACACAAGCTGTGCATTTTCTGAGCCAAATTTAATTAAAGTTAACAATTAAAATGGAAGTATTTTTGTTTGCACTTCATGCTATAGAGGTGTAACTGCAAAAGGAGTTATCATCCTAGGTCATTTATTTACCTGCTATAAGTAAAATCCTAAATCATTATCCTAAATTATTACAGATAGCTTAATGATAGATGGCTGATAGGTACACTTCTCCCATTGTACTTGAAATAATTTTCTATTCATTTTCAAGTTCAAATATAGTTGGAGTCAATTATATTTTCCCCTTCTTTTTATCAAACAGAAAATGTTGCTTCATTTTTTGTTGTGTTTTTTTTTTTTTGTGATTGTTGCCACCACTGGATCAGTTTTTGATGTAAAAGCATAATTAATAGAAACTTCAAAGTATATTTTATATAAATTATTGATGGATTAGGATCACACAAAATTGGAAGGGTAAATGATTGTATTTTTTGCTATCGCTTCAGTGAATTCACACTCATAGTGTCTTAAACTGTCACTTAATTTCACCTGGTTTGAAACAACGCATGTTTGAAGAGAATTAGACTCATCAGGTATCAAACCATACTTACCAACAATTAGTGTTCATTGCTTAAGCAAATTTCCTTTCAAAAGATAGAAACTGGATATAATATACTTTCCTATCACAAAATCATGCCAAAAAAGGCTTGTTAAATAAGTATCTTCTAATGTCAGCAGAGAGAGGTGGAGCCTACATAGTCCTTTCAAAGCCAAAGCTGAACAATAACATTTCAATACTGAGTTTTATTCTGTATTGTTGTATAGACATAATAAACTTTTCATTATCACAGTTGGTTATTATGTTGTACTGTATGCATACAATTGATAATAATTGCAATGTCTAGGTTTTTCTAACAATTATTTGTTAGAAACACCCTTTTCTCTTCACATGCAAAGGAACAGATTTTAAGTAAAAATTTAAGTTATAAGGAAAGCCTTGGGAAGGTAGAGATAATAATCTATCCATGGACAAAAACTAAACCCCAATAGCTGACAGAGCAATTATTTTGTGTCATAAAAGAGACCTATTTTTTCAATAACAATCATGAACACTGTAGGGAAGCAGCTTTTCCTCTTATCAGACTGCTGTGATATATATGAATGGTTTTGGGAACAGGCAATTACCTCACATATATATAAGGTTATATTTTAACTGTGGACTTAAATACTACCCATTCTAATAACTGTGATAGCAAGTAAGTACCGAACTACTCTAGTTCATATTTTATTAACTCCATTTCAAAGTATTTTCAGGATTAGGGGTTATGTTTTCCCTTTTTAATATAAATACTATTTCTACGTTTTACTTTCCTTCTCTTTACAGTTCTCTTGTAGCCCCTTTAGGTAGGGGAAGCTGCTCTAAGGTGGCAGTGGAGCCTTCTTCATGCCAGGCTGAACTTTCTCCACCTGTCTGCACTGAGGGAGAGGCTCTCCAACCCTCTGTTTATCACATATAAGTTTATATTATTTGTAAAATCTTCTAGGAAAAAAAAAGCAGTATGGCCCACAGCAATAGACTTAAGTTGCAAAACTGGATGATTCCTTCACATAAAATAATGAATTTTATTTAACTTACCTTTTTCCCTCTCTAGTTAGGAAAAATTATTATATAAAATAAACTTGTGAAACAAAGTTTTGAGAGGGATTTGAAAGGAGTTTTATAAATATTAAATTCATTTTAATTATGTAATTTTTGTATAATTTTATCTCATCTGTTGTCAAGCAGTAACAAATTTCAAAATCTTTACAGAAGGGTGCATCTATATATATTGACTTTTTAAAAACTTTCAACATACAATAGCCCTAGAAAATGAATGAAGGAAAAAAAATAGTACAAATAATGATATTTTTAGGAATCTTGAAAATGTTGCTTAGTTTGTGGGGGAAACATATTTTAAGAGTCAGTGAGTTAAATAAAAGTAAAATTATCTAATTACATTTTACCTTAACTTTTGGATTTTAAGTCCATAAGCATTAAACTGCAAATAGTCCTAGTATTTAACAAAGGGTAATATGTGTTGTTTCATTAATTTGACTTCAAAATTATTTCAGAAATTTTGATTTTTCATTCTGTTTGTTACAGATTCCGCTACAAGGCAAAGAAGATTATCTTTAAAAATTATCTGTAAGAAGGCCTCCAGTACTGAGGGATAATCAGAACAATTAATATCACATTTATGTTGAGAAGTTTTTCATCTGAGGTTTTTATGCCACATTATATTGTAGAATTAGTGTTTATTGTCATGCTTGTTTGTACTATATTATGGCTTATTATAACTACAGTCAAAACACACTCAGTACTGGTGGGGGTACTCAGCTGCTGGAGCACAAATCCAGATGTTTGGGTGAGAAATCAGAGGAGCATCCTGCTGGATGATTAACACCCTAATTAGACTTTATGTCTCTGCATGACACCCAGGTTCTTAACTGCTAAAGCTTTTTCACTTCTCTAGTTGTAAAGAGTCTGGTGAGCAAACACCATTGTAGGTTTCTGTATTAATAAATCATGTTGTGGCAAATGCTGGGACAGTCAAATCAAGATATTTTTCGCATGCATATCCTTAGGCTAGAAACAGGATCACCAACATTAGTGCTTCTTTGCTAAAGCAGGTTTAGATCTTGTCCTAGAGGTCTCCTCTCTTTGACTTAAGGTGACCATCATATTGAGTAACTTCTGTTTGTAGAAGTAGTTAAAACACTTTGTCCTAGGGTGTTAACTGCTTCACTCTCTTCTTTCCCCTACAAAAACAAGGACAAGAAGCCACTGCTTGAAACTGACAAGAATTATCAGATGATCTCAATAGGTGCATGTCTGATTGTTCAACAGTACTTTTCCCAGGGTTTTAGGAGATATCTGCATGTATTTGGGCAGGGGCCCAAACACTCACATGCAGACACCACTTCAATCAATACTGCTTCTGGTTCAAGAAAATATGAAAATATTATTTTGTTTGCTGTGGTGGCTTCAGGAGCATTTAAAATAAAGGACTTTCTAAAGGTTCCATTTTTTTTCTTTTTGTAGAAATTTAAGAAATGAAACCATGACTTATAGGAGAGCTTTGGTTGATGCACTGTTTATAGTGAAAACAGCTATACTTACCACCTGATTGAAAAAATTCTGACTTAACTTATAAATAGCAGTGCATATTGTGAAGATTTTCATATTTTTCAGCAAGCATGCATTGTGAAGATTAGAATAGAAAGCTGGTCTTTTGGTAAATTATTTGAATTTAACTCAATCCTTTGAATGAATTGATTAGCACTGGAGTGAGGAACTTGTGATAATGATCTTCTGAAGAAAAAGTTATAAAAACAGAAAATAAACATTCTGATGTTTTAAAATGTCCATAAAGAAAAATTAATGTTTATGTTTATGTTATGTTAATGTTAATGTTTATGATCTGATCAAGAGATCTTGTTACCCATAAATATTTCATCACAAATTACTTAATCCTTGTTAGATGTTTTTGTTGATCTCAGTGAAATTATTTCTATAAACACAGTACTTGAAATATTGATTAATATTAGAAAACATATAATTATTTAAGATATTTTTCTTTAAGAGACATGTAGGGGATTGGGTTGAAACATCAAGTCTTGGAGCCCATTGATTAAAATTAGCTTTTCTACTAGCTGGCTAACACCCTGAAAATGACACACAGATCCTTCTGTCTTCCTCATAATAATTTTCTTCTAACATTACTTTTTAATCCATCTCACAGTAGTTATAAACTCATATTCAGAGTTCTTAGTTCACCATATCAGAATCCTGTGTTAGTAGCAATGCAGGCAGCTTGGCATCACCTGTTGCAATTATGTTGATAAATCTTTGATGTTTTTCAATGTAGGATTTTTGTAGACAATTTTTGTCTGCCCCTCCCACTAATTTAATAAAAATAAACATACAGAAATGAATAACTTCAAGGCTTGCCTTGCTGTTTGTTTAAATCTAATATACATATATTTGCAAGCAGTTAATACCCTTGGTCCTAGGCACGGTGTCAGCTCCCACAGCTACAAGCAAGGCAGAGGTCAACACCTCCATTTTTGATATGCAGTATACATATATAAAATTTCCGTAAACGTGGAATAACTAACAAACAACATTTTAATAACTCAGAAATTTTGCTGTAGCAAAGAAACATGAACAACCATCTAATGAACAGCCCCTCTAAAACCTTGAGATTCTCTCGGAACATTAGTAAACTACAGGGAGTGTCCTTAGAGTCAACTGTGTTAGAATGCTGTAGGTTTTCATGACAATCTTTCAGTCTCTGCAGTTTTGCAAAATATTTCTTGTATTAAAGTTACTTATCACAAAATATTTTTATGCTGACAACCCATTAAAATGTGACAATTACATAATATCACACTTTAAAATACTACTTTTATTTCTGACTCACTCCTGTAAATGAACAGCACGAAAAATTACATTGCCGTGACCTGACGCAGAGTACGTAGGAGTCTCTGGGGTGCATTTCCAATATTTATCAAAGGTTTTGCACCTGTTTCTTAGACTCACTGTAAATTACAGTAAAGGTATGTTGATCATATTTAAAATGTTCGATCTTGATAATGCATTTAAAAAATACATTTTGCAAGAGAAAATCAGAATTGTATTCCTTTTTGTTAATATATTATTGCTTATGTTAATATATTAGTGCTGTCTCTAGGTTTTCATCACCACTTTATTTTAAAAAGTGAAATAAAAGGCAAGGAAAATATTTGGAAGGCTTAAGAATTTCTCTGTTTCTTTAGTAAATGAATAGACCTGGATTTGGCCATTGGTAGATAAGAAGTGCAATAAATATTCAAAATCTGCAGAAGTGAAAATGCCATTTGCAATCCCTGAAACTCGAAGGTTATATTGCATCCAAATGAATTTGTAGTTTTATTAAAAGGCAGGTAAGTCCCATATTTCTAGAAGTGTATTGGTGCTAAGTGTAGTTTACCCTCAAATATTTAACATACTACTCTAATAAAGTTTGTGCAAAATTTGTTTTTGATGACCAATGATGATAAATGCCAAGCTAGACACATGCCTCAAAATTAAGGCGCTAATTGTTATAATTTAGTCATTTTTTTATGTAGCCCAATAAAGACTGAATTTCAAGTCATATATTTATTTGTATATCTGAATTTCTTCACCAGTGTGAAGAAATTTTTTGTGACTCTATATTAATTTTGTCTATGATTGCTACTAATTTTTGAAAAGAGATTTCATCTCCAAAACCAGTGATACCATTAATGGAAACAACTATTTAATGTATCATGTTATGGCAAATTAAGTCTTATATTCTCCACCATCTTTTATAAGTAAAAAAATGGACTGAAGGGAGCTCATAATATGTCCTGATTTTCTACATAGCTTCCAGTTATGGTCTTAATATCAAAACTAATTTTTATGCAAATGTCAGAATTTAAAGTTGTCCAGACACAAAGTACTTGAAAATATAAAAGTACCTGGATTATCCAAGTCAACTAAAGTGGCATATAAAGACCTCTGTTGAGAAAATAGACACAGAGCAGCTGTATTGCTATAAAAAGAGTAAGTCATTTTCTAGTTTATTAGAGAATTATTAGATTCTTTAGATAGAATGAAATAAATAGATAAAAATGAATAAATAAATTAATAAATAGGACAAAACTAATTCTTTGGATTCATTTTAATGGATCACATTCATAAATACATCTTATTAGTAAATGCATTTTATTATGATCTGACGCTGTCCTGTGCACAAGGGAAGCTGGATTAGGCTGTACACCTCAACAATCTTTCACTAGCTCTTTAATGTAGCAGTGTGTGTATGCAGTATGGGGCTCTTTATGCCTTAAAAAAAAAAAGCATTCAAAATTCTTCTTTTATTCTTTGCAGAAGTAAAGAACTTTTATTACAGCTTAATCAATTTTCCTTGTCTTTGTGTTCCCTTTAATTTCCTTTTTCCTCATTTTAATTTCCACTATTTTTCTTATTACTCTGCCCATGCCCCTTCACCTATTATGTCTAAAGTCTGTTTCCCCCATTTACAAGTTTATTTTCACCCTTCTGTACCTTTTCTTAACAACTGCCTCGGTTGCTTCAGAGGACATGCAAAACCTTGTTTGTGAATGAAGAAAATACAGCATTAAAAAGCTGTGCTTACTCACACTGGAAAAGTTTCTTGATGTCAGAAACAGATTATGATTAGCTAGTATGGTAATATTTAAAAAAAAAACAAGCAAAGAAACAACAAAAACAAACAAACAAACAAAAAACCCTAAATATATGTAAATTAAAAAAAAGTCTGTTATTTTCTGAGGAGGAAATTTGATTTTATTTTACTTTAAAAGGTTGATTTCAGCAATGACACTTTCAACACCACTCTGCATCAAGAGGCTGTTTCAGAATTAATATGAACCTATATATGAATTGCTAAATTGAGAGAAAAACTCTCAGAGTAACTCAAATATGTTCCCTTTTAAATGATGTAGAACACATAGGTATAAAGACAAGTTTATAGGTTGGGTGTAAGTGAATTCTTAATTTCTGCTTTAAAATCTCCATTGCCATACGCTGTTGACTCAGGCTTTGTATTTGATATTAAACTGGCAAATCCCACAACTGTACATTTTAAAGCTTGAATGGTGATGTTCTAATAAGAATGACTGTGCAATCCTGTCTCATAGTCCACAAATGGCATTGTGGTATTTATTACTATAGAGAAACCAAAATGTATTCATTTGTCTCTCGGATTTAATAAGCTTACAAGTACATAGAATAATTTATTATCACGTTTATCTCAGTAGCTTTATAAGAAAATAGACAGAATGTTCAACAAATAGGAGCATGGTTAAATTATGAAGTAGTACTGTGAGCATTACTTAGAAGGAAGAATTGAAGAATATTCCTCCTATACACATCTAGCCTCAATACTGCATTTCTTACTGTGCTGGGAAGTAGAAATAAATGTGAGAGCAAAGAGGTGTCTGTTGTTAACTCTTTTACACTCATCTGTCTGCATCACTATAGCATCATGAAGGATTTAACTTTCACTTAACTTGTTGCTGAGATATTACCACTTTCATTTTCAGCTTGGATTTTTCATACCCACTTGACAATGCATGCAAATCAATTTCACTGGCTGCCAAGCCTTTCATGTGGAATTTATTGTCATTTTGCACATCTGTTTCAAGACAGAAGGTGGATGAAAGGCAAATTGAGACAAAAGAAATAATTACATATTTCTTCACATAAAGTCCTAACAACCTCTCCAACAGACCTGTAAAAAAGTTAGGAATAAAAAGTGGATATATTAATATTTTTTATCTTTACTAGCTCTTAGAAAGTAAGGGTTTATGACCTTAAAATATCCTCTGGCCCCAGGACACCTGAGGAAGGCAAATTGGAGAAAGTCTGCGCCACCTAAAACAATACAAATACTCCAAACTTCTTCAAGTACAAAGACAAAATATAAATTTTATTCAAATTTCAGCTGCTTTGAAAATTATTTCCAAAACAATAAATTGAACACTAGATTTATGTGCTCAGTAAGGATTATTTTTAATTATTTAAATTGATATGGCTATGACATAAAGAAGGAAAGGGTGAAACCGCAAGATCTGTAGCATAAAGAAAATGCATTTTAACATAATCTTTACTCTCTCCCTGTTAAAACTACATTCTTAACAGAAAATGTTTGCTTACTATTAAAAAAAAAAAAAAACTACTTCAAAGTGAGTATATTTTATGAAGTCTGTATTTAATTTAATCCTGATTCACAGACAAACAATGTATATTCAATAAAAATGTATGTTATCCAGGCTAAAAATACTTGCCAAAGAAATAACTTGTGATTCCTTTCTGAAAAATCAGCCTCCTACTACTTTGATCCTAAATAAGCTGAACAAAATGTATAATCTTGCACAGTCATTAACTATGAGGTGGAGATTCGCAATTTACATTTCTATTTTTATCCAAGCAAAAAATATTTTTTCTTTCCATTTTGATTACTTTGTTTTAAAAATCAGTTATCTGATACCAGAAAAGTATTTGATTTTACTCAGATAAAAAGCCATTTCAAACCCAGCTTCATCAGGGGTTATTGACTGCATCATTAGAGAAGGAAAAAGATAAGAATATGATTTTCAGTTTATTATAATTTCGTCTACATTAGTATTTTTTTAGTCTCTCGCAATTTTATCAAGAGCACAGATTTACTTTGTTAGCTTTAGATTTAGCAATCATGACCTAAGCATTATGAATTATGTAGTGTCACTTGTTACCTTATTAACTCTCAAACCCTACATGCAGAAAGGAAATTTCTGTGCTATCTGTCATTATCTGCATTAAAATTCTACCACATCTCCTTTGGTACTGGTATGTACCTGTCCTGTATCTCCAAATACTGTGGTGTGATTCCACTAATTCACAGCTGAGAAACATGTTGATTATGTTGCCAGATTTAAAAATTTGACTTTTCTTGTCTGCAAGGTCATTACCTTAATTTCTTTAATAAACATGAAATTACAGTGTTGTCAATATACTACTGGCAGAAGTGTTGGTCACAAGGCTGTCTCAGTGTATCATCTCCTATAGTGTTGGGAATTTTGCTTCATATATTGTTAATGTTTTCTTCACTCTCCTTGATCTTTTCCTATATATACACACACACACACATATGTATATATGTATGTAAATGTATGTGGGAGAGAAACAGTCTTGAAAGGTCTTGAATTTGATAGTTTAAATCTACCTCGTGTCTCATCTGAATGACAATGAACTTGAAGTGTTTCACAGTTCTGCCAAGGAACTTTGGCTCAGTTTTAATCAGTTCACTTTGTAAGTAGACACTGGAACAAAAGAGTAACACATACAGCCAAAGCAAAATCTTCTCTGTTCTTCGACAGCTTTTCAGATAATTCAGATAATTCAGATACCCACATGGAAAGTGGGTAAGTGTTGAGCACTGAAAACAATTCCTGTTAGTTTCTTTACGGATATTTCTTTAGCTGACAGAAAAGGTGAATTGATTTCTTCCGTTCCCGAGGAGCTAAAATCAGAATGTACTTCTGAGAAGAATGAATGTTAAGTTTAACATATCTTAAAGGCCAATTGAACGTGTTTTTTGACATGTTCAAAAAGTTGTTTACTCAAAATTTTAAGGTTTATTCACTTTGGAATTATTTCTGGTGTTAATAATTCCCCAGTGATATACTTCTGGAATGTGCCTTGATCAGTGTGTACTAACATACAAAGAGGAGTACTAAATATTTATTCAATAGCATCTCTGTGCCTTCTATTACCAGGGCACCCACTTAATTCAGTAGTGGCTCCATCTTTTCCCTGGTATTCCTTTTGCTGCTGATGTACTGAAGGGCTTGTAAAATCCCTTCTTGTTGTCCTTGATGTCCCTTGTCAGACCAAATTCCAAGTGGGCCTTGGCCTTTGTCACATCTCTGCATACTGTGATTGTATTCTTATAGTCCTTCCATGTGTCCTGTCCACTTTTCACATCCCACGAATATCTTGCACCTGGGATTTCCTAGAAGCTCCCTGCTTGTCCATGCAGATTTTCAGTCCATTTTACCTGATTTTTTTTTTTTTTTGTGATGGGTAAGCTATGGTCTTGAGCTTGGAGGAAGGGATGCTTGAGTATTTCCCAGTCCTCTTGGACTGCCTTGTCTTCTAGGGTACTGTCCCTTGGGTTTCCTCTGAGTGGGTCCTTGAAGAGGCTGAAGATGGCTTTCAGGAAGACCAGTGTGCTAGTCCTGCTTAACTGCTTTCCATCATCAACACAGGATCCTGAGGTCCAGGGTCCCATGAACACAACTTGATGTGACTTTATGTATTCAAAATCAGGCTTAAGTTTTCTAGATTTGTGAAACTTCCTCCACTGCCACTTGGCTCAATTACAAAGTTAAACATAAGGAAGAAAAAGATGCACAGTAGCCCAGGTGCTCCTTCACTTATATAAACCTAGGCTCTTTTTGCATTACCAATAATCTTCTGGCTCTTTACTCCTTGAAGAGAAGTTATAAGCTAAGCAAGGCCTGATTTGAGGGATAATAATGACCCAGATTTTAAATTTTACACTTTGAGGTTTAATTTTCAACTCTGGTTCCATTTCAACCATTCTATTTTGTCTAGGATGTTCAAACTTTAATGTTGCTCTCTGACTGCAATATCAAAATAAGGAAAGTAAAGACTTAAATTAGAAAATAATATTATTCTGAAGATTGACATATTGAACTGCACACAACTGCAGTAACAGAACAGTGTAATGATGCTAAAGATGTGAGATTAATTGCTCTCTCACATTCATTTTTAATGAAGAGTAACAATTGAGCTGACAGGCTAATTATTATAGTTTTCCAGGTCTCTGCTATAATAACACTCATAATGTAACTCGTCAATCAAAATATAACCCTTATAAGGCTTTTGCTCTTTAAAACTCCAACCCTATTTTGTCATTTAAAGGACAGTGACTCCTGACAGTCATAGACCAAGGGCACTTTGACGACTGATCCTCCCTTTTACATTTCAAGTAACAGCTTCAAAATTCAGACTTGATTAATGAAAGAAACTTTCTAAATTCATTTTATAACTGTGATCTGGCAATAAAATTTGGAACAGGTGCCTGTTCTTAGCTTTTCCACTATTTAGAACTTTCTATAGATATGTGTTCAGGGAGTCCAGGATAGACATCTAGAGGAGAGCTGGAACTATAGTTGGAGCATCTTCATTTCACTGGGCATGGTGTATGAATACTGGGACAAAATCAGTAACAATGTTAAACTTTAGATTTTTCTTCTTTCAGTTTTTAATTATTTATTTTTGGTTGGTTGACTGTATTTTTTAACTGAAAAGTCTATTTCCAGTAATCATTATAAGATAAGACAGGAATTCTTAACACAATTTAATCAACAGTGTCTACTTAGAAGAAAAAAGGAGCAAAAAATATGAAAAGCACCTCAAAACACCTCCTCCTCACACATCTAATTTTACTTCCATTGAAATGAATAAAATGAACAAGCAGCTTCCTAACATCTCCAGCCAATTTAGGTTCAAGTTGTACAACACATACTTTCCAATTCAGCTTTTTGTATTTCTTTTTTAAATACTTCAATTATAAATGTTCTCCATTTGTTATTAAATATAAATAAAACAGAAATCCACAAAATTTCCTTTTTTTTTTTTTTTTTGCCTTTAATGGGCAAAAAAGTCCTTCATAACAAGGTTTAAGCTGTTAACCATTACATTTCAGCCTCTCACATGGTGCTTGCTGATGTCACTGCCAAAGTTAATTCAATGTCATCCAAGACAGAAACACTGTGAATTTTATTGGGTTTTTGATGTGTCCTTGCTCAAGCACACAAGGAATACTCCAAGACGGCCTTGGTCATATGCCTGAGGCTGTTGAAGCATTGACAAATGGTTCAGACCCTTTGTCTACACAAAGTAACACTTTACAATCCTTGGAACAGGCCTCAGAACTTTGTTTGCCATACTCTGATTCTGCTTTGGCCAAAACACACAGTGCTGAAGTGCTACAGGCTTTTAGAGAACTGCTACTTTCGTCTTTCTTAGTCAATAACTTTCATCTCATCTTGCCAAAGAATGTCCCTTTTTTATCCCTATCCCTTCTTTTGATGTCCAAACTTACCTTTCACTATTGCATCAGAGAAATGATTCAAGAGAGCTTTCTCTGTTAGCTCTTTTTGTGTGGGTTGACTCTTTCATAAGCTTTTTTCTTACCTGTTATATTGTTCTACTAACATTTTTCAGTAACAATAATATACATGTTGTATATGCAATTTTATTAGATGTATTCTATATTCTTTCTCAGTGTGATATCAGTGCTAATTTACTGCACACTGCTGTTTGCCTGTTTTGTTGGGGAAATAGAAAACAATAAAAATCCTTGATTAATTGAGAAAACACAGTGTGGGGGTGGGGAGGATTTGTTTGTTTAGATGTTCCTTTAGCATTGTTCCTTGCACTGCTCTTCTTTTAAAAACTTGGGTTGCTATCACACCAAAAGTTAAAAGCTAGCAGAATCAAACAAATCATCAAATCGTGACTGGAAGGCTGCATATGAACTTTAGTTTCAGCATCAGATATGTGCAGTTTGCTTCTAAAGTTTTAATTCATGTAATGCAAGTGAAGAAATCTGCATACTTACAAGGCCTGGCCTTGACCCTGTTCTTCAGGATATCATAGTAAATATGGAGTAATTTCTTTCACCTTTTCTACCTAGCTGAAGACAGTATTTTGGTAATCAACTTGTGTTGACTTCATTTCTTCAGGTTCTTGCTTCTAATTAACTTCCTACTATATTAACATTTTTTTCCATAATTGTTGTGCACTCTCAGTTGGAGATGAATATTGTAAGCTGCAAGCTTCCACCACCCACCTGTGGGAGGAGATTTACCAAAGCTTGATAATCACTTAGTTTCTGCCCAAAAGTCAGAGTAAGCAGCAACAACAAGTTGTCATAAAACTGAGGAATGCTTAAGGTGACAGAGGTGAAATACACCAAATATTGCATGAGCACGCAGGAAGGACTGCAGTACATGACAGCAGCATGGAGGCATCTCCCACAGCACTGAAAAGAGTTACTTGCCAAACTGGAGCGGGTGATTTTTGTGTGTTTGTTGGTGTCTTTATTTTAGATGATTGCAGTGTGCATTTTTTTCCTTATTAGGTAGAACCCAATAAATTTTCTTCTGAAGTATATCAAAAATAATTAACGGGTTTGTAGGAATCAAAAACCCAATAAAAAAAATATTTTATTTTCCTTACTTATCTAAATCAGATATTTGCATCTAGTCATAATTTTGAGCAGGTTAATTTTTCTTTATTTTTTTTTTTAGGCAATGTGATTCTTAACTTGTGGAGTCAGACAACAAAAAGCCAGTAAAAACAGAATTACCTTTGGAGGAACTAGTAAAACAAGAAAAACACATAAAAAAAAATAAATCAAACCTTTAAATAAGTATAGACTGTATTTAAAGCCTAATTTTAATGATTTTTTAACTTTTTTAGAAAAGTCAATACGATTTCTTAATTTGACAAGTTTTAGGTAGCTGTAGCCAACAAATACACAGAAAAAATACAGTGAACTGGACAGACTGCATATTCTGCAAAAAGACTTAATTCTAGTTTTCTGTTTTAAAAGTATTGTCAAATTAATGGAAAAGAGAACTAACTTCTTGTGGGTTAAAATCTGCACAGATGAATATTCTAAAACTACACTGGTACCTGACCGTTAAGTAAGCAAAAGTAGGAGAGAATATGAAAGAGCTATAAAGAGGATAGCATAAGCCCATGAAAATACCTGGGGATGAAGCATACATGAAGAGTATCCAAAAAGCAGCCAGGATGGGCAAGTCTAATGGAGTAAAGAGTGGAAGTCTGGCTCCATATCAGCCACTGATATGTATGCACCTTGAGACTTAGTAACACATTGCCTTTAGCAGGCAGATTAAAGAAATTATGTCAGAGTTGAGTTAATCATATGGCAGCATTTGTGGAGGTGCTGGGTAAAATGACAGTGCTTAGCAAATTTATCCTAAATAGTTGCTGCTACTCAATGGCTTTCTTAGTATCAAAAGAACCTTTACCCAAAGGTCCTCCTGCACTGCAGAAACATAATGCCCTGTGAAATTAACTTCACTCTACAAAATGGCATTGTCATAGAACTTAAATTTCAGACTTGAAAATATAAGGATGCACGTACTCAGAGACATACAGACCAATATAATACAAATTACCCCTATTATTAAACTTTTCCTGGTAATTTTATTCCTGGAACCAAATGCATGACATAGATGAAAAATATGATCAGATGTTTTCAAATAATTTCTCTAGAACAACTGCCTCCTAAGAATCTTCTCCAGATAAAGAAAAGATCAAAAATTTATTTCTTCTCCAAAAATTCAAATCAACATCCACTCAGACATACAGGTAAATAAAACTACAGGGGTGGATTTTGTAACAACAACTCCAAAAACATCTGCCTTCAAGAGCTATACTTATAAGTACTTTCTCTGAAATTGTTTTAGTTATTCTTCTAAAGAGTCTTTCATACCTTGATTGGTTGGAAAATGTGGAAAATGTGCTATGTGCATTCTTATTTTGTTTATCAGAACAAAAAATATTTTCAAATTTCAGATTTTTCTTTTAATGAAAAACTCCACAACATATTGAAGCTTATACAAAGTTCTGAAGTACTCTGCTGAACAAAAGAGGCTGCATTTAGCATAGGGGAAGATGTACCATATAATACTTATCACAAAGTAATCGTGTTCAGAAGTAAGGCTGTCTAGGATTAATTTTTGTGCACAAGATGACAGGATTAAAATTGTGTAAAGATATCTTCAATGTAAACAGCTGACTCAGTTTTAAATATTTTTAAAATAAATCAAGAGGATGTGAAGCTGAGGTTATAGTGACAAAAGTTAAACTTGAAGCTTTCTTACTTCTGAGTACTTTTGTCTGTTACCTCAATGATGTTTTAACTTCTTTTTTAAACTAAATATTTTTATATAATAAGAGATGTAATTAAGGATGCATAGTAGTTTCCATTTCCCTGTGGTTTTATGTTGTTTTTAACTTGTAAAAATTATGCCGGATAATTTTGCATTTGCTATCTTTGCTTGTTGGTTGGTTGGACTTTTGGGGGTGGAGTTTTTAGTCTTGGTTGGTTTTATTTTGGTTTTGAGAGGTTTTTGCTTTCTTTTTAGTTTTCTTAAATTTGAGCAGGAAAAGTTGAAGCAAAATCATTACTTGCTAAAATTATTACTTTTTAATGTTTTATTACCTTTTAGCCTGGAATACTATTCATAGGTTACCACAATTTTCCTGAAATTGTTTCAGATCACCTCTGGCCAGACTTAGAAGTGCACAGTACATGTACCTCACTAACTGTGAATATCAGTTAGAATTATTTATCTCAGAAAAAATACTAAGAGAGATTGGTATAAAGATATGTTTTATTTTAGCATAAAATGAATAATCATATCTTTACCTCTGAATGAACTGGGAATACTTTTTGGTCCAAAACTGGAATAAAACTTGAATTCTTGCCTCTTTTCTCTAGTATTATTCTTAAACAATTCTGTACGCAAACTCCTTAATATAAAATATGTTGTGACTTAAAAATAATGGAGAAGAAAATATTTTAGGTTTAAATGAATGGATATACTTTATTAGTTAAAGTCTGCATTGTCAAAATAGTTCATGTTTCATATTCTTTAACACTAAACCTATATGTTATATCAAGCAAGGACATTTGTTCAACTATTTAAAAGCATGGAATTTAGGATATCAAATTTGCATGAAATATATGATGCAGATACTATGGATTTATTGTGTAAATTATGCAAATCTTCTCCCAAAATCATTAAATATTATTTTTAAAGAATAAATAAAACTAGTTATGTCTGTCATTTGAAAAGACAGCTTTGAAAAATATTATTAGTAGAAAAAATTTAAAATAGAAACTCTCTGAAAGTGTGCAGTGCTGTAGGATGATATCAGTGCTACTGACACTGTATTTATTCTAGGGAGCAGATGGATTAAATTAAGTAGTTTTATTTTGCCTCTCTGGTCCAGTGGACAGATGCAGCTGAATCTCCACGCCTATTCATTTTTGTCTATAGCACTTGCAAAATTTCAGCCCTTCTGCTTTTTAAATAAAGCTTTACTTTCCCATGGTAGCATTTTATCTTCTGTGAATAACTTTTTCTTTTTTTTCAGTAGTTCCAAGAAGAAGGCTTCTAAAAACAAAATATCTGTTCAACTGAGATATGTCAGTTGATACAGAAATAAACTAACAAATGAAAATTTATAACCTTTACTGTTGACTGAGCATTGGAGGAATTTATGAAGAATAATATCTGGAGCTAGGGAAATTGTACACAATTAAAGCAATGAAAATGAAAAATGTATATACATTTTCACCTCTTGAAGTTATACATGGGACAGGACTTTAACTTTTCTGTTTATCAGAGAAATTCGACTTAGTTTCACTATTTGTAAGAGAGGATACAGATAATAAGCAACTGTACAGTGATTCGTGAGACCAATATTCTGTCTTCCTCTGAAGAACAGACATCTCTTCAGATGTCAAATATTTTTATCCATGTCTGAAGTCTTAAAACTAATGCTAATATTTAAAGTCTAAATAGTAAAAAAAAAAAAAAGTGAGTAGTTATATTTATTCAGAATTTAATTCACACACAGGTGAGAAAGTGCCTACAGCACCAAATTACTTGAAATTAATTGAAAATTTCATTTAAGTTGTTGACTGGTTTCATACAAATAAATTAAGAAAATAACCTAAGCTAATAATTCAAGAAAGCTTAAATTAAATAATTTTGGCTTGAAATTTGTGGACATTGCATGCATGAAAACTACCAGAATGCCATTAAAATATTTGCTTAATTTCATCTATAAGCTAAGCAATTTTGATAAACATATTCATGACACAAGTTAAAGAAGCAAAATTTTTATACTCCCGATTCAGAAATGGATCTGGGGAAGTCTGACTTTTCACAAAGATGACCTGAGTGGAGAGTTTTTTAAGTAGTTTTCAATTTCAATGAGAAACTGTGGATCTGCTCTGGAAATTACTGTTTTATATCATGATACTGTTTTATATCATGTATTATATCATGATATCATATTTGGTGCTTACGGTTGTGACCTTTCCATTCTTAAGATGTATTTATGAATCTCAAATCTTATGAATCTCTCAAATTTTACCCTCAGGATCCTTGTGTCAATAATATAGAAGTTAACTAAAATATATTAATAAATGAGGCTGCAAAAATGTATGAAGAATATTTTTGACAGTGAGTTACTTTGGCTCCAGCGATACACCCTGTACAAAGTAACAGGAAGAAAACACATCAAGAAGAAGAGTGTTGAGGACTTTGAAATTTGTGATTGTGGCTTTCTGAGCCCACTGAAAAATACATACCTGAATGTGCAAATTAAGTCATCCAATTATTAAATTGCAATATAAAAAAGAGAAAATTTACATTTTCCTGAGAATTGAAAGGTGTGATCATGAGAATAAGATTGCTAATGTAGAGTCATATTTACCCAATTTTTTATGTCTTCACAGAATGCTTCCAGGGAGTGGTATACAGGAAAATAAAATTTATTTATTTATTTCAAACATTATTTTAAGAAACCATTTATCAGATGTGTGTGCTTAGACCAAAGGAGTATATTTTCAAGGACTTTTGTGGCAAAATAATATATTTAAAGCTTCGTAATTTGTTAAAATCTTGTACTAATATGCAAAGTGTGCTGCTTTATTTATGTTCTAGTTGACAATTTAAAAACCAGTGACAGGTAAAAAATCTTTTCTTCTAATACCATATGTCTTTATGTACAAGACCATGAGAAATTTGGCACATTGGAAAAGCTTTTCCACGTTTTAAATTTTAAAGCACAGGAATATGAGTATGTTGAGAAACAAAAAAGACTCAAGACAGTATATTAGAAAATGCAAAATGCATTAAACAGTGTCCTTCTGCAGGAAGGTAGATGGTAAATAAACTCTCCTGCTGAAATGTAAGGGAGATATGAACTTCACAGACATCTAAGCTAGATTCTTCAGTGTGAAGTTATTTCAAACAAATAGGGCAAGAAAAGTTTAGAAATTTAATTTTTATAACGTATGACTTGCATAGAGCATTCTCCTTTTGTCAGGTAGTAGTACAGATCTCTGACAGATCTGGAGACAGAAAAACACCTCAAAGTCTCTACAGCTAAGGAAACCTACTAAACAGAAGGACAGAACAGCAGGTACAGATGTAGAAAATATTTGGATGATATCCTAACTTCTCTCTCACTCCACACAAGGTCTTCCACTGCCTTTTGTATAGCTGCTCTCTCCTGCAATTCCTTTTGTCTGGATTTGAGCTACCAGATCTCTAGTGGCCTGATCAATTCTCCATTTTGACATATTTTCTTTCCTAAAACATTTCATATACTTTAGAAAATTTGCTTTTCTGAAATTACATTTCAACCTTGTGTTTCCAGCAAAACCCCGTAATTGCACTGCCTCCTCTCTGCATTTTGGAAGGTGACAAAACTTTTGGCTGAAGTAGTGTAAAGAATGCCTTTTCTCTGCTTTCATATGTTTTCCAAGCAAATAGTTTGATCAGTGGTCCAGTCAGAAAGGCAGATGTACAGGATGGCCAACTTTGAAGAATGTGACTCAGTTTGGGATGATGCATCAATTGTAGGTAAAAATAAAAGTTGGGGTTTTTTGTTTGGCTTTGTTTATTTGCTTTTCTTTGGGCTCTTAGTTTAGTTTTGTTTACCTCAGATAATGGATAGCATAGACAATATAAACTGATGATAAATGGAAGAAAAAAGGAAAGATCTATTACATTTACATGGAAACTGAATCAGTGGTACCTATGGTTCTACAGATGTACTGCATCATCTTAAAATAATGAATAGGAGAACTAACTCTTTAGTCCTGAACTACACAAATTAAGCACATTAAAAAAAATTATGGAAGGAAAGTAATTGCTGTGTTATTCCACCACTCAGTCAAAAAGTACAAGGGTCTTCAGAATACATTTTGCTGGGCTTTTTTTTGAATAATTTTCTATGTCCATGGGATCTCTAGATCAAGTCCAAAGAAAGTGACTGTATCAGCAAATAACAGATAATTCCTGGAGAGTAAAGGACCTGGGAGAAAAGATGAGTATTTAGCTTTCATACTGATCTGCTGTTTAGGAAGGCAATACTAACTGGTGCATAGTTTAAAAGCCACCATAAAGGTGACAAAAGAAACCCCCCCAAAAAAAACCAACCCAAAAACCTAAAAACCTCAAAAAAACAAAAGAAAACAAAACAAATGCATTAAACAGTGTCCAAAAAAAAAAAAACCCAAAAAAAAAACACACAAAAAAACCCCAAAAAAAATAACAGGGAAAATGAACAAAAAATCAGGAAGCTTGTTAAAAAGAAGTTCGTATGTCAAAATCTTTAAGAAAACTTCTGGAATATTTACTAAAGCTTCATAGTAACCCCTATAACATGTCTTGGTCAAATAAATATTGCCTTATAATAAAGGTTTGAGAAAAGGCAAAGTGAAAGTAACATGGCTTCCTAGCAAGATAAATGGTGATAATTTTAAGCAAGAAGATATCCTTGAAAAGACTGAAGCTATTTACTAAAAAAGAAGAAATAAAAAAGGTCATAAACTCTTTAATAGAGTTTATTAATTTAAATTAATATTTAATTTACTTTTTAATTAATATAAATTAAATTAAATTAAATTTTAATTAATAATATTTAATAAAATAATTTTAAAAATTAAGAAGCAACAAAATAAAGGTAATTATAAATCCATCCTCAAACACAGGGAAGCCTGCCAGCGAGTCTGTAGAGCCAATTGATTGTCTGGCTATAAAAGAAACATTTAGAGAAGATAAGGACTTTACAGTGAAACTTAATATATGTTCTGCATTAAAGTCCTCTATGGGAATAAAATCTCACAGTTCTTTCTTCAAGAAATATTTTTCATTGGGACTTGTCAAAGAATATATCTGTGAGTGAAATGACAGCACATGTTAAGCAATAAATGATGAAAGGAATAGCAAAAAAGTTTTGGCAGATCCAGATGGTAGCAAGACTAGAGGTCTGTAGGAGTTCAAAGCAGTAAAAACGTACTAACAGTGTACAATGGAAAAGTACAGAACAGCTTACATATGAGTAATGAACAAATAAGCTAGAGCTCTTCAGACAGGAAAATGAGGTAACTTGTTGATAGGTGGTGAGATATGTCAGATTTCTACAGAAAATCAGGATGAATTAAAGCTATGAGGAACCAAATACATGACAGAAGATTTTTCATTCTGAACTGGTAACTATGAAAGACTAATTGCCAAAGATTGAATATTACAGGTCAACTTTTTGGAAAATAGATACATTCAGGATCCTGAACCACACCAAAAAACACCAGGGAGTCCTTGGTTTAAAAGTAGGCAGGTTAAAGATGTCAGCATCAAACAGTTTGTGCTTATGTGCATGTGTATACATACATATCTCCCAAATATATCTATATATAACCTGTATCTAACCCATCTATATCTATCTGTATCTCTGTCCTCTATATCATCTATATGTATATGTATGTACAGCCAAATATAACCCATATATATCCATATATCCCTACCAAAAGTTAAATGAGGAAATGTGAATATGGAAATAGCGGGTAGAAGAAAATTAAACAGTCACCCTCTATCTGCAGCAGACAGCAATGAAATACATAATTTAAGAAAATTAGTGAGAGAAGGTTCTGTGTACATTTTAGGAGCTCAGAGAGAATCATTTATTTTCCAGGAACAGCAAAATAAGCTTGACATTTTTAAATAATATATTGTAGCTGAGATGAGGAGCCTTTCAAATATGCATCAATGCACACCAACTTGAGCAGACTGCAACAAACTAAGTCAATATGACACTCAGTGAAGGAGTCAATGTGATTTGCAGTGTTCCTGGCAGAAATGTCATTCAAAATTGATGACAAGATTTCTGACCAAATGTTGTCTTAGAATAGTCTTTATCATTCTCTCTTTGACATTACACCTTGTGGCTTTTGGCTCTTTTCAGAAAAGTCCCATTTCCAGCTGAAGAATAAACTAATCTCATAACAAGGTATGGAATTAACTTAATGAAACTGTAGGAGTATAAAAGGTACTTTGGAAAGTCGTCTGTAAAATAAATGACTGTGAGCTAACAACTAGAATCTTAGTACTTCAGCTGGTACTGAAATACAGGAGAAATAGCTACTTTTTTTTTTTTTCAATCTTTTCTTGCTCACAGATGGAAGAATCTTTAATCTTTGTGTTCTAAATTGCTTTGGAACATTTATAAAAATAATCACAGATGCTACAATTGCCATTTAGAATATAGCATTATTAAGCCTTTTGGTTTTTTGGCTGGCAAATTGCTCAGTTTGCTGTAAAAGCCCACATTACTTTCCATAAAAATGTTACTTTATTGCTACCACTGTGAGCATTTTGCACAAGGAAATAATTTCTGCTACCTATAGCTAGAAGTGTAGCTGGTACAAAACTGCTTTGCTGTACCATGGAAATCTGGCTTTTGGTGAACTTTTACTTGCCATTTGAAAAGTCTTGGTTTGAACTCTCTCTGTGGTGACTCCCAAAGCAGCTGGCCAGACTCCCCAAGCATGGAGGAAGCCCTAAGGAAGGAAGTTGAAGAAAGTCATGACTGATGGAGGCCTGGGTTGCAAATATATTACCTCTCATTTAGAAAAGAAAATCTTTTTGGTCTCCCGCTTATATGCTCACGTGTGCTACCAATATTCTGGTATTAGTGGTCAGTTGTACATAACAGAAAGAACTGCATTTGGGTGGTAAGCATACCCATACCGATTAATATGGCTGTTTATCAGAAAATTCAGGTTAGTAACATACACTGATTGTTTTAGAAAGCACCTTCTGATCCTCTATTTCATGTTCCCTCTGCTCTGTATTAACTAGTGCTAAAACCTCACTACCCTCCCTCCTCCCTTCCAGTCATGCTTTTGGAAAATAACTCCATGTATTTACCATGGGAATTTTTATGACAAGGGGGCATAATTTCTTCATTCTCCTGCCAAATATGTTCAAAAGTGGGAAAAGTACCTATGTCCAAAATTATTGCCTTGTCAATCTGATAATGTAAGAAATATTTAGTGATAAGAATAATGCAATTCTAAGAATGAATAAATAGATAAAGTGGATTACTACAGAGCCCTTTTTATTCAATGAACATATTTCCTGTATATTTTAAATGGCCTAGCCTCAGCCCCACTTGACAGGTTGGGTCAAGCTGACAATACTATATAAATAGTATTACATACAACAATATTAATATATGTATACTACATATACAGTAAATATATAGACAACTATATTTAAATAGAAAAGCAAAGTTAGCTGAGGTTTACTGAAAGAAGCTGAAACTTCTAGTTTGTGGAATGCTAATCTGTGCAAACATCACTTTAAAAATTACTCCAAGAAAAATGAGAAGCAATTGGATTCCTATGTGACAAAATAATTACCTAATACATAACTCACAAAGTTACAACACTGCTACCATTTCAAACTTTAAAAAAAAACCCCAACCAACCAACTAAATGAAACAGTTAAATAAAGTCTAACACGAAACCATCATGTAAAAAATACACAAAGGCAGAGGGATACACAAATCTCAATTTGTGGGGAAGTACCCCTAAAAGCTGATGGCACATCATGGGCCATTATTTCTGTCAAGTATTAAAAACTTCCAAATGTTTCATCATAGCAGAAACAGCTTAGCTGTTTGACCCAAAAGTCAATCCATGTCTTCCCATCTTTAAGGCAGTTTCATATTCTTCATAAAACTTACTATTAATAAATAGTTAAAAGACATTGATGAGACAGCATTTGCTAACTACTCTTTTGGGAAAAACTGTAAGTCATCTTTTAAAATTAAAATAAAGATGGCTGGAGCGGAGAGTGTAATAGCTGTGAAGTGCTGCAGTGAATTGCTGTAGCTGTCTAGACTCTCTTAGGGTCCAATGTAGGGATTCTCAAACCATAAAATTAAGCAATTTCAAATACGTCTGGGCAGGCCTATGGCTTTTAAAATCATCTATATTTGGTTGTTGTTTTTTTTTTTTTTCCCCAGGAAGAATATTGATAATTGAAAATGTTTATTCATGGCATATAAGCCAAGACTTCCAGAAATAATTAAGTATTTGTTAAATCTACAGGATGCAAATTTTAGATGTGGCTTCAGCTTGTTCTTTCACAACTTGTATCACAATACAATTAGTAAGAAATGCTAATTCACCTGCTGGCAGGCAGAATACTCACAAGCACCATCTACTTTTCAGTCATAAGGGAATTAAGCATAACATTCTCCAATACACAGTAAAACATGTTCTTTCAACCTATTCTTCAATCAAGTCATATTTAGTGAGTAGGTGAGTAGAGCTCTGTTTTTTTCTTGGCAGTGACCTAGCCTCCCTTTGAAGTCCTCTTTAAGGAGAAACAATGAACTCTTCCTTTATGTACTGAACAAAGTATGAAATCAAACTGCTGTCTGCTATGGTTTTCCTAGATGACCTAATTTGCATTTGTCATTACTGTAACTATAATAATTTACTGATTTTTACAATAGATCTATAAGTTTTTGAATTAAGTTTTGGATCAGGGAGCTTTGCTAAGTTCATACTGGTGAAGAAAAAATACAAAAATACAAAAATACAAAATACATTTTTTATCTGGAAAAAATGCCCTCCTTGAGGGAGTATTTGTTCTGCAGTGCTTGAGAATTGAAGGAATTGAATGGAAGAAATAATGTCACATTGCTATGAATAGAGAAATAATTCAGTAAAGCAAATTTTACTCTGTAGGGACTGGATGACTTTCCAGTTATCCAGAAATAGTCTGAATGTTCTGTAAACTGTAACCGTTGCAGAGCACCATTTATCTTTTTATTGACAATTTGCTTAGACTTTCTTTAAGTTAACACACATGTGTATCTGATTTGTAAACTGGCTTTGATATATTCTTTCAAGTAGAGCTTTCCCATGCTTTAACAGAGTATTAAAGATCTGTCTTTCATAAATGTTTCTAATATTTCAGTTTTGTTTTTTTAAATACAGTGGAAGGAAACATCCTTGAATCAACAAGGAAACTTAGAAAATCCCCAAGACACATGGCATAAACAATCTTTTGAGGTGGAGATGCCTAGATTTTATTCTCATATGGTCATAGTGGTGTTCTCAAAGGAGGTAAAAGTCTTTTGCAGCAAAAATTAAAAAAAAAAAAAAATAAACTAATTCTTCATCCACTAGTTCTTGTACTTCTGCCAGGTTAGATTATATTTCTGCATCTGGATTATTGTAAACTCTGACTAATATTCTCTATGTAGCCTATAGCTACTGAGATTTTGTGGTCTGCTCATCTATGATATTCCTCTGCTTACCTTTGGAGAGAAGTTCCTTTTGTCAGTGGTGTGCCAATCTCTGTCTTACAGATCCTTTAAAACTTTCTTTCCATACATAGGCCCAGTTTTAATCCTGAAGAGAGACGTGTTTTTCCCCTCTTTCACAAGGTCTAAGATAGCTCAGACATGAGTGTTTCATAGGTGTTTATAAACAGATTTAAAATATGTTTATTACCTGTCACAGATATAAGCATGAACACTCTCTACATCCTGCCAAAGGGCAACCTGCAAATAGTTTTTAGTCTACTGTTCCAGAGTCTTTTTCTAATTCAAAAATCAAATTCCTGCCAGCTAACTTAGTTTATCAAGAAGTGAATGGGAATGTATCTGTATGTGTGCCCCCTGAACTGAGGAGTGAAGATCGGTGTCAAAAAGTAAAAAAATTTTCAGAAATTACAGCTATTATTTGGGCAAAATAGCTTGAACATGATTTTTTTCTTTCTAAGAATACTGTGAAATCAGCACAATATAGAATAATTGCACAAACATGACAAACCATCAGGTATATTCCCATCTGCCCCTTATGGCTTATTTCAGCTTGACAAAAATACCTTAGTGAATTTAATTCATAAAAAATCCAAGAACTTCTCAGCTGTGACAATAAATGACCTTTTTGTCATTACTTCAAAGTAAATAGTTTGTTCTGAAGCAGCTCCTTCTGGCAGAATCATCTTCTATACAGGACATATTGCTCCACTAGATTTTAAGAGAATTTAAGTGATACAATGTAATGAAATTAATGCTGGGTCTGCTATGGATTGTGTTTGTTTTTTAAAGGAAATTATTTTAAAATAACTTGTTAAATGATTTTCTCATGAAAAAATAGATTTGGAGATTGTACTAGGCGATGTTTAGACACAAACAATTCTTCCATAATGTAAGATCAAATATATGCTATATGATCTTATGTTTTCTTATTTATCTATATGATTATATGCATGTTTATATATAAATAACCTTATTTATGATGCTATATTTTCATTTAAGCCAATACACAGATATAGGACTAAGTTTTACTGAAAAGGGACAATTCTAAATTGTATTTAGACTCATTGCATAGGGTTAGACATATATAAAGATTATTTGCATTCAGAGACCTTATTTTTGGAGTCTTTTTGACTTTAGCCATCTGTTATACAAAGGTCTTCAAAACAGGATTTTTAAAAAACACATCATCTGTTATGGACATTTTAAAGCATGAATAATGTTATTTTGAATTAATGCCATTAAATCTTTTTAGAAACCTCAGAAACATTTGAGTCAGTTAAATATGAATAATTATAGATGTCAGCTGATTTACAGCCCACCAACTCCTAACATTTATCAAGCCTATGATGTATGTATTTGCATCAGCACAGGAAAGTATTGCAGGCACACATACATCAGTTCAACTCCCAGGGGAGCTGTGCACTCTTGAGGCCAACCTGAGTGGATCTCCCTGTTTACATTGACATGGATAAGAGAACTTCAGCCCTTTTTCTTTGACTGACATTTGATCTAGCTTTAGGTTGGTAAGAGAGAAAGAAAGATATTGGTCAAGTTAATGCCCTATTTCTTTAAGCCAGAAGTTGCAGGTTTTTAGGGGTTTAGAGTTTGTCTCTTGGCTCCTTGTTTTCAGCAAGAAGAATAAAAGGTCTGAAAGGCAAGGTTTTGAACCTTACCATAAGAAATTCTGTTTCTGGATTTGTGATTTGACACAAAAAAAAGTTTCAGAGGAGCTATATACAGTCATTTCGGAGAATCCTTTTCCCTGTTGACTTCATCACAGATAAAACTTTGCCTAGGGAAACAACTAAGGAAATCCTTTAAAAATCAAACACATCTTTCTAGGATGTTAAGCTTGAAACACACCACAAGAAAAACTCAGAGACTCAAAATATGAAGGCAAAGATACTTACTGAAGCCCAGGCAAAACAAAATAGCTCAAAATGTGAATTTGTTTTAATAAAAATGGTTAAAAGCAGTAATCTTTCAGATATGTAGAATCAAAGTATGTTTAGTATTCAATCAAATGCTTTTTTTATTCTAAGAAGGGTATTTTCAGTCTCTTCACACATTCCAGTAGAGAAACATTCTGAAAACCGCTGTGCTGTGTTATTTAACTCTTAACCTTTAACAAGGAAACAGGCAACACTGACTTCTAAAAAAGCAGTTTCCACTGTAAAAAGGAGAACTGAACCTTTTACCACTGCAAAAAGGTTAACTGAAGTTAACCTGTTTAAAATAGTGTGGCCTTTAGACTCAGCAAGAGGGTAAGTTTATCCACTTACATGACTATCTGACATAGTACAGAAATTATTGAATTACTAAGACATAGTCTTAATCTTCTGAATAAGTTAATAGTGCCTCTCTGAAGTGTTACACCATGGAATGTATTATTCTCCAGAAAGACATGGTGCTCACTCATGTTCACATCGTAATCAGATGAATAAGTCAGACAGCATTTCTGGTGTAAAGAGTCAGGCTGGCAGCTGCATAGGTAGGTGGATAAGAATGTTTTGTGCAGTTGGTATAATAATTTGAACTGTGTAGAAGCAAAAAATTGAGCTATGCTTGTTTCTTGAGTTCATAGAGAAAAAAAGTCTTCAGACAAAACAGTGGGGGTGGTCTCATTGCCAAGCAGAGGGCCAAGGTAATTTTGTGTTTGCTGCTGGTCACTCCTCATACTGTGAAATAGCTTTATTATTTCTGCCTATATAATATTCTGCCTATATAATAATTTTATTATCAACTGCCCTATGTGTACTTGAGCTGTCTAAGGAATGTGAAACTAGTTGGTTTAAAAAAACAGAAAACATTGGAATAATAGAAGTACTTTTTAGTTTTGTTTTTGTAGCAGTAAACTTCTAATTTTTAAGAAATGCATTAAGCTTCTGTTCCTGAAAAAATTACTTAAGTGTAGTCCTTATTGGAACTTTAGAAGTCCCTTACGCTGCTTTATGAATACCACAGACCAGTAATCTTTGTTCTAATTTTTAAAATGGATATTTTAAAAAACAAAAAATTCAAAGGCCAAAATAAAACCCAATTTTGTTGGCATAACTTAAACAAAAATCAAAACTTTATTAGTTTTGAAACATTTGATGTATTTGTTCAGAGGATTAATGGTCAAAGTCAATGGGAATTTCTTCAGCATGGTAGTTACCTGCTCCACTGAGCATCAAAATAATATTTCTGACATTTGGGGTTTCTTCCTTTCAACTGGTCATTATAAAACATATGGAATTTCAGACTGTCTTAATCAAAAGTCAGGCTTGAAAGTAATAACTTTGATAAAATAAAGAAGCAAGGATCTGTTCATTATTTATTATAAGTCCACATGGAAGAAGCAGGATGATATAATTAACATGGACACTACTCTGAAGAAAAATACATAAAAAATTAGTTTCTTATCTTTTATATCCTGTTATGCTGCCTTATTGGAGAAATCCATTAGTGCAAGATTCTGACTGGCCAAAGAAATTCCTTTCATGACACCTTCCTTCAGTAAGCCACATCCTCACAATGGAATTTGTAATTCTTTATTAGCATAATGTATATTGGCAATATAATGTTGAATATGTCTTTGTTTATATATTTAAGCAAACCCTTCAACTTAATAGAAGCCATGTTTGATTTTCTCAAATCTGCACAGGTTCATTAAACTTTGTGGCCCAAATAAATACAAAATTATGGATGTGCTATGCACAAATGTTGCCATACAGCTGGAAAGTTTTGGCCCCAAGATTTTCTTGTAATTCTCTCAACATTTCTGTGAAGAAAATAAATCTCACTGCATGCAGAACTGAGATTCATCATTTTCAGCTCAACTGAAATCTGAAAGTAGAGAGAACTAAACTGCAAGATTATGGAATCCTGGGAACCTTTGAAACTCCAAAAAGATTTCATAAATCAATGTATTTTATCCTGATAGCATTTGCCCTTAGTGAAATGAATTCTTGAAGGAAGATTTTAAACAAAAGCTTGGTGACAATGTTTTCCATGGGAAGTCTCTTTTTGACTAAATCTGTGGCAACCTTTTCCTAAAAATTTTAGTTTTATTGAATACATTTTTACTCAAATGACATGCATGAAATTATATAAAAAATATTATATTGAAAATTAGATAACTAACTTAGAATAGAAATTATACTTTTTCTAGTCTTTACTGAGGCCTACGAAATACCTGCTCAATATTTCATTTTATCAGTACCATAAGATTTTCACTGCTTATAGGCCCAACCCCTAGTATTCTACCAAATTAGTTCAGCTTCTGTTCTAATTATGTCCTTGGTTTCAGAGATAAATGATAAATTAGGGTCTGTATGGGAAGCATAATAGAATCCATCATTAATAAATGACACTGATATATAGATGTCAAAGAAGTCATTCTTGGATTAACAGATGTGATAGCATCAGGACTATCAGCAGGAACAGATTGTTTTGGGCTGCAGATGAGAAAATAATTCACAGATAATTATTTAATTGATGTCCTCTGTCTCTGTAGTTACATTCCAAAGTCTTTCTTGCCACTGCTCTTTTTTCAGAGCTGGAAGGGTTAGAATGACAGGCAATGAGGTTTTTGAGGACTCAAAGAGCAGAAATAGATGGGAAGTGACAAGGGCACATTCTGACCATTTAAAACCTGTGTTTTCCTAGGTCACTTTGTTTGATTCATTCTTGGGAATGTATTTATTTTCCTGCTGCAGACTTGCAGTTTTCTCACATTAAAGGACAGATGGCCTTTTGAAAGGGTCCAAGGTCTCAAGTGGGGTGCTCTTTCATGTAACAGACTATTTCCATGTGTGATCCAAATGCTTGCTTCCTCTCACAACATGCAACACTAACAGAACAAAACTGAAAATATTCCTGAAAAATGGCCATGAAGATATAGGAAGGAGAATAACAGGGCAAGTTGATCTTGTTCTTTCAGTTTCCTTGAAGCTTTTGACTGCCTTTTTTTCCCCTCCTACAGGGCTGAACTCTCCTTCAGCTGCACAGGCTTCTGGTAAGTGATGAGGGAGTTCTGGTTGATCACAAATTCTGCAATAGAAAGGGGAAGAGAAGTACATAAAATGAAAGTGATTACTCCTTCTCTGCAGATAAAATAGCAAAATAGATACAGTCATTTAAATGAGGAATGATAAAACTAATTTGCTCATTATACCTATGTATTCAGAGAATATCAAGAAACATTACACTGTATGCTTTTAGAAAGGAAGTAATCTCATATCTTAATTTAGATTGTAGCATGATATAATCTATGTGTCTTTTGGTGATTTGGAATAGTTCACAAACACAAGATTTGAAAGACAGGTATAGCCAAATCTAGAAAAATCATTACCAATCTACTGATTCTTAAGTGTTAACAATTAACTAAGACCTACATCCTTCAAAAACTTCTTTCAGGCAGCTTTATCAAAAGAGACAATACACAGATAAATATGACAGAAAAAATTAAATTTTTTCTAGAAAAAATTCTAGTGTCTAGAGCTCAAGATGTCCATAAGTATTCAGGAATAAATGCAGTAAGCTCTCTCTCTCTCTCTCTCTCTATCTATATATATACATGAAATTAAAGTCAAAATATATCAGTGATTTGAACTCGTACTTCTGTTGAATCAACTTAGTCAGAATACTTAAACTCTAATATCCTTGCAACATAAGAGTCAGATTGGAATAAAACAATATGTTTTAGTTCTGCTAAATTTGTTAAATCTGCCATTTTGTTAAATGGCAGATAAAATCTTTCAGAATTTATATTTCAAATCTGAAAAATTATCTTTCCATTAAATATTGTCAGCTGAAAATTTCTAAACATTTCCTGTAAAAATCTATTTTAAAGAATTCTATAAAAAATAATAGCATTATAGTATAATTTCATAAAATATGCTGCTTTACATAATATCAATATGCTTTAAAATGGGATGATCAATATAGGCCATTTGAATAACTTGGCTGTAAAAGACACTGTAATGAAAAAAATGTGTTACAATTTGGGGTGATTTACTTGAGATATATTTTTTTACATGGGAATATAAATTTTATACATAAAATTATATTTAGAGTTATCCAATATACTTCTATGGCTAACATATATATGGAGGAGCTTCACACCCATATAATTTGTCTTCTTCTATTCCAGCATCAAAGAAGAAAGACGCATGTTGTTAGAGATAAAAGTTTACATAAGAAATCTCTCTGAAAAAATTGAGTTCTGTAAATTTGAATTCCAGAACAGCTGGTGGTGAATTTAAGTTACATTGAACCAAAGTTCATAGTTATCAGATAAAAAGCAAATAATTATAAAACCAGGCTCTTCTATCACAAAACATATGTCACTGTTTGTCAAGAGTGGAACACAGTAATGTGAAAAATGTCAACTACATGCAATGAAGACCACTCCTACTAAGACTCCTTTTCTGGTTTACTACTGAAATAATAAAAAATCAGGTATTTGGGCAATGGTTTAATAAATGACAGTAATTTAAATTAATGATCTCAGACAGTCAGAGGAGTGCCATTAAACTATTTATGAAACCTGTGCACGCTTCCAGATTCTTGCTCAGAGACAAGCAAGGCAAACACAAGGACCGCATCAGTCTATCAGACAGTTTTCATTTGGATTGTACTTTGATGCTGCTGCAATCTGACCAATAAACAAACTGTATTTTTATCTGCTTTAATAAGGAAGTAAGGTTTTCATGTAATCATGCATGACAGTAGCACCACAAGGCAGTGTAGGCTGGCAAGGTCCCTAGGCTGACTCAGTGTCCAGTGGAGGTTCAGTTTTGTGGTCAGAACAAGTTGCTCAGGATTTCATTCCATAGAGGCTGGACTTGGTACCACCCTTCAACCTGGCCCTGCTGCCTGGCTCATGTAGGAAAAGCTCATCTTGAGCTTATGGTGAACACACTTAACTGAGAACCTTTTTCTAGTGCTTAATCAAGAAGCAGTAGCCCCTTTTATATTTATATTTATATTATTTTATATTTAATTCTGTAGGTGATAAAGTCATGGATGATTTGCTCATGACACATTAATGGACAGAGTTAGTTTTTATTCTGTGTTTATAAGGAACCCAGAAAATTTCTAGGCTCCATTCTAACTAACAGGTCCCATTTTAATACAAATTAAATTAAGAGAAAGAAATAGAAATAATTACGTCTGCTTTCCCAGGTGCCAGGCTGTGCTAAAATAATTTAGTAGATATGACCACATTCCAATTGAAATACAGAGTTTAGCCTTGCCCAGCAATGACAGGTGAGTGTCTTCAAGCACAGCCTTGTCTTCTCTGCTTGCACTGAGAAGGAAGCACATATTTCTGACTCAGTAAGTGGTTGTGTGGTTTAAACTGGGTCTGAGCTGAAAGCAGTGTGTCTTTCCAAGAAGAAAGGTATGCTATGGCAAGCTGTGTGGGTGTAGCCACATCTAGCATTAGGAGCTGGTATGGACTTAGCAGAGAAGTGTAATATGTATGGAGAACCAGGATTTTTAGGAGAATTTAATTCAGCTCAGTTTTCTTTTCCTGTTGGAATTTACAATCAAAATTTTGCTGCACTTGTGACAGCAAAGTGTTCATTTTTCATAAGAAAAATTTGGACAGAAGGCAAATTATACCATGCATCTCTCCTCCAACCTCTATTTTTCCAGGCCTTCAGAAGTAATGAAGCAATTTTAAGCACCAGTACCCTAATCACTAACCTTCTTTCTCAGCTCAGTGTTCCTACACTTTACATCAGAAGGATGAAGAAATACCACTGTGAGCCTGCTGGGCACATTCTAGGTCTCTCTGTCCCAAATGCCTAAAAAATTTGGAGCTTAGGTGTGTATCTGGTCAGTAGTCATTTATTCTCTGACTTGAATACTGCTTGTCTGGTCCGAGTGCAAAGAATAACGAAAGGTGACCCCCAAAACCCAGTGCCCTGGGTTTAATATTCCAGGGTTTGGTTGTGCTTATGAAGAGTCTAGCATCCATTTTAAATTCTCTATGCCTAGCAGACAGCAAAACTGCCCCTTAGACAAGACACTAAGTTTATTTTTGGAATATGAGATTTAAAAAAGAAACAATTAACTGCAGTAAGATTTCCCCTTTAAACTAATTATCCTCTCCTTTACAGAAAAAAAAAACAACAAAACACCAACAGAACAGCAAAACAAGAAAGCAAACAAACAAACAATGCCTAAACAAAGCCAAAACACCAACCAAACAAGAAAAAACTAAAGAAACAAAAAAACCCCAGTCAAATAACCCAAATAAACACCACCACCACCCCAAACCAAAACAGAAACAAAACAGGAAGGGTTAAGAAAAGAGAAAAAAATACTTAAGAATTTGCTGTGTTATTTTGGGAGGTGCTGTGGCTTAAAGTTCACAGGCAGCCAAACCCCAGACCGTTAGTTGCCCACTCCCTGTAGGGAATCAGAAATCTGAAGCATAGCACCATCATATGAAGCTACCATGAAGAAAAAAGAACTTTATCTAAACCAAAGCAAGAGTATAAAAGGGAAATAATTATTTATTTCTTCTTGAAGGTAAACTGATTTTTAATACTTTGTCTAATTTTTGATCTTGGGAGCTGAAACTCTTGTTCCACTTGCTCTCTCTGCTGTGCAGATAAACTTATCCTGCTCTAACCTCCCACTTATCTGCTCAATGTTTCTCCTGGGAACAAGGAAAGGCATGACTGCTACATTCAAATAAATATTATCAAGAAAAAAAAAGACATGCAAGTAATAAAAAATGTTAATTGAGATGTTTTCACACCAGTTTGGTCTCTTTGTTTCAGAGACTTAGTTTTATTTTTAATGATCCTACTTATATTCCATACTGAAGCAAATGCTTTAGAAACAGGATGCAGAAAATCTGAAACCCATTAAATAATTAAGAGTAGGTTGATCCTAATTATACCATTTTGATATAGCATATGTGTATATATATCTATATACATATACACTGAAATAACAATCTAAACCACCATGCTAACCAAGATGTTAAGCATATTTACTGAAGTTTTGAACCAATTTGATCATAAATGAAACAACGTTAAGACAATCATAAAGCATGTGGGAGACTAGAGTTTGGACAGCAGTAATAGTTTGTTCCTTCTCTTAGTTTCCACTAAATAGCCCAAGCAATATTCTTTAGACATTTCTTCTCAGAAAAATAATGAGTAATCAGAGGCTTTTATAAACTTAATGGATACTTAAGTGATCATTATTGCAAAACACTTTGGAAAATCAGAAATATTAACTTCATATTAAATTAATGTCTCTAAACATGTTTGTTGCTGAATGCCTACCATCTTGCTGTTTAAATTTGATTTAAACAGGTAAGATATGAAGACTATTTTTCCTCTTGTAATACAGATAACACTATTGTTTAAAAGGAAAAGGTTATATTCTTCAAAATCTAAACATATTATTATTTTGCATTTCACCTCTAGCTAGAGACAAATTGTATTTCTGAGCTCATTAATGTCTTAAAAATACTTTGTTGATTTAAATAGATATTAGACCTTCCCATTGTTTTCCTGGTTTGTTTTTTTTTTTCTTTCTGTAAGTTCTGTTGTTTATTCAACATAACGTAAGCCTCTCTGATGAAATCTGTGATTTTTATTTAGAGACTGTGTTTCATTCTGCTTTGCTCATAGTAGAAGTGGAAAGCAGAATATTGCTGCCACTACACACTACCCAAAGTATGATAGATCTTCTTTGCTTGGTCCATTTACCTCCACTAGAGTAGGCCCCTGAGTTAGGAGCTGGAGAATAGAACTTTAATAAATCCACACTTGTAGAGAAGGAAATCCAAAACTTCTTGTATATGACCAGTGATGTTCACTTATTCTTTCAATATGCTTTGAACACCAACTAAATATTTAGCACACCAAGCCCCATATAAACATTTAGCACTTATCTTTTCTTAAGCTGGAATTAAAAAACTAAGAAAAAATTTAAATAAATATAAATAAAAATAAGTGCTGAAGAAACTGCATTTATATTATTCCATCTGACCTGTGTTATCTTTCAATTGTCCTTCTTGGAGGAAGAGGACAGCCCCAAATTAAGAAAGGTTAGATGAGGAAATTTAAGTTGTTTTCCAATGTCATAAACCCTTCAACTCAGATGCATAAAATCTTTCTGTCAACATAAGCACGGAAGAGTTAGGTGGAGGAAACTGAATCACTGAAGGAGTTAACTGTGGGGAGAAAACACCTTTAATAAGCAGCTATGCAAGTCCTGACAGTGGAAAATGTCAAGCAGGTGGGTAGGCCTTCATGTTTTGTGTGTGTGGCCAGGGCGTACACAATAATAACCTCTCTCTTACGCCTAGATTTGGTTACCTCTTTCTGCAGTGATGATGGCATATTTACAACATTTCTCTGCTCCCTGTGAAAGCTTGCAAGCCAGGTACCTACACATCTTGCCAACGGCTGCAAATTCCAGCCTGAATTCTGTTTCCAAGAGTCAGAAGTTGTATTACATTTTGAGGTCTACATTTGAGACATGTAAACTCAAAGGATATCATACTTTATTTCTCATGACAGCAAGAGTAATTGCTATGATATGCAATGACTGATAGAGAAGTTCAGATTTGCTTGCTTACTTCACTTTATAGAACAATCTTTCCTGAAGATCAATCTTTTGATGGATGAATAGGAAAAAGGAAAATTTTTTCTTGGATAAACACATATAGAGAGATCTTATCTCGGTTAACTGGTGTAAATCTGTCTAAAATGCAATAAAGTCAGACCATTTACCTTGGGATTAGAATGTAACCTTATATGTGAGAAGATAAATAGTTCAGGGCTGCTTAGAAGGTTATCTTTGTTCCCACATTTGAATAACTTTCATGAAATTTACATTTCCCATATGTTAAAAATATCTATGCTGAAGAAATATGCATACATTATTAAAGTACTCAATAACACACTCGTTTTACTTTTTAAGCAAATCTATCATAGAGAAAAATGAAAGGTAGCAAAGTTCTCCCCATTGACGAGGTTTATTTTTTAACTCTGATTAGCTGTCTGTATCATAGGTACTACTGGTTCATTTTTTGTGGGGGATTAATAAGTAGGAATTATATAGACAGACAGAAAAGCAAAACACAAAATACAGTCAAAACACATGTGAATTTATGTCCATTTCCCACACAGTACTGGTGGTGTTTCAACTATCAGTAAAACATGGGGCAATACTGAGTATGGTACTGCCCTCAATTGGAGGACCTGACTGCAAGAATTATAAACTCCCAGTTGATCCTGAACTGGTGCAGGATCTGCTGCTCCTTCTGGATCCATAAAAATCCATGGGGCCTAACAAGATTCATCAGAGAATCCTCAAAGAACTGATGCCATCTCAAGATGATTTTTGAGTGGACTTGGGAACCCAGAGAGGTCACAGCTGACTGAAAGCAGGTAAATCTTGTCCCCATTTTCGAGCATGGAAAGAAGGAGGATCCTGGAAACTGCAGAACTATCAGTACCTGGTAAAGTCATGGAAAAGGTTATCTGAGAGGTACTAAAAATCATCTGAAGGACAACACAGTCTTCCATCACAGCCGGTATGGTTTTTATGAGGGGAAAACCATGCTTATCAAACTTGATTTCTTTCTATGACAGGATAACCAACACAGCTAACCAAGGAAACCCAGCTGATATTATCTTTTTGAACTTCAAGAAAGCTTTTGACACTGTGTCTCACAGTATCCTTCTGGACATAATGTCCAGCACACTGTTGGACTTGAGTAAGCAACAGGCTAAGGATTAGGCACAAAGGGCTACAGTGAATGGGGTGACACTGGACTGGTGACCTGTCACTGGTGGGGTTCCAGAGGGCTCCATCCTTGGACCTGTGCTCTTCAACATCTTCATTATCCATTTAGATGCCAGACTCAGAGTAATACTAAGTAAGTTTGCTGACTACACTCAGCTGTCAGGAGTTGTTGGCTCTCTCAAGGGCAGGGAGGCCCCGTAGAGAGATCTCAATAAATTAGGGGGTTGGACAATCATCAATCATATGAAACTCAATAAGGGTAAATTCTGAATTCTGCACCTAGGATGGAGCAACCCTGGATGTGTATATGAACTGGGGAATGAGACATGGGAGAGCAGCTCCACAGAAAGGTTCCTGAGAAGAAGCATATGAGGAACAGCTGAGGTCACTTGGTCTGTTCAGCCTGGAGGAGACTGAGGGGAGACCTCACTGCAGTCTTCAGCTTCCTTATGAGGGGAAGAGAAGCAGCAGACACTGATATCTACACTCTAATGAACAGTGGCCTGAAGCTGAGTCAGGAGAGGTTTAGGCTGGATATCAGGAGCACTGGAACAGGTTCCCCAGGGAAGGGGTCGCAGCACCAAGCCTAATAAAGTTCAAGAAAGTCTTGACATCTCAGGCACATGGTGTGATTCTTGGGGATGTCCTGTGAAGGGGCAGGAGTCAGACTTGATCTGACTAGTGACCTGGTGATCTTCTTGGGTCCCTTTCAACACAACATTCTATATGTTTCTAGGATTTTTCTTACCACTCCCTTTGTTCTGTCCGCAAGAAACATGCAATTGTTCATAAGATTAGTTTTACAGAAAAAAATAATGAGGTCTATAATTCCTGGTTGGTTTTTTGGGGGTTTTTGGGGTTTTTTTTTGGGGGGGATTTTTTTTGTGTAAATAGTTGTTGCTTAAATCTCAAGGTATACAATTAGTTCTGTTGACACAGAAATAATTGTGAGATGCTGAGATCAGTCATAGAAGATGATTCAAAACTAATGGATTGTTTTATTTAATTCTTCTCCTGGAAATCAGAAAAGTTTATAAAATATTTAGTAATTTGTAAAATGTAAAATAACAAAAAAACCCTATGCCCCACTCACATTAATTTTAAACACCCTTACAGTAAAAATGGCCAATCTTCAAATGGTCATGTATATAAAAATTATATTTCATTACATTAGTGTGACATCCAGTTGCATATGCGAAATGGAACATTGCATATTTAAGACAGAGGAAAAATAATATATTTAGAAAATCTCATTTATTTTTCTTTCTTTAAGTTTTTAGTAGGACTTTTACTAAAATAAAGGATTTACATTAGTCATAATGATGACAAAACTCAAAATAAGTTAGACACATGAAACCTCACAAACCTATCTATCTGCTAAATTCTGCCCTGACAAATAATAAAAGACCAAATTTATGTCATCAGACTATGATGCTATCAGTTATTATGCTCATTAGAGTGTTGAGAAGTGTGTTTGAAATGAAAAATTAATTGTGAATCAACATCTAAAGAAGGTGTGATTTGCATAAGCATACAAAGTTATCCTAACTATCTGAGCTTTTAGGTAATCAGAATTGAAGAAAAGAAAACTATTCCCTCCCCCTGTGATTCTCACTAAATGATCTTATGTGTATCAAAGCTTTTTCTTCTCCTCTTCCTATAGAAGATCCACAAGGATAATTTTGGATATTTTTTTTTTTAACTATCACTTACATCCCAGCTCCATTCTCTGCCAGGGACTATTGAGCACAGGTAAAATAAGAGCAGGTGCCTACAAAGAGAGAATAAATATATTCCTGTGTATTCACAACTAAACTGCTTTCAAGGGCTGGGATCATTCAACTTCTGATTGTTCTGTTCTCTTAGAAAGGCTGTTAAGGGAAGGAAAACCAAGAAGGTGAAGAACAATGGTGTGTCCTCTATGCAAATCTATAAAATCCCATAGGAATGGTACCTAAGTTTTGAGGAGTGACTTTTATGTCATTTGTGATGAAATAAATCTCTAGAAAGCTTTTTTTAATGCCTGGAACTTTATTTCCTTTCCCTGATTAAAGAATACCCAGCTTCCAAATGGCACAAACGGCTCCATAAGGAAACAACCTATTTTAGGTCCATTGCCAAGTCCTTCAAATCAAGAGCTATGACTCATCTCATTTACTATTTGTCTTGGAATGGATGTTTCAACAAGAAACCTGACTGGAATTTTGTACGGTTCAGTAAAAGACATTTTTCCTTATTTTACCTCTTAATTTTTGTTAACAGTTGTTTCATCTGAGTGAAAATAGTAGAAATAATGGTTGGCAATAGTAGCACAGTACCTGAATCTAGGCTGCTAACATTCAATATCAAGAGGATAACTTTATTAATTTGAATAAAGCACAGATATCTCTGTGAAAGAGAGACATAGAGAGGTAGGGGAAGGATGAGGGCTTAATTTCTCTCTCAACTGATATAACACATTTTCAAAAAATCTAGGTTATTCTATAATCTTCATATTACCTTCAAATAAAAATATAGTTTAATACTTTAAAATGGATCTGTTTTTCTTGTTGTTAATTAAATGTGCAATATTATTAAATTTTATATTCATATATTGAATGTAAGTAATCATTAATTCCACCCATTTGAAATCACAATAAATCTTCCTGAATCATTTCTTTACAATCATTACAGCAGATGTAATTTTTCTGCTCTGGCTACCCCTCCTGACAACAGTAACAACCTTAACAGGTTTATGTTTTCTTCACTATATGGCAAATACCAAAACCTAAGGGCGGATGAGTGCTTCCCAGTTTGCCTCATTGAAAACTAGGTAGTTTAGAATTGCATGACAATCTCAGAAATTTACAAGTGGTAGAATTCAGCATGAAGAGTCTCTGCAGATACACAGTTATAGGTTTAACTGGGTAGCATAATTTCTTTAGCTGGTGCAGTTGTCATAGCAAGGTATGTTAGCTCCATCAGAGAACTCTGAAAGCTGCTAAAAAATTGCAGTGGTTGGAGGTGACCTCCAAAGATGTCTTAACAAGCAGATCAAGCTGAGGTCTACTCTTACTTCTCTATAAAGAGAAAGTTTTAATGTAACACTACATATTGTAGCGATATTGTAGAGATTACAGGCCAAATGTAACATGACACACAGAAATAAAGGGGGAAAAATTATATATTTGCCAAGGTCCTACACACGGGCTGTGACAACACTACTTACAATACTTACGAATCTTGATTCTTCCCAACTACCAAACTTGATCTACAGCACATAGAAAGGAAAAAGCTGATGATGAATATTAGAACTTCCTAAATCCTCACTTTCTGTATTTAGTTACATTAATCCAACATTAAAGGCTGAATTTTTATATCTGAATCCTTATAGGAAATCCTACAGTCTAATAAGGTGAATTCCTTTTGAACCAAATTTCTCTTGTCACACTTGCAGGTCTGGGATTTGAAATAACAGCACCATTTTGTTATCACTGTTCTTTATCTGCTGAAGGACATTTGAGATAAAGCAGTGCAAAACTGCTGTGACAAATTTCAAATCCATGGTTAACTCACCTAACTTCAAATCTGCTTTAAAAAAAAAAAAGTGTTCTGCTATTCCTGCTATTCCTGTGGGTGAGCTTTCCCAAAGCTTAATATTTTTAAGACTTTTCAGGAGTTAAATTTTTCTAATTTTTTCCTAACTCTTCCCACAGTAATATTTTACTACTGTAAGTAGTCCTTGCTGTCTCTTTTTACTTACTCATGTCTTTTGAAGTACAGACAAAAAAAAAAAAAAATCTTCCTATTGCATGACAAATTTTTCTCCATCCTCTGAACTTTAGTTCACTACTGGTTTTGTTACCTAGTCTAATGCTTGCAACTTGATCCCAGTTTACTTTGAATAACCCTTGTCTCTCCTGACTTGTTTCTCAATCTGTCCTTTTTCCCTTGACAGGGTCTCTGTCATGAACTAATGAACTATCCTGCTCTTTCAAGTCTTCAGCCACTGTCATTCTTTTACTTTTGTTCACATCCATTCATATGAATGCATTGAATTCATAGCTAGATATCATAGTTTACTTAAAGTTATGGCTTACTCTTTCTTGTCATCAAATTCCTAACTTCATAAAAACCCTACAGTGTTAAAACAAAACAAAATTATATGAAGAAGGCATCAGCTACAGTTTTCAGCTTTGAAGAGAAAATAGCTTCTCAAGTTTAGATTTGAAAATTGATCTTTGTAAGCAACAGTTTTGTTCTGGTATCTAGGAAGAACTTAGAAAAACAAAGACACAAACAATCTTTTCTTTTTTTTTTTTTTTTTTAATCTGTATCACAGAGTTCTATCCACAGTCTTTAATTCCCTTTAAAATAATCTAATTTAATCTGACAAAGAAGGTTTTTCACAATGTTCACTAAAATAAAAACATGGGTTTTCTTTCACCTTCCCAGTCTTTTTTCCTGTGAACATTAGTACAAAAGGGATTTGGTCTCCAAAACCATTCCAAGAAAGGGATATATAATGCAGTGCTTATTCAAGTATGTCAGTGGTTTTGCTTAAAACTAGTTACTCCAAAAACATAATAAAATCACTTTAACGTCTCTGCTGCAGTAACGCTGCAGAAAACAATGGGAAAACAATGTCCTCTGATTTGTAAAAGAAGCAAGTCATCTGTGGCATTAAAATGTGCAGCAGCCAGAGTTCCAGCACTTTTATGAATAGTTTAAAAAATGAATACTGGTGTATTATTTAGTAGTTCACATTACACAAGGGAGACAGTATCATGAGTGAGTGCTGTTTTCTAGCCTTCTCAGTGATGCTTAGTTCCCCTTGAGCCTTCTCTCTTCCTGAAGCAATCCCCTATGTCTGACTGGAAATGTTGTCCACATCCAGTCATGGATGAACTTGTTTAGACATTCTTCTTAGATGCTGATATTTTTAAGACTAAGAATTACGCTTGTCAAAAATATAAAAATTAGTGTTTCTGAGTAAATTGCAGTGTCTGTGGAAAGTAAAATACATCAATAAAATTCACTCTCAAAATAAAGGTCTTTATGAGGACTACACAGATCAAGCTTTGTTTTATTCTATTCTGGAACTTCCAGAAAACTGAACTCCAGTTTTGCAGTTGTAATGTTGAAACAAATAGCTGTTTTGTGTGAAGAACCCTAATCCTGAACCTCTCACACTGAAGACATTCCTAGCAGTTTCTGCACTTCAATCTTGTATGTTAGGCCTAAATTCTAAGGAAGAGTACTCGCCAAAATTAGGGAGTTAATTTATAAGAAAAACAGAGTAAGCCAAAGGAAATAAAAGCATTTCATTAGAACCTGAATTTTTTCTCCACATGCAGTAAATTATATTTCATATGTCATCTATTTTTTCCAAAAGTATTTTGGAGATGACCAGAGTTGGCTACATTCTTCTTTGGAGAAGATCTGAGTTAGGACATTATGATCTCCGTAATTATCTAAAGATAGGAGAAAGTCTGCTTCTAGCTCTTAAAAACAGCAACTACTTAGTAATGAGAGGGCTTGTTATATTGATGCATGAAATATGCTTTTTTAGGAATGAAACCAAAATGTGATTTTTGAAAGATAAAGCAGACTCAAATTTAATTTACAATAAATTTTATTTTGTTGTGGTAGCTCATATCTCTGTTATCCTTTAACCACATGACCATATAAAAAACAAATCAATCTGTACCACTTTCAATTAACTTCTTTCTGTCACTGAAAATGAATTATACTTTTTTGGTTTTCAGTCTCAAATTTGTAGCATCTATGGATAAACTAGTTTTTCATATTTTTTTAAGGACTGCCAAAGTAAAGAAATTTCTGTTCTGAGATCTTCCTGATAGCATGAAATAGTGGTCTTATTTTGAGAAGAACCCATATCTATCAATTATCAAATTGTTCAGATCTTCATTATTTGTTTTAATCTTAGAATGGCTCTCACCTATTGTTATACATTAAACCTATTAAATATGTATATATATATATGAAACGTAGCAATTGGGAAATTGATATCTGACAAAACATTTTTATCCAGTTTTCTATAGTGGATGGAATCATAAAATCAACAAGACTGGCAGCTACCCCTAGAGGTCTCTAGTCCTACCCCAGCATTCAAGAGAGTTCCCGTTTGACAGATTGCTGAGAGGTACCCATCTGGGTATTGAATTTCTCCATGGATGCAGAATCCACAGCTTCCTCAACTAATACATTTTTTTCCCTTAAATATATTTCTGGAGATGTCTTAAAAAATAGACATATTTATATGCAAATTATATTTTGCATATAGGTATAGCATTAAAATTTGCTCATGTTAAAGAAAAATAATTATAAAAATAACAGAGATTCCAATCCACATTTTAATACCCTTTTCTTTTGGATTGCTAATACATTTAATGAAATATCCCTTTTTATTTTATTCAGACCATTAGTTCATTTTTTTTTTCTTTCTCTTTACTCTTAAATCTCTACACTACTTAATTTACTTTTCTGCTTTAAATCCCAGCTTCTCTGTTATTTTCAAGGCTCTCCATAGCAACATGGTACCTTGATTTTGATGCTTATCCTTTAGTCTCTCTCTATACAACCCTTCTTTTAATGTCACGTTTTCTTCATAGTCCAAACCTGTTTAAAAGAACCTCCCACCTAGTCTTCATTGTTCTTGCACTCATTCTTTTAACCTTTACAGAAACCTACTTTTTCTTGAAAAAAGCTTTGATTAAGTTAGCGCATGCATTATAGCACAGTCAGTGGTTCAGAATAGTATTTGTCAATGTTGTAAATGTTCACCTGAACACTTGAATGAATTTGTATGAATTAGTCGATGTTGTGCTTCTGCTTATCATGCACAAGTATTCTTGTTAAACAAATTAGCAAGGGAACATTTTCTAAATTAGTGATTTTACAGATGACATCCACTAAATTTCACAATTATAAATTCTTACATAAAAGATACTTGAATATTGTTGAAACACTTGATGACCTATAATTGACGTATCTTCACATAAAGAGGTTAGAAAGTTTTTTCCCAGTGTTACACATAGGAAAGTGGAACACATTATTTAAATCTACGTCTCAAAGTAGGACAGTATCTAGTACTTTTTTGTCTGTGAAGCTGAGCAGTGGGAAGACCATGTCTGCACTATAGTGAATCTACTCTTTTGTGTGTTATAGGCCTTGGTGACTTTATGAGCATCAGATTTAATGATTGGTTTTGTATTTTTTTTTTTTTCAAAGTGTCTGAAACACTGTGAGGCTGCACAGCAGTCCTTGAGAGTAGCATAAAATGAGTAGGTATTGAATTCATGAAGACATGAAGAGAGGCAAAGTCTTTTTGCAGGACTATATAGGGTGGTAAAAATTTAAATTAATTTTGACTGATCTATTCACAGCTTATTATTAATAGTCCCTAGCACGTGCCTGTGAACATGAAGCTGGCCTAACCTTGCCAAGGATCTTGCTTAAAATTATGTGGGGAATTAGAAGACTACTAAAAAAGTTGTTCTTTGAACTTATTCTTCCTATGTTAAAGAAATAAAAACAGATGTCTTGGTAGGCTCATAGGAAATCTGTGGCAGAGCAAAGAACTCTATCTTTTTGCCAAGCCTTGGGGAAAAGTCTTAAAAGTTGTCTTCCAAATCTTACCTCAGTTTAAAGTGTAGGCTTCTGGTTGTGTTATGGCCTGGAAAAACCTCAAGTATGAATGATAATTCATAAATACTTGGGAATCCAAACAGAAGTGCTTCAAGTTTTGTGTATAGAAGAGTTAACAGCACAGGTATTTTGATTCATGGCATAAAGGAAAATAACTCCACATTCATATTGTTTCTTTTGGGTACCTGATTAAATGATGTGGGCAAATAATGGCATTTATCTGACACTTAAATTATGTTGGGAAGTTTTGCAAGAACTGCTGTCTTTGCAAATCTTAGCAAAACATGTCAGCCACTCTTGGCAGAGAAAGGAGGTCTTAGTATGCTATTGAAAGGAAAAGTTGTTTTTCAAAGCAATTTTATCCTTGTCCAAATATCTCAATGCATTTATTCTGGTTTGCACACAGCCATCCCTCTAGCGTTTTTACCAGTTTTTCACCACTCTGCTTTGTGCCTACAGTAACTGCTGGATTTGTGGTACAATAAATTGTGTTACACTAGACATTCAATCAGCGTATGTGGTGATAGCTCAGAATATGATGTTCTGGAGGTGAAATACAGAACTTGCCAGTAAGCTTTTTATAAAACTTGAATATGCGAGAGGTGTTTCGATTTTAGCTAGTTTGGGACCTTTTTGTTTTACTTTTGATTTGACAGTATATCAAGCAGTTGGCAAGAGAGATGAGACTTTCTGAAAGACCAGAAAGTAAAACGTTGTGGCTCAAAGTAAATTTTTGATCTTGCATATGATTTAGAAAGTGATACTAGAGCAAGTTTTTTCTATACATAGGCTTCTGAATGTTAGCTAGTAAGTAGTTATAACAAATACATTACAGATTTGCTTAGTAGTAAAATGACTGTTACAATTAATGTGACCATTACAGTATAGAACATGAGTAGTTATGTATGTAGGGATTAAAACAAACTATAAAGCCTTTGACATATATTGGCAAATGAGTACTATATTAAGCTCTCACATGATGCTAAAATTTCCCTTTCTACTGTGTTGCAATACAGTAGCTGTCTAGCTCCTATAGATATTCTGTGAGATTTACTAAACAAATCACTCTCAAGAGTGACATTAATTTTGTGTCGTGTTACCTGTTAAAACAAACTTTCAGACAAATAAACAAACAAAGAAAAAACCACCACCAAACCAGAAGAGTGAATATTACCAATTCACTTCAAATTACCTGAGCTGCATTATAACTCATTGCTAACTCCCACTATGAGGATTTATCCCAGGTTTTCCTTCACAGTTGTGCTCAGCATCTATTCTCAGCTGAAATGGGGTTGCTATTACAGACCATGATTTCATATTGTGGGGATTATTTAAAATCCAGTTCAGATATCACTGTACATCACCATATCTATGGAGTTGTTCCAGGCAATTTACAAATAACAGTGACTTGCTTCCAGAAACACAAGAATATACAGAAATTACTTTCCACTCTTTTTCTGCTGTTTCTCACAATTTATGTGGATCAAGGATTAAGGTAGTATGTGTAGCACTGAAATGGCAAAAATTATGTTACTATAACCTTAATTATGATAAGGTTCTGATAACTTATTTTCAGTGTTTGATTCTAGAGAGTACAATATAATTAGAATTTGAGACCATTTTTCTTTGAACTCTTTTCTAACTCTTGTTCTGGGCAAGCAGATGCACTGCTGAAGCTTCTGAACAGAAATGCAGAAGAAAGCCCAGCCTTTCATAGAGGGTATATGTACCTCACAAAGGAAGCAGTAGAAGGCCCAAGTTCCACACCCAGATACCAGAATCCCGCTTGTTTTTGTCCAAATCACTTCTCAGCAGAGCTGTAGAAGACTTCTTGCCTTGCCTTGCCCAAAGACTGCTTGCTGCATTCAAGTGTTTTTTTTTTTGTTTTGTTTTGTTTTGTTTTGATGTCTGTGATTTAGCATTTACAACAGACACAGACCATTCCACTTACTGTGGATCATTCTCTATACTGAAACCAACACTTGCATTTTCATTTGTTTCTTTGTGAAGGTCCTTACCATTCAGGCAGTAGAGAGTTGTGTGCTGGGCAGCTTTAAGATGCATAAAGCAAGTAAAGGTGCTGGGATCTTTCGCTCACTGAGTGATGCAAGCCACTGCAATGCAACAGGCAACTTTAGGAAGAAAGCTTCACTGCTGAAGAAATTTCCCTGCCAGGCATTCAGGTTTCAGATTTCTCCTAAAGTCTGATTGACACATAGTTATACACTGTTGCTTTAGTCATCTTTTATATGTGACTGTGTCTGTTTCTTAGAAAAAATATACAAAGGAGTAGATGAGTGAGAGAGTAGAAAGTTTAAGCTTTGGGTGGGTCTTGAGAAAGAGAGAAGCAATTTATTCTGTGTTAAGAAAATGTTTGTTAGAGAAAACAAATACAAAAGGAATCTGTCTTTCAGAGGTCCTTGCAGAAGGTTCTTTAAGAGAAAAATACCTATGGCAAACATATGCAGCAAGGCTTTAATGCATAATCTCTTTTTTCCAAGTCCAGGTGACGGACTCCTTTCCTGTGTAGTTACAGCTTCAGAGACATTTGTCCAACACAGCTGGTTGTAGTAAGAATCTGGAAAATTTTGAGACTTCCCTGTCTGTGTTAAGCGCTTTCTCTTATCTCGTGTATAATAACATATTACCATTAGGAGTATGATAACAAAATATTCACAAGCTCTGTCATGTCAGATGAAGTGCATTAATAAAGAGCACTTTAAAGGCATAAAGCAATATTAAATTTTGAAAGCAATTTAAAAGAAGCACAGCATTTCAAAACCATGTCTCATAATCATGATCTTTTGGATTTTCAGATCTTTAATGCAAATTAATGGCTGGTCTTTAAGAGATTTTAGGGAGCTACAACTTCTCCTTCTTTTTGCAAGTAATATAAAGTATAAAATATTTTCAGTGAAACACTTTATTTGAAATACTTGACAGCGAGATCCCAGCATCATCTACTTGATTTCATCCTGTGGATTTTCTATACTACAGTTTAAGCTTCTCTGTTTCAATCTGCTCTGTCATAGCATTTTTGAACTTTAGGTCTGAGACAGCGATTTGTCATTCTGAAGACTGGTCTGCCTACAGGCATTTCATGTACCTCATCTTGATTTAGAATTACTTATTTAGGCCTGCTGCATTAGCTGCAATTTGACAAGGAGCAGTGGTGGCAGATGAGCTTTTGACATGTTTTATCTTCTTTTGGTATGATATAGCAATGGAGAAAATCAATTAAATACAAAATGAAATACAAAAAAAGAAAGAAATTCAAGTGGGCAAAACATCTGATTTCAAGCTGGGATTAACAAAGTGGATTTAGTCTGCTGCTGACAATAATTCTTTGCAGGTTTGGAACAGCGTTTTTCATTTTTGAAACAAATCTTTGCACTGTGTTTTATATAAATTCATGGAAAAATCTGTGATTCTATGTAATTAAAATTAAGGACCAATTCATGTGGCATATGGCCATTTAGAGATACAGGAATTCCCCAAAACTAATAATGTAGGGTATTTTCAGAAGATAATACAGACCATGGGAAAGCATATTAGTTAGTGTAAACAATGCAGTAATGTATTGATAGGGTCTTGATATCCAGATAAGTACACAGCAACATGAAAAACCAGAGGTCGCTGAAATATCAAGGATTTTGCAGAACAGAAATAAAAGTGTCCAAGAAGATATACTATTACAGCTGAACACTCTGTAGGAGACTTTTAAAACAACAGCAGCAAAGATCAAAGCAAAACGTGTGGGCATTAGCATTCTAGGATGTGTGTACAAACTGTTGGCAGCTGAACTTCAATCTGGTGGCTCAGAATAAATGGCTGAGGCACGTGTGTGGGTTATTTCAGAGACATTGTGGTAGGCACCAGGGCATTACAGACTGCATGCAATTTCTTCAACCCCAAAATATATCTTTAAAGAAGTCTGTCAAACGAGCATTATAAAAATATGCAAGATTAAATTTTAGATTTTTGCCAAACAGAAAAAAGTCTAATAAACCATATTAGTCCATTTTCTTGATTGGACTCATTTCTCTGTACACTACTGTTTTCATTCTCTGTACCTTGGGCCATTCCAATTTTTGTGAATGCATCCCTCAGCTGTCCATGGCTGGACAAGTCTTTTTGTCTAAGAGTTGTCAATGACATCACTTTGCTTCATAAGGTTTTACCAATGCAAGTGATATATTTCCAGAGGGCATTTACCAGTTTGTCCCTAGGAAATGACACACTCCTTTCTCATAGAACAGAATAAAATAGAAAAGAATTATGCACCTTGAAGAAACATAAACTGATCATCTAATCCAATTGTTCTAGTGCTGTTTTTGGCAAACTGGGAAGTTTCCACAAGTCCTGGATTGGTGGGAGGGTATTCAGGAACCATCTGAGGCTGATTATCCAGAACAATTCTCCCTGGACAAAACCAAATAAGCCTTCTATGTGACCCTGTTCCTTGTTCTTCTCCAGAAGTACCTAAAGATTATTTTCATATCCTAATCAGTCAAGTTGGATGTGCCTATATAATCGTTGTTCTTTAGCACATTACAGGAAGATACTTGCCTCACCCTAAGGTAGGTGTTGAAGGTCAGAGGGTCTCATGATGCCTTGGATATTTTCCTATGGTTTCCAGGCAAGGTGATAAGCATTCTATTTTTTGAATGTAAGCAAAGTAGCACAGGTAATTGTTTTGTTATATTAATGATGGAGTTTAAAAATATTATTTTAACTTTTAAATTTTTTTTATTGTATTTTATTTGGTTTTATTTATTCTGAAAATACCAGTTAACTGCACACTTAGCTTTTCTAGAGTAACATGAGGCAATGTGGAATAAAATCCTATATACTCGCATCTTTCTCTAAAACAATTAAAGTTTTACTTCTGTATTTGTGACTGGGGAAACAGTAGCACCAAAGTCTCTGATAGGCTCAGGCTCTTTTTCTGAGGTTAGATAAGGTGGTACCCATAGGATGAAATAACTTAGAGGGAAAAAAAAACATCTATGGAGTCATATTTTTTATTTTTTTCATAACAAAGCAAATGGGAATTCTGTCCACAGGGAGAAATTAGTTCTGAAAGATATCAAATCCAATTGCACAGAAATGGATGAGAAGATATCAGCTCTCATGCTGATTTTTCCTCTGCTTTTTTATGGGTTGTAGAGATGTTTCCTACTATTTGCTACTGCAGAGAAGTCCCAAGTTGGAGGACTCTGTCCTGTCAATGGAAATGGCCACCAATGCCATCTCTGCTGCTAACACAGACAGCACTTTCGTCACCTTTCTAAATATATGTTCACATGTCAAGTCCTGCAACATGTGCAATTTATGCAGTGAAACAATGTTGGCAGAGATGAAATTGCATGTTTTTCCTCTGGCATCACAGTAACTAACCTGAAACTTCATTACAGTCTGTCCTGACCACCTCTCAAGCATGGCCCAAGGCATTCACCAAGCGTCCTAACAGACGCTTGTCCAGAAGAGAATCTTCAATGAACTTTAAAGACCCATGTGCTGTCAGTTTTGACAGCTATTGGAATCATAAAATGTATGTGGATTAAAAAAAAAGGAATGGTGAAATATTGTAATGGATGGAGTTATGTGTTTCATTGGTAAGAAAGAAGCAACTTTTACTAATATAGTGAGTTAAAAAAGCTCAATGGTAAATGTCACAGTGTTTTAACAAGATTCAATGTCAAGGTACACTTCATTCAGTTACCGCAGAGAAAACAGGAACATGCAAACTGTCAGGGAGACCTTCCCATTGAGTCCTGAGCTTCAGAACAGACCACTTTTTGAAATGTCTACTTTCTAAACTCTTTTTCACATAGGGGGCTAGGATGTGGTTGGTTCCATGCCTAATCACAGAGTTGGTCAATGGTTTATTTTAAAAGAATTATATATGTGCAATCCATCTGTCATATGAGTCACTTAAGATTTCAAAGTCTAGCATGTTAATCATCGCTGACCAAGAGTCTATTGTGGAAAGGATTCTTTCAACTTTGATATGTAACTCTGAGAGGCAACCTTGACCCTGCTCAAGGGAGCCTACGGCCATAAGGGGAGAACAGTGGGGTCAGGGATGTCCACTATTTATGAATTGAGATTATTGACTTAGAGCCATATTTTCCTGTTAGCAAAATATGTAGAGCCCCCCCAGAGAAAGTGCTTGACTACCTTACTGACTTCCATCCTCTAAAGTCTAGAGAAACCTGGACAAGGTCACCACAGCCCCCCATTGCTGGTTATGACTTAACCATGGGGAAGACACCACCACATGTGTATATAAAAGTAAAGTAAGGATAAATGGTTCACAGATGAAAAAATGTCTGTCAATTCCATCTCTCAAAAGAGAGATAAGTACAATATTAGCTAATTGAACAGGTAGAATTTTCTCATGGTAATTTTATTTTATTGTAGAAGGGATTTTGAATTATGTCTAAATTCCTTTGAACTTGGAAAACTGAGTAACCGCTTGGCAGCTTTGTCTTTTCCAACTGTATTAAAAAAAGCTCTTCATTATCATATTTGTAAGAATCATAAGGCTATTGAATATGGCAATCTTAATGTACTTTGTTTTGCATATGAAACAAACTGCTTTTTATCATTGCATGCTTATGTTAGAAAGCACTAATTAATCACTTTTGTTATTGTCATACAAATTAGTGAGGAAATCATAGTAAGTTTCATACAAGGAGTGTTTTAGGTCCACCTTATCTTCAATTAAAAGGAATCTTCAGGACAAAGTTGTCACAGAGGAAAACTAAAGGTTTTTTTAAAAAAAGATTTGACGTATTATTTAAAAAAAAAATACAATCAAAAACTGGAACAAATCACTGAGCCAACAACATAAATAGCAAATAAATTTTTATTTAAATTGTTATTAAATGGATTTACGTTCTGAAGTTAAACCCCTGAATTTCAACCCAGCATTTGGATTCACAGAGACAATTTCCACTTGTGTGAATGCATGCCTGTTTACTGCTGCCAGATAATATACTTTTGTTTTATCACATGAACTGTCAAATAGCTGAGTTTGTGAAGCCATCAGTATGGCTATGCTTGGAGTCTTGAGACATTTGAACCTGCCTGAAGGTAGGAACAAAACAACTTTTAGGTGTTAAAAGCCTTAGGAGAGATCATACGTATTTAAGATACAATTTATTCTCCCTACATTTATAAAGAGATGACCTGTTCAAGGTGATTTATTCTTTGAGAAGGCCATGGACTATCTTCTCTTGCTTCCTTGATTAGCAGGAGTGAATGACAAAAGTACACCCCAGAGCCAGGAAAATTTAAGGCTATATTGTTGTTTCTCTTTTTAAATTTTTTTCATCAACACGGCTTTTTAATTTTTTAATCAACATAGATTATTTGATGTTTTGGTTACTGAACTGATGGGTTATAGACTGACAATATAATTTTATTAATATGAATTTATATTATAATAATGCACCAGGTACTTTTGTGTTTGCTTTAATGATGAACAATAAAGATAATTATTTTTGTTTGTTTTTGAAGTTCTTTTAGTGAATGAAGAAAGAATGTTAAGGAATATATTTTATTTTAGAAGGAGTAAAATAATTGCAGTCACTGATTTAATTCCTGGGGTGATGCTCAGAAAAGAATGATTTTAAATTTTTTTATTATTGTTGCTAATAAGGCAGAAGTCACATTCGAAACATTAGAAATGAAACAAGGGTCCTGTGGCAACTGTAGGAACACAAACCAAGCTTCATTACAAAAACTATCAAACAGAAGACAATGAAATGTTACATTTATTTCCCGCATTTTATACAGTGGAAGTAGGCTAAATGCAGTGACCAAGAGGAAATGGCAAGAAGATACAGAAGCTTCGCTCCTCCTTCCCAGCTTGGTGATGCCTATAAAATGGCTGAGGATGCACTCAATTCCTTTGTGCAGATCATTAAAATTATTAAACAGAACTGGCTGCAGTACCAAGCCATGGGGAACCTCCCTTATGACTGAGCTAGCTGTGACACCATTCATCACTGCTCTCTGGGCTAGGACATCCAGCAAATGGCGCACCTGTCCAAGCCATAAGTGGCCATAAATTACTCTAGAAGGATCCTGTGAGAAACTGTCTAAGGCTTTACTAAAGTCTAGGTAGATAACATCCACAGCCTTTCTCTGCTGTGGATACAAAAAAGCAGATCACCTGGTTATAGGACATGAAAATTATCAAGTGGGACCTACCTTCCATAATTCTGTGCTGACTAAGCCTAATTCCCTGGTTGTCCAGCACATATCTCATGATGGCTTTCAAGATGATGTACTCATTGATATACAGCATTGAGGTTCCCTGGATCTTACTTCTGATGTTTCTTACAGTTAAGCCTCCACATTTGTTGATCTCAGCTGGGGTCAATGATTGACAATAGCTTGACAAGCTCCCTCAATACCCTCAGGTGGATCCCATCCAGTCCCATAGACTTGTGTTTGTCTAAGTGGCATAATGTTACACTGTACACTGACCATTCTCTCCCACATTATGAGGGCTTTGCTCTTCTCCTCATCTATGTCTTCCAGCTTAGGGGCTGATCTTTTCCCATCCTTTGTCTCTGTGTTGCTCTCTGAATCCAATAAAGGAAGGGGATTCTTAAGTGATACAGAAATAATGGTGATTTTTTTTTTTTATAAAGAGAGCATGTGAAGATGGTAAGATTCATTACTGCTGTTATACAAATCATCAAACTGAGGGAAAAGATGTGCTTTATATTGTCCAAGTTTACTCTGTAGGTCACAGATGACACCTAGACTTTTAGCACTCAAAGCTTAAATTGCAAAAATACTGAGGTTTATTTTTAGCTAATGACTGGAGGAAATATAATTAGATTATGAACTCTGGAAATGAAACCAAAGCAAAACACCTGTTTTAATAATGTCATTCATACCTATGCAGATCTCTTGTACTACACTGCTATAAAAATGAAATAATACCTGCCTCCTGAGACTGTGTGATATATGAGCATATAACATATTTAATGAGAAGACACTCAGTTTAGAAAATGGAGATGACACGTTGGACTGGTCATAGCACAAGCTAGACTCAGTGATCTTGAAGGGACCCTTCCAACACGGCATATTCTATAATTCTATATTTTTGTCTGTGAACTTGCTGTCTCATGTTTTGCTTCCTTGTTATAAAAGAACCTTGTTAGAGAACCAGGTACAAATGATTCCATTTTACCACACACCCTGGAAACAGTTCTTCCTAACAGCTTTTTGTCAGCAGTGCACCTCTACCTATGTCAAGGAATGCAGAAAGGCATCTATACTGAGCAAAATGTTTGGTTTCCTTCTCTTGCTCCTCACCTAGAATTTACATGTATGTGTTGCATGTATATTCCTCTTCAGTCTAAATCCATCTTTTTTTCTGTAATTAAAGAGGCAGTATGCACTCTCTCCAGGGCATTTCCTTTGTGTTCACTCTTCTCTAAGTCTTGTTTATGAAACTGCAATAAAAATATTTATTATTAATAATTAAGAGATTAATTCTACATTTTCCTTAGTTCATGAGAAACTTTTTAACCTTTTTTTCCAAGTGACATAATTTTTATAAAAGTAATACTTTGCCCTGTTCTCTGTGTTTCTGATTAATGAATCCATGTGGTGATATCATTTCCAATTTGTGTGGGAAAATGAATCCCCATGATTACTCTGATTATGAGAGTGGTTATAAATCAAATCATTCTTCATTTTTGCTTTCTTCTGTAATAGTGTAATTCTTAAGATGTGAACATCATGACCTGTTTTCCAGGTCTTCAATTTTATTATAAGAACCGTGAATCTTTTCTGAATCACTTGAAAGTCTTCCTTGGAAGGAAAGGTAAAGTTTTTCACAGACCAGAATCCTTTTCAGATTTTTTTACAGTTTACCAGTTACTTTTTTTCTTTTTTATCAAGAGTAAAATATTAATAATCGATAATGACTTCTGTCAGATATGTGTGTTTTAAGGAAAAATTTCAAGACTGATGTATTCTAAGAGAAGAATAAACAGTTATCCTGCTCTAGGCTAACCTTATGTAAAACATAAACCACAGAAGACTAAGATTTGCAGTAACACAATATTTTTTCCTGTCTGTGCTCCAGGAAGACCCATCCTTTTTTTAAAGATTCAAATGTGAGAAAAGAGGAATGTACTTTTGTATTTAGTTTCAAATTACAAGATTAAATATAAGTCATCTACAGTGACTGATGCAACTCTAGGTAAACTCTCATGAGTCAGATTTAAGGGTAGAGTGACCTTCGCCTACGCCGACCAATAAAATACACAGAACAGAGCAGCAGTTGTTACATCAAGAACAAAAAGTTTCTTTTCTGTTTTCTGTGAGTTGTACTGTTATTTTATTTTAATCCAGTTAATATATGCTTTTAAAAAGCTCTAGATGTCTTTTACAAGGTTATGACAATGCATCTGAAAGTATTACCCAAACTTCCCAGATTGTTTAGGAATAAAAAGTGCATCAGATGTGTTAAACTAAATCATATAACTGGACAGAGGTTTCCTTCTACAGTAGATCATCAGCATTGCATAGTTTTACATTTCATTAGACTGACTATATGCTGGAAATATTAAGATCATTTTTCTTTTCCAATTCATGTTCAACATTCACACTCTATTGAATTCTGGAATTTCCCAGAATCCTAGAATTCTGCAAGTGAGAGCCTACAAGTGAGAAGTAGCATTTACCTCTTCAGTGAATATTGCTAGATATGATCTGTTCCATGAGAAATGCAGGAAATTTCTAAACATTGATATTTTTTATTTTAAACTTTACGTCTTTTACTGCCCTACTTAAGTTTACAAATTTTCATCATTGAGGTTCCTTGATGTTGTATTAACAAGCAGACGGGATTCAGTTTCTTCATGCAGAAAAAGCCAACTCTTTATTCACATAACTTATTTTTATGCAGTTTTCACAGACCTCATGATTTACTCAGATTGGCTAGCAGTTTTCTTGCTATTCAATTCACCAGTTAGTAACTAGCCATCTATCAAATCTCCCTATTTTTGGATTGTTTATATATCTTCTGTACCAATTCTCATGGGACAGATCTATTGTTTGTGCAGGTGCAAACTTATTTTTCTTACTGGAATAAGTTGTTGTCTTAATTGCCTTCATTCTTATGAATTCCTTATGGGAACTTACAAGTTACTTCTAGCTTAGCTAGAGTAGCCAAGCCTAAACCATATTAGATAAGATCTTTGTTTTACAATCTCTACCCTTCTGCAACACCTTAAAGTAGAGATAATGACTTCTCTTCATAAGTTAACCAGAAAAAAAGGCTGAAACTAGAACAATACTAATGAGTATAGACTATATAAACATTTCCACATTGCATTTTTGTTAAAGTGGATTTTTCTTGTTTTAAAATTCCTACCTTCCTTCCTTTCTTCCTGAACAGAACAGAACAATAAGATGGATGCCACACCTACTCTCTTTGTCCATATTACAATTTACTTCCTTCATAGGCCTAAGAGTTATTCAGGAACATTTTTTTTCTGTGTACCAGGCAAAAAAAAAAAATACCAATAACACTACTCACAGAAAATAAAGTATCATTTACTAAAGCACAGGTAATTACAGTAAGTATTGCTAACTGTTGACAGCACACTTAGTCTGAGAATACCCACATATAGTCTACTTAAATATTTTTATAGAGCAAGATATGTATTTAACAATACTTAAAGCAGTGTTCGGAATAATTTTCCTTTAATTTCTTCCAACTGGATTGAAATAAACATGTTAGTTAACAGACTTTTTGAGATAGATGAAAACTTCTTCTGTCCAGGGACATATAAGAGGCAATGAACTGTTGCATTAAAAAGACATCGAGGTGTTGATGCATGGCCAAAGAAGGGCAATGAAGCTGAGGAAGGGCACAGCTCTTATGAGAGGGGTGGAGAGAATTGTAGTGAGGACATTCTCCTCCTGAAGAGAAGGCTCAAAAGTGTCAGTATGTAGTGAAATCAAAGAGGTACATGACAGCATGCATGTCTGCAAAAATACTTTTGAAGGATGCACTTAAAAGACAGTTTACATTCTAGCATAACTAAGGCTACCAACCTCACTTTTGAGGTGATCAGATTCTTTGTCATCTTCAGAGAGCTGTCAGAGCTTACCACAGAATAAGAGACTTGTTTTGAAAATGCATTTCTGGACTTCCTGCTTCTAGAATTGTTGAAGGTAATGGCTTTTCTGAAACATAATATAAAATAGTAATGATTTTTACTAAGCCAAGATAGCTCTTTGTTATCTTTATGCTTATGTAGGAGACCAGTCTGAAATTTTCTGTAATTTACTGTTGAAACCCACAAGACAAACAAATGTTTTAAGATAATATATAGTTTCTGTTGTAGGTTTGTCCTCACTGATATTGTTGTGTAAGATAATAAACCAGTAGGAATAATCTAGTTGTTATGATTTAACTGAAGAATATGCAAAGGGGATAGGGGAAAAAGTTCTGATTATTCTAATTTTCTGAAGAACTAATAGTATATTCTTTCTAATATTATAGGGTTTCTAATAGTATAGGGATTTTTTTCTTCATAGATATACAAGTATGCCACAAAATTAAAGACATCTATAAAATAATGTTTTTACAGTTAAAATTTAAATGCATTTTTTTCTGAACATAATTGGGGAAAAAAAGAAAAAAAAAACCAAACTAAAATCACAGTTACTCAATCCAAACCGAATAGTAAAAAGACCATTAAATTTATATTTCTACAGTAATATACTACTTGAAAACTAAACCATTCTGCTTCAAACTATTGTTTTTCTTAAAAAAAAAAATCTTTTTTCTTTTGTCATCTTTATGCTTTTACAAAAACACTTTTATATACACATAAATTGGTAGTGACTACAGAAAAAATCATATCTAATACAAAAACCTGCCTTACAAGTTCAAGTTCAAATACAAATTAGTAAAATCTTTTCATATTGAGTATTTCACTCTACCTTTTTTTTTTTTTTTTTCTCCCTCAGGTCATGACTTTCTATTTGCTTTATCAAAGAACTTGTAAATCTCCTACCAGCTCACAAAGAATGAATACACTGCTGTATTTATATATCTGTTTCACTGTAAAAGGAAAATCTGGAAAATTTAAGAGTAAAAAACCTGATGTTAGGAGGGATTGTTAGAAAGTTGTTTCATATCTCACTTCTCATTCCTCTGTCTGCAGATACTGTTGTGCAGTAACTTTTTTTCCCTTCTACAATCTGTTATTCCTAGATTGTGACGGAAAGTAAATGCAAATGGTTTGAGCTGTCCAGAATGCAAACAGCAAGGCTAGCCTGAAAATACTTCTTCCAGGATTCCACACTGCAGTAGAAGACAAGGCACAATATTCAGATCTTATCAAACCAAGGTTCTTTTTGCTTTCACTCGTCTTCAAGAAGACCAAGTTGAAGGCCAAACCACTCAATTCCCAATGTTATCATGTCCTCCAGATCACTCTGTATGTTTCTGCTTGCCCATCAAATCATAATTAAGAAATTCTCCCAGCAAAATATGAGTTCTACAATGTTGTGCTACAATAGTAGAGAATTTATTTCCCCTATCACTTGCATTATATAAGTTAATAAATAGAGACATCAGCAGCCTCTATGTCACTTGTGTCATTTTGGGACTGGGGACAGATCTCAGATTATCAAGACCCTGCTGTACTTCTAGATGAAATTCTTACAACTTTTTTCCATCACTGTGTGTTTCCAGAGGAAGTTATGCTGATGGAAATATTCCTAGATGTAGGTTTTTAGATAATACTTTTTTTTGAAAGAATTTCACTTACCAAATTCTGTGATAAAATATGTATCTAAAGGCTACATAGTTTTGTAGACTATTTGAAGATGGCTCTGCAAAGATGTACTTTGTCAATAAGAAATATCAGGCTGGTGAAACTGGATAAGCTCTGATGTTACTTCAGCTGCATATTTCCTGGTTACAGCTGAGGAAAGTTGGGGTTGATCCTAATGATGCAGGCAGCCTTCTGGCCCTGTAAAAGAAAAAAGTGGTTGTGGGAAGGATTTGGACTGTGAAATACTGTGGAAATGGCTCATGATTAGAATGGATAGCCTGTCTAAGAGCAGACAAAATTTTCAGTGAGAAAGCAGTCTTTGAGCTACTTGCTCTGTTTCTTATATTTGTACAGTTTTTTCACCAGCAGAATCTGTAAACAGAATAGCAACATGCTGCAGTAACATGCACTGTATACAAAAATTTGCACAAGGATAAAGTTGTTCCTTGGTTGATTGCTTGTGCAGGAGAGGTTTGGCCCAGTAACCTTCCAGGTCCTTACAGTTGTCTTCAAGAGATCAAAGAGCACATTCATAATTTAAAGTATTTCTCTCTCTTTAGTGATTACCAAAATATCTGTGTAACATATCTGATAACATCACTTAAAATTGGAGGACTTATTCGCTTTCCAGTCTCTCATTACTTATAGAAGCTGTAGCCTCTTTCCTAATGATTTGCCTAGTTTCTTTCCTTCACAATGCAAACAAGGTTATTGAAGACAATAGTGAAACTATTAAAATCTTTTCACAGATGTAAAGTATCCAGAGAGTCTTTTCTGCCACACCTGAACATTTATTTATGTCATCTTGCTGCTCTTTCTTTTTTCATTAATTTAAAACCTGGAAATTATAATTATCAGAGATCATCAATGCAATATAGGAAGGAAAAGAGGGACAAGAAAAACAATACTAAAAAGAGCAGATAAAAAACATATCACAGGTACGATGATATGTCCCTCACTATTCCTCCTTCTCCCCTAACCTGAAATTCAGATGTAGGAAACAAAGCAGAAGAAATGCCTGTATGTAGAGATGAGGGAGAGGAAGGCACTGCTGCTGCTTGCTGACAAATGAGCACAAATTCTGTGTCTTGAACCCATGGATGTGGAAAGCGCCAGAACTAAACCCTACATGGAAGAGAATTGCTCTCTTTGACCACTGAAAACCCAAATGCTGACCTACAATAAGCAAGTTATCAAAGTCAAATATAATTCATATTAGTCCTGAAGTGATTGATAAATATGTTATTTGCCTGATAAGAGGAAGTGTTTTAACCAGTTTAAAGATAGCGTAACACATTAACACAAAAAAGGTTGCAGTAAAGCCAAACTGGTTTTATCTGAGCTCTTTGAAGGTCTTTCATGGCATCATTTAAATTTCAATCAATTGAAATTCATTCAGAATTTATAAAAAAAAAAAAAAAGGATTTAATTACTTCTAAATCCTGAGTTCCTAAGAAATACCTTGAGACCTGTTCTTCTTTCAGTGTTTTTCCCTTGTAATTGCTCAATAAGCAAAAGTGTCTGGTCACATAGGAGCAATATCATAAAAACATTCACAGCAGCCCATTAAAATCTCTTATTAAATTTCATAAAAGTTTCAGTCTTCTACATATTTTCTTGGAGAAGTTACACAGCACAGTGAGATATCATTGTAGCTCACAGATACCTCCTCCATCTTTTTATAAATTAAGTGTTATCTCATGCTGCTTTAAAACCACAGATTAAATAAATAAATAAAAATTGGAGCAATTACTATTCTATGCTATCCAGCAACACTTGGAACTTTGCCCTTTATTTTGAGAAAGAAAAAATCATATGAGATGCACAAATAATTTACAAGATTTTCAAGGTTGTTCTCTGGTGCAGTTCATGGCACCTGAGAATACAGGTTTGAGACTTAAAAATTCAGAGTAGGCTTATTTGGAAAGGAAGCAGTCTACAAAATTATAAGAATTAATCCAAAGAATATGCTGATCATTAGAGTTTTAAGACCTTGCAGTTTCAAAGTTTTTCATGCTCAGTTGCTTCATATCACCCATGTTTACAGACCTTTAAAATATTCATGGTCTATGGATCTCTGATGGGATAGTACACATTAGGAATCTGACATAAACATCATTGTGTGAATTTTATGTATTAATACTGTCAGAAATGATCACATCCATATTGGAATGAGTAAGAAATACATACCCTTGAAACACTACATAGCAGCAAGTTAACCAATCTAGTCAATTTATACCATGTACCATGACTAGAAATATTTTTCAGTGATTTGGAGAATCATGTTCTGGTCTATAGTTTGTAGAAGTAAAAATAATATCTACATGTTTAGAAAAGACTGACCTTTTACAGCTAGTCTACACACAATTAATATAAAAAAGAGTGGGTCATTCAGCAGTTATTTACAAACTCACTCCACAGAGGTTATGGTGATTTGTATGGGTAGAGAGGCTTCTATGCTACACTACTTTGGGGGGAAAAAAAAAAATATTAGACTGATAGTAATATGATAATGTAATGCAGAAACTTTATCAAAAGCTGTGTTAATTGATTCCAGCACTAGTCACTCATCATTAGTTCATGCACTGTAATAATCAGTTCCAAAATCAACAAATCCTATTTTCTCAGTTATTTTTTCTGTTTTTAAAAGACAGTCATTTCTGAGACTCTTTTAATAAAGCAAAAATGAATCCTTGTTATTTAATACATTAGAAAGCTTAAATCAATTTACATTTTATTCAAAAATCTTGGAAAAAAATTATGTTCCTATTATGTTGTTACCGGTCTGGCACAAGTTTATTACATCTCATATTCTTGTCTTTTATCTGCAGTTGTTTCCTCAACCGGATAAGAGTGCATTCATGTCCTTTTTAGAGTTTTAGAATTTCAGGTATTTTTTTACTTCATAGAAGAATTTAGGTCAGCATTCCAAATTATCTATTATATAATTTTTAAATTTCCTCATGCCTGGCTGTAAATAATGTCTTAAATTATAGAGTATTTTATAGAAATGTCTTACAGTGGTATGTTACTTAAAATATCACTGGAAAGTTGTGCCATGAAAATATTTGCGCACTTGCTTCAAAACATATAAAATACTCCTTTTATTAGCTCAAAATACTTGATGGGCTGAGATGATGTCCAATAAAATAATAGATGTTGGTGTAGAAAGTATTAGATAGAATAGCAGGTATGCATAGTTTGTCTTAAGTAGACACTAAGAATCCTCCCTTTTAAAAAATCTAGTTAAAGACTGAGAAGGTTATGCTAGGTTCAGAAGAACTGAGAGTTTAAAAAAGCTGCAGGAATCAAGTAGCAACCTAGAAGAGAATGTTCAATAGGAGATAAAAGGAGGACACCTTGCATAATTTTTAGCCATGGATACAATTTCAAAATTCCCAAACACTTTAGTGTTTAGGACCAAACCCTTCCAGGACTTAATCAGAATAGTTTCACTGAATTAATTTAAGCTATACTGAAATATTTTTTTAAAGCAAACTTAAAGTATTTAAATTTAAAGTTTAAGTATTTAAAGCAAGCATTTCTGTCTCCCCATCGCCTTCCAATACTATCAGCCCCTCTATTCCCTTTTCATCTCTATCTATTAACACTCTGTAAGTGTTGCTTTAGCTAATCTTCATGTATATTTAAACAAACTGTGTGAAAATCTAAGTTGCTTTGGAAGGCAACCAAGTCCAAGCTCAATCTTTTGGGCTTTTATCTTGCCATGATGTGATTCTTGCTTGAAAAATTCAAATTACTTTTCTGTATTTCAAGTATACACTAACAGATTAAAAAATAAACAAATATGTTCTTGTACACTTCAAGGGACAAAAAGACCAATCTAAGATCTCTCATACTAATGAATTTTCAAGGCATGCAACTACTTCAAAACTGTATCTGCTCTTTTAGAAGGTCCTTGATTCCCACAGAACTGAGATGTATCAGCTGCACAGAGCTGCCATCACTGAGGATGGTACACTATCTGGAGATTATTTAGTCAAGCCCTGGGTCAAAAGGCCACCTACACTAAATTGTCTTGAACAGTGTTTGTGTTTTAAATATGCTCAAGGATGGAGACTCCTCAATCTCTCTGGGCAAACTGCACCAGAGCTCAAACAGCCCCAGAGGAAAAGCATTTTCATAATTAAGTGCAATTATATTTCTATATTTATCTAATACCTCTAATCCTTAACCCCTGAGGCTAAGATAGCCTACCTTATACATGCCCACCCTTTAAGTACTTACACAAATAAGTTCTCCCCCTGAACCTTTGTTTCTCAGCTGAACAGTTCCAGACATCTCAGCCTGTCTTCATAACAGAGGTGTTCCGTTCCCTTCATCATCTTTGTGACTGCTACATTCGTTTCAGTATGTTCCTATCTCCTGCACTGGGAAGCCTGGAACTGGACACAGCACTCCAGGAGTGGACAGTCTCACCAGTGCTGGACAGAGGGGAAGGGTGGTATCTACCTGCTGATAGTGGTGGTTCTAATGCAGCCCAGGAGGTTGTTGGTTGTCTCTGCTGCAGCAGCACCTTACTTGCTCATGTTCATCTTCCTGTCCTCAAAAGCTCCTTTCTGTCCAACTGGCCTTCAGCACTTTTTTGTGCATTGGTCTTTCTTTTGCTGCTGATGTACCTACAGGAGCCTCTCTTGTTGCCTTTTATATTCCTCACCCAATCTAAATTGGATGAAGTTTTGTCTGTATTATGTCCCTCTCTGCATCTTACAGCAATATGTATATTTCTCCTGGGTCATCTTATGCTGTTTCTCATTCTCATATGACTTATTTTTTGTCTGAATTTTGTCAGCAGATTCTTGATCATCCACACAGGCCTCCTGCTGTCTTTTTTAATCGCTTGAATTTTCCCATTCTCAATCTCTCTCAAGAATAGAGTAGTTCAATATTGAACTTGGAGGACATGATCACTGGAATTCAAACAATTTCTCCTGAACCTTACCACTCCACTCATGTTTCCCATTGGATTCTTCCAAGCAGTTCCCTGCCTAAGTCTGGTCCTCTGCAGCCCAGGATTGTGATCTTGCTTTTTGCCCTGCTTCTTCCTTTCAGAAGGTTGTACCCCACCACCTCATGGTCACCACAGCTGAAGGATTCCCTCGCTTCTAATGTAATTAGTCCACATGCTCAGTCTTTATCTTCTTTTGATTTGGTGAGTTTCTTGAGAGAGTGAGCTTTGCATCACAATCTCCCCCGATCAGAATTACCTTTAACACAGTCAGACACAGTAACTGTTGTGATTTAAACACAGTTAATGAGTTTGCTTGCATTGTGCAAAAGTAAATTCTGCATTCTTTGTGTTTATTATCAGTGATACATTCTTCTGAGTCATATCGCCTCAAGAGCCAACTCCTGTCCCATTACCAGCTGATCTAAAAGATCCCAACACAGGGCACAGAAACTCATGGCTCCCTCTGTTGCCTGTGATTCCAATTTTTATACAACTAAAAATGGAAACTTCAGTAACAAAAACAACTGAGGTACAAATATATTCTTGGAAGCACAAAGGTAATCGCCTGGAGATAACTAGCCATTTTCATTAAAAAAAAAAAAAACAAAACACAAAAAACATAACAATTCTCTAAGACTGAAGTTTAATTGAGGAAATAAGGATATATTTGATCTACATAGTAGGTAAAATAAGGTCATACTCCTTAACAAAACAGCTCATCACCTGTTGCCACCTTTTATATTCATGTGTAGAGCACTACAACCTACTTTTCTGACTTCAAGCAGAAAAAACAACACTTCCTTATCCACTTCTAATCACAGCTGCTTAAATTGATTCACAAATTAAATAATTCATTTGGAAAATACTAGTCTTTCACAGGTAATTTGAGAAAAAATTATGTTGATGAATTATTTTTTTGATGATTTTTCTGATGATTCTGTTGCTGGGATATTCTCAGGAAGAGTTTCTTCAAGCTCAAGTTAGTTGCTGAATGACTAATTTGATTAATGTTTATTAGTTATTCTTTTATTGAAAATTAAGTTTTTTCCATATATCATATTTCTCAAATATGAAATTTTAATATCTAGTAATAATTTAGAGATAAATTTTTCACAGCATGTTCACATGTAGGATATGCCCAAAGGTAGTTTAAAGAGCTTTTTAATGTAAAATTTGCATGGATTTAAAGCTATTGATTAGATGAGGACACCAGTTAAATACCCAGCAGTTACAGGCGGCAGATACTTGTTGTTGTTAACATAGACTGGGAAAGTCTAGAGATAAGGGAGAAAAATGCTGAAAGAATAAAAAATTAAAAAGAAGAGTTTATATTTTTTCTTTGTTATATTTGTTTAAAAGTCAAAAATTCCTGTTTCTTATCATAAAGTTGAGAGGGTCATTGGAGAAGGAAAGCACATATGATGCATTTTTAATCTAATATTATTTCTGTCTTGAGACAAAATAAATAAGCAATAATTCTTTCTATGTTGCAATGCACAGAGCAACCTATTTCATTGGGGAAAGATTGTGGTACCTTTGTTCTACAAGCAGGAACCATTAAATAGTTGCTCTAGCGAAAAAGAAACAGAAGTTGATGGTTATTTCTGATTTGAATTAGGTAGCAATTGAAAAATCAATTCTGTTTTCTACTCCCTTAATTAGGAAGAAATCCATCAGAACCAAACAATGTAGACATCTTATGAAAACTCTAGCCCTTAAATCCAGGTTTGCATTGGGGATTTATGGTCTGAGTTGCTTAGAAATGAAATAATAAGGGAAAATTTCCCTATTTTTTATATTTTATATATAAAAATGTGGCATAATCTTCACCTTAATTTGACTATATGACAAGGAAAACCATTTTTTTTTCCTTATTCTGGTACACCTGTGTCATCGTTCATCAGTCTTTGTAGTATAAACATAATGAAGAGCATAAACAACTCATGGATGGTTCACATACTTGTGATTGCCTCTTTTCTTTTTTACTTTTTGTGAGAGTTTCTCCTTATTTTGCAACAGCATACAACAACTTTTTTGTCTTGTCTTTCATTCTTGTATTACCTCCAATACAAAAATGGACCTATCCCTGTCCAAAAGACTATCAGTTTACTGCTAAATTTGGACCTTATTTCCAATTACTTTGTTTGCTGCCACTGTTGTTGCTATTGATTTAGGAAAAGTAACATTTACTAAAACTTCCTTTACTTTAAAGCAGTAGCTGTTTAATCTAATAAGGCTGAATTGCAAAGTGGCTTTATGTGAAAAATTATTCAATATGGACAAACTTTCTCAATTATGTCAATATACCTTAAGTAGTAAGAACTAAAGGTACAATAGTCAAAAATTATCTGTTCTCTTAGAGAATAGACAGATTGGTGCCAAAATGATCCAATTGTAAAGGACTGATGCAATTTTGAACAAAAGCAAGTTGGTAAGTTACTCAGAGATGTGCTGAGGATTGCCCATGATCTGCCTAAAAATGATTCATAATTTTCCCAAACATGCTTTCCATAAATAACTACAAATTCAAAAAATTAAGATTTCACAGATAAAAGGTCTGAGACCCTTAACTACAATGCATCATGACCAAAGTGATAGTCCAATGAGGGGTACATTTAGAAGACATTTTTTTAATTTTTTAGAGCAGACACAACCCAGATACTATTTCAGGTTGAGACGAAACCCACTAAAAACTTGCTTTCTGAAACAAATCAATTTGCTTTCTGAAACAATGTCTGAAACAAAGTCATCTGCTTTCTGAAAACAGAGACAGAAATTTAAGACTGTTTTTTCTAGTTCATAGGAAAGAAATAGAAGCAGAGAAAGATTACTTACTCAATTCTAAAAAGCAAAGGAAGCCTCTGGTAAGGATGGAAGTGGCAACTCTGCATCCTGAAGCAAGGTTCATTCTGCAAATGCAGCTGGCTAGAGAGTTATATCTAGTCTGCCTAGCAGGCTTGGAATTACTAAGTAAAGGTAGGGGATCATATCCTCAAACCACAGGCTGGTAAAAAGATGGTCAAACATTAACAAAGGGATGGAGCCAAAACCACAGATCCTTAAAGTAAACCTTTCCAATTTTTTTTTAACCCTGAAAGACAGTAGAAATGGCATGGATAGGGTTTTGTTTGTCACTTTTCTTTTTTTCGCTGTACCTTGCAGGGAATAAAAAAAAAAAAAATAAAAAAAAAAAAAGAAAATTCTGAGTATAGCACTATCCATTTCTTTTTTGTTAAAAATACGATAGAAATAACCTCTCAAACAGAGCAACACTTATTGTAAGAGACAAGTTGACACTTGTTCACGTGAACTGTTATAATGCCCTCCAGAGGGTAAGAACTGCTTTAAAGGAACTTTTTAGCTGAGAGTGTTCCAAAGGTAACTTAATTAGTTGTATTCCGAATTAAATTGTCCAGAAACCAAATTAAACTAAGACCATAATTAATTTTTTTTTTTTTTTTGCAAATTGTATTTGTGTCTAAGTTTTATTTATGAGATCTCAAATTATCATGCTTCTGTGATTTTTTGATACAGAGATGGTAACAAAGACATATCAAAGTAGAAGACTTACCAATCCAGTCTGGGGTAAGTAGCTGTCAAATTCAGTGCTGTGAGTGTATTTTGCAGAAAAAGTGTGGGCTTTTTGGGTGTTTTTTGCTGCTGTTTTTTTCTTTCCATGAATCATAAATTTCTTTCAAAAATTATTGCAGTCTCAAACAATTTGAAGCTACAGTCCAAAATCTGTAGGTATAGCTGTTCCTTTGCGACACAGTTAAATGATAACAATAAAATGTTGATATTTCTGCTTGTTTAGGTGCTACAATTCCCACAAAAAAGCAGGGGAGACAAAACCCTATATGTTAAGGACATTCATGCAACAGGAAAAAGATACAGGATGAAAATCTTCAGGGTTTTTAAAAATGTAGGTAGTTCTAGTAAAGTACAATAATGCTTATAGAAATCATGGGATGTTAAACAGTCAGGATGTTCCATCATTGCCATCAGAACATTTCCAAGCACTTCATAGCCTCCAGGAGTTCCCTGACTGCCAAAGTGATTCAAACTGAGGCATAGTCACAGGGACAAGATTATTCTCCTCTTCTGAAGCATAGTCCAGAAATAAGGCAACTTCAGGGGAAAGCCAAACTTTTCCATTTCTACAGTTCCTTTTTTTTACAAGTTTTTCTCAATCTCTACAATTGTTTCTTTGAAACAGGCCTAATATACTTTTTCTTCACTTATAGATCCTAATTTTACTAATTTATAACCTTAATTACTGTCTGTAATAGAGTTGTCCTTGTAATTTCTGTCTTGACCAGAAATTCATGTTAATTTCTCTTTCTAATACACTGTTGCTTGTTTCTGTCATTTGCCATGTTGCTGTGTTGTTGGTCCAACCACTAATCAACATTGTTTTAAGTTTTATATCATGTATCCCTCTTTGCTATCTGTTATACCTTGCAATTTTTCATGCTGTTATCTTGCTAGCGCAGCCACAATTCAGAGTCAGCACTCCACATGCATGGCAAAACATAGTTAAAAAACCTAAATGGAAAAAACCTCTTACAATCCCTTTTCAATTAATAGCTTTATGAATTTTAGCACTATTTTTTTCTACAAATAAATTATTCTCTCCTTTATCAGTATTCATTCTCCATGTGTGAAACTTCCTCATCAAATATATGTTTCAATAGCAGTCAATGACCCACTTCATAGATTATAAAATAATAATTTCACTTTTACTATATCATCCTAAGTATCTTCTTCCCAGTGCCCATTATTGCTTTCAGTAAAGTGAAGTTCCAGTAAGTCAGATCAGAAATTCTCTCATATTATTCATAAAAGAAAACATCTTACTCAATGTTCTTTGAAATAAGCCACCAAGTGACATCAAGATATCACAATGTCATTCTATTAACTTCTAGGACATTGACACTAAATAAACAGCAATAGAAGAATAGTAGGAACACAGTCATGATTAAAAGGTCTTTATCTTCCACACGGCTATTTCCAGGAAATCTAATAACTTATAGACAGTTACAAGAGTTAAGTATTTTGCTCCTGTATTTGCACTGTCATTTCTGACACCATTTATGTTTACTTCTAAATTATTTCTATATTGTACTTCTAAATAAATTATTCACCACCATCCATCATGAATATCTACATGAGTATCTAAACTATATATAGTATTTGTTTTCTTGAATCAGAATCTCCACTAATCTGTTGAAAGGGGAATTTCTTGAAAAATAATCCCTGTTTTTGGCTGCCTGGTTCTACTGCTCTCCAGGATGCAGCTTGCCTTCCTGGCTGCCTGGGCCCACTGCTGTCTCGCAGTGAGCCTGCTGCTGACCAGCACCACCAGATCCTGTTCTGCAGGGCTGACCTCCAGCCACTCCTTTCACAGTTTATACCTGTGTCCAGAGTTACCCCTTCCTAGATGCATAATCTGGCATTTTATCTGGTTAGATTTCATGCCACTGATGAATGATGAATATTGCCAATGATCCAATCTACACAGATACCACTGCAAGACCTCTTATGCCTCAAGAGTCAACAGCACTTCCAAGTTTTGTGTCATCAACAAAAAACTTCAGTGATGTGTACAATTGCTGCATCCAAATAATGTACAAATGTATTGAACAGAACAGGTCCTTAGGAGCTCTGAGGAATTATTGCTGGTTTCTGTCAACTGACCAGACACAGCTCTTCTCCTGGTTCCTTCCAGGACAGAGATAAATTTTGCAGTAGCCCGAAGAGATGGAGCCTGTTGCCATGTGGGCATGTCTAGATTGTTATTCTGTACCATCTCATATCAAATGCTAGGGGAAAGGGTAAGGGAGTCTCCAGCTTCAGAGAGTGACATGGTTTCTGGCCAAGTGTGGCAGGGTAGGGAACCTGTCTGCCATAGTTCATTGTCACGCAGTGTCCGTGGTAAGCATTCTTGCATGTGAATCACACTCTCTGCCTTGCAAAGGACCAGCCTCAAGAATCACATCATAAGTTTGAGCTCTGTCAGGCTTGGTGCTGTGACCAGTTATCTGAAAAACCTGTTCCAACCACTCTCTGAGTGAAGAGTCTTTTTCTAATATCCAACATAACCTCCCATGAAAACAACTTCAGACCATTTCCTTGGGTCCTGTCACTGTGACTCCAGAGAAGAGATCAGTGTCTGCCCCTCCTCTTCCCCTCATACAGAAGCTGTAACTGCAATGAAGTCTCCCATCAGTCTCCTCCAGGCTGAACAGACCAAGTGACTTCAGTGCCATGGGGTGACTTTACCTTTAAGACAGCTTTGAGAGCTAAGGAAGTTGAAGCTGCTGGTGGCTGATGGGAGTCTTTTCTCCTGACCAATTATCAGTCATTTCTAAGAACTGACAGCAGTTTTGACCATTGAAAAGTGAAATCAACTTGTGAACACCACCTTAAGATGTAAAGCCACATTTCTCTTGCTCTCTTTTTGGTTTCTGGCTTCTGACAAGGTAACAAGGCTCTGTCTTGGCCTCCTCCCCGCCTCCAGGCCGGAAAAGGCCGCAGAAGGAGGGCGGGAGGAGGGGGGGAGAGAAACGGAGCCGGTCAGCCTGGCTTAATTTGTAGTTTCTGCTGCTGGACTGAAACCTGACACTATGAACACTTGCAGCTTTTCCAAGACTTTAATTCTTTTACTACCTGGATAAAACATACAGATTAGTCCTTTTTCCCAGAGAAAGAGAGAGAGACAATCAACATGAAGAAGACAGTGAAGAAAAGAGTTAAGTTGTAGATAGGGAAGAGAGAATAAGGAGATGCTTTATAAGCTGAAATTTTTTTCTGTTAAAGCTATGGAGATGGACAATAATGTTCCGAAAAAAACTCCTTTAATTCATGAGAGAGTATATTGGGAGGAATGGAGTGTTCAAAGTGTGGATTTTGAGCAAAAGGTAAAGTAATTGTGATACAGTGAGGTGCTGGAACAGAGTGAAGCGAAGATTTGAGGCCTTGAGGGCAAAGAGTAAACTGTTTTCTAGCGAAGCTCACAGAGACAGATGAAGAGGACTTTTGCCTTTGAATAACTCATCCTTAAAAAATGACATCCCTAGACTCATGGCCCATACACACCTCAGAGTGATGTGAAATGGGAGGAGTGAACTGATGACAGGATTTCCGGGCAGCTGGCGTCAGAAAAATAGAAAACTATAACAGAAATAGTTTTCTCATGAGAAACTCCATAGACTAACAGTAGAAGACTTCTGTTTCTCTACAAAGACTGATGAAAAGACTCTAGCAGGAATTGGGACTGTTTTAAACACCAAAGTTCCAAAGTTTTTTGTCTCTATGTTGTCATGTGAACAAGGGAATTGTGGGTAGTGGGGGATAAAAGGGTTTTCTGGAAGTTTATTCTGGTGTTCTTAGTCTTGTAGTTTTGTTAATAAACTTTCTTTATTTCCTTTTAAGTTTTAAGCCTGTTTTGCTCTTGTTCTAATCCATATCTCACAGCAAGAAATAAGTAATTTTTTAGTTACTGCTTTAAAACCATGACATTCAGTCAATACCCAAACTACTTCACCTTAAGGCTCTTCACCATCTTCACTGCCCCCCTTTGGATGTTCTCTGACAGTTTAATGTCTTCTCTATACTGTGGCATCCAGACCTGCCCCAGCACTTGAGGTGAGGCTGCCCCAGCTCAGAGCAGAGCGGGACAATTCCCTTCCTTGCCCAGCTGTGATGCTGGGCCTGATGCACCCCAGTGCAGACCCTCAGTACCGAGCAGAGTTTTCTCAGACACCGGCACACAATAAGGGAATATGACAGACCCACTCAATCCCAGGTGAACTTTCTGGCCCAGATGTCTATTAGGACACTTTTGCAATGAGTCCCACTGTCTGACTCAATTCTTTCAGCACTGCCATGTCACCACAGTACTATGTACTGTTAAAAACCACATTGAGAGCGACGGGTGGTGGGACCTTCAAACTTTGGGATGCACATTTAGCGTAGGCCACCTGGACAGTTAACAGCAGAAGCTGTACCCATTAAGGTATCCCTGCCCAATCAAAACATTCATGTATATATTTGTATATTCATGTATATATATATATATATATATATACAAAACATTGTATGTATATCAAGGGGATAAAAACACCATGGTGCATATGAGATATATGTTACGGAAGACAGTTTGGACTGAGTCACAAGTTCTTCTGTATTCATAACAGCTCTAGAATTGAATATTTTTTAATTGGATCACTGAGTACTATTGACCAGAAATCGTCTTCACAGAGTTCAGGATTTTCAAACTGTGTTGGGTTTTAGGTGATTTGGCTAAAATCACCAGGACACTTACTCATTTCTTGCTGTGAGATATGGATCAGGAGAATGGCAAAACAGGCTTAAAACTTAAAAGGTATAAAGAAACTTTGTTAACAGGACTACAAGAATAAGAAGCATCAGAATAAAACCTCCAGAACACCTTTCCTCCCACTACCCAACTTTTCCTTTCCTAACTGACCACACAGAGACAAAATCTGGGATGTTGTATATGCCAACTATATAATAGACTTTCATCAGTCCTTGTAGGGAGAGAAGTTTTCTCTTGTCATGCCATGGAGACTTCTCCACAAGAAACAGTTCTCTCATGGGTTTTCATTTCCACAACTAGCAGCTGCCCAGGAAAAGTTCTGCATTGTGACATTCCTCCCATTTTCACAGCACCCCCTAGAGGTGTGTCCATAGGCCATGAACTCACAGGGTATTATTTTAAGGATGAGTTGTTCAAAGGCAAAGGTTCTCTTCATGTCTCTGGGATCATCTCCGTGAACAGAGGTTTTCTGTTTCTCTCCCTGAGGAGAAGGGTATTTTTTGCTCTCATCTCTCTGTTCAAGCTTCTCATGGGATCACAGCTACTCCAACATCTGTTTGGTTTCATCAATGGATGCCTCTGCTCACATCTACAGTTTGAATACTTCATTTCTCCATACTGTCTCATGAATTAAAGGGGATATTTCAGTGTATCATTGTCCATCTCCACCACCCTACCAAAAGAATATTTCAGCCCCATTCAGCATCTCTTCATTCTCCTTCCATCTGAGGCTTGACTCTTTCTTTACTGACATTGGTGTTTTCATGTTGTCTTTACGTGTCATGACTCCTTTCCTCTCCCTGGAGAGAGGAACAAGGTTTGCAGGTCTCATCTGTGTAGTGAGAGGGTTAAATCTTGCCCAGGCCACAGCAGTCATGGTGTTGGATTTCAGGCTGCTCTCTCAGCCCGGCAGCTGCTGTGAGGGACAGACGGTCTTCGGTCTTTGGCCTGGAGCCTGGGATGGTTTTGGTGTTGGCCAGTGTCAGCAGCCGTGGTCTGGTCCAGCCTGGGGCCGGGGTCCCACAGCCTCCATCCCCACCCGGGAGCTGCTGTGAGGGATGGACAGTGTTTGGTCTTTGGCCTGGAGCTTTCTCTGCAGGCAGGGGGTGGTTTTGATATCGGTGAGATGTCAGCAGCTCTGGTCCAGCCCCAGAACAGGGCCAGGGTCCTGCAGCCACCATCTCTCTGCCCAGAAGCCACTGGCTGTGGGGAAGCAGGGCCGCCCTCACCTCTGAGTGCTGCAAGCAAAGAGAAAGAGTGTTCCCAGGCTTGGGTTTTTAAAATGTGGACCTCACAGAAGTGGATCTTATTTCTCAATGGTGCAAAATGTTGTCAGTTCTCAGAACTGGCCAGCTATTGGCCTGTCCTAAGCACAGATGAAGCTCCCAGCAGCTTCTCTTAAAAAAGTCACTTCCATGTATTTTTTTTTTTTTTACTTCTTTCCCAAATGTCAATCAATGGGAAACCAGCACACAGACTTTAGTTACAACTACATTATATTCCAAGTTCATGTCTCAGAAGTGGAAATCTCAAGACAGGGACTACTGATTCAGAGATTTTTTCTAATTGCCTGTAAAATAACCTATCCGTGCTATCAGCTGGGCTGGGCAATTGGTAGGAGACACCCACTACAATATATCCTCTTTTTTCTATCCCCCTAACCTGGAGTCTCTCAACCACATTCTCACTAATGGTGAGGCTGTACAGCCAAACCTCTCCATTTTGTTCAATACAACTCCTTTACCTTGCCTTCCTTGTCTATCACTCCAGACCAGCCTGTAGCCCTCCATGCCAGCACTCTGGTCATAGGATTTATTCCATAAAATCTTCCTAGCAGGGAAGACATCATAGCTCTGAGAACTGTCCAATGCTTCCAGTTCATCCCAGTTTCTTTCTCATACTACATGTAGTGGTGTACAGATTTGTGCAAAGTGTGTGTAAAATTCAGATGTGTTCCTAAATCCTGAATGTTCCTTTGAGCATTGTAAATGATCCCATTTAAGTTGCTTCCTGAATTTTCACATGTATTTATTCATATCTTTTGTGTTAGAAAATCCCCTGAGTTTAGAAAACTAAAAAATTCCAGTTTGCACAAGACATTCCCAAATACGTTTCTTAAATTAACACAACCTGAGAAAGCACTATTTTTTTTTCTGAATACCTTCTTACTAAATATTAGAGATGAAATGTGATTACCTTTTACCTGACACTATAATTGAACTTCTTCTCAAACCTTTATTAAATTGAGCTTTTGCTCCATTGGTTACTATTCATAAAAAGGAGGAGAATGTCTGGATAGCACCCACAGGCAACTGGCAAAAATCTGTGTTAACATATTAAGAAAAAGGTATTATGTTAGTAAGATTTGACCAAAATGAAATTAAATGCATAACCAAAGATCTAACTGTTGGGTTTTTTTCCTTTCTATTTGTTAAGCAACACCTATTGTTCTAAAACACCTGAAAACATTTTGATTTTGAAACAGCTGTTTTGTTGTTTTGTTTTTTTTTTAACTTATATCCAAATTTCACTAATGCTGTGGAACACTCACATTCAGGAACAAATTTTATTTAGAGGTATCAATATTTTCCCCCCAGAGACATGTGGAATATTAAGAGCAGAGGTAATTGTGTCTAATGGAATTTTTTCTGCAAGGGTCTGTCCAGCTGTGAAAATCATTTACAGAAGAGGGGACATTTAGAGAAAAATAAAATAATACTCTAACACATAGAATATCCCAGTGCTGCTTAAAACTCTGTGAATCATAAAACCAAACAAAGAAAATAGGTAACTCTGATGCTGTAAAATTTCTCTGAAATATAAATGTTCAAACCCATAAAAATTGTTTTAAATTAAACATTTTTTTTCACTCTGTTACAAAAAAATGCTGGATGACCCTGATTGCCTTCGTCTCACGTTTCAGACTGTTATATGTTAGCCTGTTTTCTTCTCATAGGAGTGAAATTTATTGTGACTGAAAAGAGGAAAAATTGCCCCTTACTTAACAGTCTATGTTTCATTTGTGATATCCAAAAGCTAATCAAGATTTTATGCTCTGATGAGACTCTGGAGTGCAAAAGAGTAATAGGACCTCAAGAATGGGACACTTCTTAGGGTTAAATATCCCACTACATTACAAAATATGAAGGATGGATGCTCTTTCATACTCTGCTGATGAGACCCTTGAAAATAATGTGTTTGGCAGACCATCCTGTTAGTGTATTGTATACATCAAGATCATACCCTAATCTGACTTTCTTAAATATCCTATACTAAGGATAAGGATTTAATTGCACTCTATGTTTTCCTAAATGAACAGAATTAAGGAGAATTTTTGTCTGTCAACAAATTTTAATTGTGCTTGCCGACACTAACAGAAACTGTATTTCAAAATGGTGCTGCTATACATACTTTTTTCCAGTATTGGTGACTAGGAAAACACACTACTATTTTAATTGTGCCTATTACCAATGAAGATTTTTATGAGAAGTTAAAAAGTTTTTGGAAAACACTGAAAGTTTCAGGTACACTCTGACAGTAAAATGATTGCAGTGCATTTTTGTTTTCACTGTATGAGAGGCACAGATTGAGTTATCCCCCCTCCTTTGGTCATTAACACTTCCCAAACATTAATGAACAGATTCATACAGGGTGTGAATAGAGAAGAAATATCGAATATGTGAAAGGACAGACTGATTGCTTCAATGGGCTTCACGGACAGAGGACATTCAGTGGCATGCAGTACAAAATTGCAGCTATAAGGAAGATAAATTAAATTACTGATGAAGTCATGAGTTGTGGATAACAAATAATTTTCAAAGGAAGAATTTATTAAGCAGAAGTGGGAGACAGCAAAAGAAATTGCATCTTCTGTAGGCAAGAAAACAAGCCCAAATTCTCTGACAGAAGACACCTGGCCAAAAGGGAAAACCCCACCATTGTAGCTGTTTTCATGGAAACTTGACAAGACAGTCACTAAAAGCATATCAGAGAAGATGAATGAACACAGATTTAATCAGATAGTATAAAATAGCTCAATTAATCTTTCTATAAGAGTCATTAAACAAATTTGTCTTTCCCTGTGCTGCCCTGGAAGGTCCTTTATAGCGCCCATATGCACCTTATGCATAACATGCTGCACCCGTTTCATCACCTGAGAATTCCATTTCTCATTTGCCAAGCCTTTTTTCCCTTTCCTCCTCTCCCCTGCCTTTCCTGCCCAAAAAAATAAATTCTCTTAAGGATGACTTGAAAAATAAGTCTCACATGATGTTACCTTTCCCCTGTTTTTATCAGCTTTTGAACGTAAGGTCAGGACCTCTGGAAAGGGAGAAGTACCCTTCTGGTAGAATAAATGCTTTTACTAGAGGTTATCTTTCTCTAGCTGCATGAATAATATGTTATAATAAACCATGGCAACAGAACATCACATTTCTTATTATTTATTCATTACATTATTATAGTAAAAATGTTCCACGGGTTGTCAGCAATGATCCAGCCTTCCACATCATCCACCTCCCATTGGGTCTGTTTAATCTACTTCAGGAGCAGGTTTAAAGTCAAAACAAATCAATTACTATATTTCTAGGCAAACCACTAGTTATCTTTGATAGAGCTTCTGATAGAGGAACCAAAAATATTCCTTCTCTTAGCTTTTTTATTGCAAAGGACAGAACAAATAAAGAGTTTAAGAAGGAACATATAAAGTAGGTCTGGGAGGAAAAAAAAAGGCCAAGACTTTGCAAAGCTTAATTATAATAACTTCCAATAATAGTTTTCTGTCCCAGAAGTAGAAATCTTTCTCTGTGAAAGCTCTGCCTCCTGAATGTTAAATTTTTAAGCAGACTGAATATGTCCCCACTTACGTTGGTGTTGAGTGGTGTTCCTCAGAGGTCCATACTGGGACAAGTGCTGTTTAATGACTTCATCGCTGGTGTTGACAGAGGGATTGGGTGCACCCTCAGCAAGTTTGCAGACAAAACAAAGCTGTGTGATGCAGTTGACACTCCTGAAGGATGAGATGCCATTCACAGTGACCTCAATAACTTCAATGAGTGGGTCCGTGGGAATCTTATGAGGTGCAATACAGCCAAGTGCAAGGTAGTGCATTGGGATTGTAGCAACCCCTGGTATGAACTGGGGGATGGATGGATTGAAAGCCAAGAATGACTTGAAAGTGCTGGTGGATGAGAAGCTGTCCATGAGCCACCAGCTTGCTCTTGCAGCTCAGAAAGCGAACTGAATTCTAGACTGAATCAAAAGAAACATGTCCAGAAGGTCCAGGGAGGTGGTTCTGCCCCTCTACTATACCTCTTCCATGAGGAAAATCTGAGAGAGTGGGGTTTGTTCTGCCTGGAGAAGAGAAGGCTCTGGAGAGACCTTAATGTGGCTTTCTGATAATTAAAGGGGGGGTCATAAGCAAGATGGGAAAACACATTTTAACAAGGCCTGTTGTGATATAGGTTTTTAAATAAAGGAGGGTCAATTTTTCTTTTAACCTTGATGGGGGTCAGACAGAAGCTGTGGTTGCCCTAACCCTGGAAGTGTTCAAGGTCAGGTTGGGCGAGCAAAGAAATCTGGACCAAGGAAACCTTATGCTTGGTGAAGAGGACCAGCTTAGGGTCAAACAAACTGAACATTTGTAAATTCTGATGCAGACATAAGTGCCGAGGGAGCTGGCTGGAATAATTTCAAGCCCATCATCAATAATCTTTGATCATGGAAATTTGGAGAATTGGAGGAAAACAAATGTCACTATTGGCTTCTAGAAGGGCAGGACCAGGGTACTAACTACCCACAGAACTGCAGGTGAGTCAGCTTCATCTCCATTCATGGGAAGGTTAGTTTTCAACTAATTCTTGAAACCATTTCTATGCACATGAGGGACAAGAAGATAGTCAGCAGTAGTCAGCATGGCTTCACCAGGGAGATATAATGCTCAACCAACCTGACAACCTCTTACAATAAGATCACTGTCTTGGTATCTGAGGGGAGAATAGGTTATTTTATGCCTTGACTTTCACCGATACTATCCTAAAAATCCTTTTTTTTCTGTGAGGTTGACTGAGCACAAAAACAGGTTTCCCAGAATTTTTTTTGAAGTCTCTATTCCTAAAGATATTAAAAAAATTACTAGACATGGTCTTAGGCAACCTGATATAGGCGATCCTGCTTGAGCAGGGTGATTGGGCAAGATGACTTTCAGAGGTCCCTTCCAACCTCAGCCATTCAGTTATCCTGTAACACTTACAGAAGCACTTGAGAATGAAGGAGTCTCCTTAAACTTTAGAATGTTCAATGCTCTTAACCTCTAGAATCCAGATCTAAATGAGAGAAATCTTACGCACTAATGGATAGAGAGCAGAAAAAAAAGCCAATGTCTTGAAATTCTTTTATCCCTAGAACTCACTATGGTGGTGCACTTCCCAACCACACTCTGCCCTCATCCTCATGTCTTGTTTTCAAAAGGTCCTACTAAGTTTTGACCAAACCATTTGAGTAGTGAAGCTTCCCTTGACAATACTAGTCAAGTTATGAGGCATGGTGGGATCACTCCTGGTGTGGTTGCTACCCAATCAAGGTGTGAAGCAAGGGATAAGCAAGTATCAGCTATAGCCTTGGTAAAACATTTATCTGAATTTGCAGCCTGAGTGGTACAACTGTGAATTGTAGCCCTAGTGGAACATTTGTTAGTGTACTTTGGGAAGAAAGCCCAGTAGCTACTGACTTGAGCTATGGACAGAATGGATACTTACTGAGGGTCAAGTCAATCATTCTGCAGCCCCATGAGCAGCAGTCCTAAGTGAAGCCCTTTGAACTCTTCTGAACTGCAGCAGGCTGTGTCAGCACCTCCCTATGAATGGAATGCTTCTCAGATCTCACAGACCCTTAAGTCTGTGGTACTTGAAAAATCATTGCTGATAAGTAGGCTGATATTCCAACACTCACACCCACACAGATCTCCATGCTCCTCAGGATGCAATCCTCGTCTGTTTGAAACGCAAAATGTGATATGACTGTTTCACTTAACCTGTGAGGAATTTTTCTATAGAGCCCTTTACACACATAGGAAAAGTGTACTCATCATTTTAACTCTGTATCTGTGAATTGATTATACTATCTCTAATCTACAGGTAAGTCATGGTTATAATTGTAGTAAACTCTGTCTAATTACTTTGTAAATGTTAAAGTACTCTGATCAAGCACTGCTAATCACTCTTTTGCACCCTTATCTTTGCATTTATATCCTTTGAACCCTTAGCCTTTTTCTCATTCCCAGTTTCTCTGTAAAACATTCCCAATTGCTTCTAGTTTGATATTCCTTTTTATGCTTTAACCTGTGTAATTAGAAATAAAGTGAACATTTCGGTCAAACTCTGTAAAGTCACATTTTCACAAATTCATACCAAAATCTGCTTTCGCCAAATGCCTGATGTGGGTTCTTTAAGCAGCCAAACCCCTCATTCACTACACTCTCAGAAAGAAAATGCACAAATGTTAACATTCAAAAGCATAACTGAAGTTTTATATTGAAAAACTAAAATTCCCAGTAGCTAGGGCAGAGAGAACAGAAGGAGCACAAAGTGCCATTTGATATTGAACCTGGTGGTTGAACTGAAAGAATCAAGGAGCACCAAATATGACCACATGAGCAGCGTCCACTCTCATCTGAGGTGGAATATCAAGTCTCATTGAGACGATCATTTACACAGCTTTATCTTTTGTGTGAGGAGCCAGTGAGCTTCGTTAAGCTTCAGCAATGGTTGTCAGAGGCATGTGGGGAGGGGTTGCCACGTGTGCCACATCCACGAGACAGCCAGGAGAAGATGGAGGAAAGCCTTATCTCTGAGGAGACTTTGCCAGGCCACCAATTCATGTCTCACATGGGGCAAGCCAGTAGGGGACCACTGAAGAACTGCACCTCAGAGACATTCTCCAGTCAGATGGCAAAAGGTGTCCAGCACGGGATGCAGTGGGACATCAGACTGGGCCAGTGGTCTCCTGTCAGCAAGCAGGACAGGAGCCAGGGGCATAAAAAGTAACTGCACCCCCAGGCTCCAGGGGCTGTTCTGGCCCTTGTCTTTTGACTTTTTTGGGGACTTTTCAAACTTGCCTTTGGACTTCTGCCTTTTGGCTCTCCTGCCCTCATTGGCTCCTGCTCACTCTTGTGTCTGTCCTGTCTCCCTGTGTCCCTGACCAGCGCCCTCCTGCTTGATCTCTGCATCCCTGCCTGAATCTCTTGCATCCAACCCTGCCTGCCTCGGAGCATGACCACCAGTGTGATGCTCACCACAGCCCTGTCCAGGCTCCTGGAGCTCCTGCCTGAGCCCCCCTCACCTCGTGTCTGCCCCCCGTGGCCGCAGCAGCCGTGCCTGGGCAGGCAGCAAGTGCAGCACCGCCCTGGGACATGGACTGCCCTCCCCGACCCCCGGTGGTAATGCCCTCTTTTCCCTGTCTCCCCTCTCTCTCTCCCTCTCTCTCCCATTTTTCTTCCTCTTGCTCTGTATTCTCTAGCCCTCTTTAGTGGGGTAATCCCTTTCTATTTTTAATTTTTGTTACCAGTAGACAGTTCTCAGATACAATGTTTGCCTTGTGTGGCTTTATTTCCTTCCTGACCATGTATTTTAAAAAGAACTCACAGTTCCCCACAGTGAAACGTGAGATGTTGGATGACAGATTTAGTTTTTGCCCATATGTGTGCATTTTAAAGGGCAACTGTTCTTCTTTGCCAGCAAGCTTTAAGTATTACCTAAAATAAAATTCTTTCTTCTTTTTTTTTTGTCAGAGCTGAGACAAGGAAAGCAACAGAATCTAATATTGTAAAAAATATTTAAATTTAAATTCATAGCATTTGATAATACTTGTCAGTAAAAATTAATGCCTAAAAATCTACAAGGTAAATGTTCATGATCCTTCACATTTTTCAAAGATCCTTTTCTAATGATGATAACTAAAATTATGCCATTCATCAGATGCAAAAGCTGATTTTTTAAACTCAGCACTGTGAGAGCAAAATTTTAGTTGTTACATAATCTTAAAAATTGTGAGGCTATCCAGAGTTTTCAACTTATCTTCTAATGTTATCACTGTGGCCTCTCCTCTCCTGTCCCTGCTCAAAATACCAACATAAGATATTTGGCTGTTACACAAGGTATATTGTATTGCAATTTGGCCTCAAATACATCCCTAACTAGCAGAAGCTTCAGGGTAGCATACTGCCCACAGTACACTAAGAAAGTGAAGGTGTCTATAGACTGAGTGTTCTCTTCTGAAATATTGTTTCAACAAGATCCAATTCTCTTCCTTAGCAGAAAACCACTTCTATTAAGATTATGGCTTATGATACCTATATCATGTCACATCTGTAGCTTCTGTAGCAACCATCAGTGTTAAAAGTCTCAGAGATGTGGAAGAGAAATATATTCCATTGCCTTCTGAACCACCATTTAAAACATCCGGAAAAAAATTTCATTTTATGCATGATAAATTAAAATTCTCTGTAGTATTTCTGCTCCACTTAGACAAGCTGGAGCAACCAATTCATCTATTTTTGTTATAATTCTACTGCAGGACTCCTAGTCCAAAATTACAGTTTCAAACAGGATATCCCTCGAGTACCTGATAACTGTCTATGGTGTCCTGCATTCAACAGAGGGGGCAGGTACATTAGTACAAACAAAAGTATTCCACAGCTAACAGTGTTGGTATAGAACAGATTATGGTAATGTCTTTGCATGCTGGAGAGTTGCCAACAAATATCTGGTTTATAGGTTGCCTGAGACTGAACCTGAAAGTTATTGTACTTACATGGATGCCAAACATTTAATCTGATTATTTGTTTATGCAACTTAAATATTTGCCTTTCAAAGATTGTTGTCTTTACGGATAAGTATCGATTGTGTTGTTTGGGTTTTTCTGTGTTTTGTTCTGGTTTCTGTTTTTTTTTTCTCTTTTTAAGATATGAAAACAAGGTTTGCTCTTACTTAGTCAGAATTCAGCCAAATAATTTATATATTTTGCTACACCTCAGACTTGGAGTCCTGGACACAAATGCATTTTGCTTAATTCATAATACTAATATATGGATGCTAACCATGAAGCAGGGAGCACAGTGCCTGTGGAATAGCAGGCCGCATAACTTTCTCAGTCTTGCCTGAGAAAGTGGCCTGGGAAATCATAAGGAGGAATTAAAACAATCCTCAGAGATAGAAGACAGCCTTGCAGGTGCTGTTTGTCTGTTCCTTGTTTTCTTGCAGGAGAAGGTTGAGGGGTGGTGAGCCCCACTGACCAATGATGGTGATGTGTTAGTTCACTAACCAATAAGAGTTTTATTTTTCTGTACTTTCACATATTGGTCTATAAAAGAATATCTGAAGTAATAAACCTTAAGAGAGAGAGAGAGAGAGAGAGAGAAAAGAGAAAGAACTCTTCTGTTCAACTCACAAGAGAGTCTGTTGTTCTTCTTGCCGTTCCCAATAGAGCGACACTAATTCTTTAACACATGTGTGTAAACAGTAAGGTCTCTGAAAATGCTTTTGGGTTTCTGGCTATTTATGTTCATCCATGACCACACGCTTTTGACACATGATGTTAAGAAAATGTTAGCTTGTAACAATTCCTAAGTTCTTTTCTGATTAGTTGGAGCACTGGACATTACAAAAAAATCTTGAGGATATCACTCACTGTAGTTTCTATGTGAGAGCTTGATGAGATTACAACCTTTTTGGTCTCCAGTACTGTATATGCATTAAGTGGTACCATACTGAAACAGATACTGGCTTAAATTTGAATTGAAGCATTAATAGCTATGTAACTTGCAAGATTTTTGAGGATTTATAGGTGTACTGGCACTAAATGGTCAGCTCCAAATGCATATGGGCATAGCATAGGTCTCATTATCTATTGGTTTCATGTTTAAAGGTTTGGCTATGTTCTGGAAACTCCAGGACATCCAGGTCTTTCATATTTCAGATCTTTCTGATTTCATGCTGACTGTGAATGCCACCAGAATATGTATGCATGGTTTAAAAGACTTAGATATTTAACCGGTTATTTAAGATGCTGCTTCATGCAACTGTGCTGGAAGGCAAAATACCTTCTTAAAATTCAGGACTGACCCAAAAGCCAAAAAGACAACAGTGGTTGCAGTCCCATGACAACTTTTGTGGGACAAAGTCCTCCAGATTTAATGTGACTTTTCATGTTGCCCTAGACAGACAGCCTCTCCACCTCACTTTGTCCCTGAGGTGAGATTATAGACAGTCAAATCAGCCAGCAACTGCTGCAAGCATTTGAAAATCCAAACTGACCCACCTTGAGATATTGGAAGCTGGTGGATCTTCCACGCTGAAAGCTGATCTTTCCTCAGTGAGGATGACTTCCAACTTCATCAACCACAGCTGAGCTGTGCACTGGCTTATAATAATTTAAACACCATAGAACAGGATCACAAAATATAACTCACAGCAGAGAGGTTCTCAATCTGATCCTGGTTGTTGATCTAAATAAATCCTTCATACAAAGTCAGAGAATACACCTAATATTTTTGAGTGTAATGAATTCTGAAATATGTACAAAATCCCAGTGTCTGTCCTTCGGCATATTGCCACAGCTCTTTCATTACCTTCTTCAGATTAAATTGGTTCAGATTAAATTTTTACGTTATTAAAGTTTAAAAAGTAAATAAACACGATCAGTTGGTGAAATACTCATGACCTGACTGTTATATATGATATATTTATTTGTACACATTATCTTTTCTTGTATATACACACAAATGTATAAATGTTTGTAGGGAGCGTGTCTGTATACAGCACAGACAATCTTATACATCTAAATTATAACAAGCTTGAAATTGCAAGGAATTTTTACTGAATGTATAAGTACATTCAAATTTGCAAATTAAACAGCCTGTGTTTGACATCAGAAGCTAAACTTACAGGAGGCTTTTAAAAAAGTATTTGGAAAGGGTCATTTTCCACCTAAAATAGAATGAATATTGCTACTGTAGCAAGCAACCCAATCAAATTAATTTCTCTACAAAATCTCTAAGGTTTGGATAGACTTAAATATTAGTGCTACAGATCACTAGAACATGGGGTTTATGCCAAGGAACAAACCAATGGGTTCTAAGATCTTGAAACTTCTTTCTGCATGTATTTATGGCAGAAAGGCATTAACAGAAATTTTCAGTATAATTCTGAAAAGAACAGAACAAAGCATATTAGAAAAGGATACATTAAAACAGAATATTTCTATTGGAAAGGATGTGTCAACCACCATTCAGTCTAACTGCCTGACCACTTCAGGGCTGACCAAGAGGTAATGCTTGTTATTAAGAACATTGTCCAAATCCCTACTAAACATTGATTTATTTGGAGCATTGAATACCTCTCTAGGAGTCCTGTTCCAGCATTTGATTGCACTGTCATTAAAATAAACAGGCTTCCTAATGTCAAGAACCTTCCTGGATGCAGCCTTGACCCATTCCCATGCATCCTATCACTGGATCTCATGGAAAAGAATTCGGTAGCTCCCTCTTCATGTCCTCTCCTCAGAAACTTGTAGAGAGTAATGAGGGCACACCTTAGCCTCCTGGTCTCCAAACTAGACAAAAGAAAAATCTGGACAAGAAATATGAAGTAAACCCTTCCTGGGCTTGAATTACCCTGGAAAGAAAACTTCAGATTTTCTGGAGAAGAGATTTTCTTCATCTTTGTTCAGTTTTTCAGCATTCAGGGAATGTGACCCCTTAGGAAGTTTTGGAATGAGGAGGAGAATAAATGCAGCAAGAATGTACTTGTGTCACATCAATGACTTCTTACCTGAATTCAGCTGTTTGAGTCAAAAGGTCAGGGCTATTGAGTTCCTGCTTGCATTTCTGGGAAAGACAAAAACTTTTAGTAGCCTATCAGTCACTAGCCTAGCCTTTGATCTTAAAATCAAACTGAACTGTGGCCTGCCTGCAGCTATAGCAGAGGAAAAAAAAAAAACCAAACTATGAATTGAATAATATGTTTTAAAAATTATATAGGATTATCTTTGACTGCTTTTTGCTCTTTCTGTGGGAAAACTGATGAATGAACTTTCAGCAAAGAAACTATGTGCACACTAAATATCATACCTACCTACTGTTATCGCGAATCAAGCCAGTGGCACAGTTTGCATTCAACACTGAGCACATTTGCATCATTTACCACACAGGCCATTAGATCCTGTGATAGAGCAAGTAGTGTTTTTCTATAAGATGCCCCTAAACCATGTAGTTTTTTTAATACCCTCTTTCAGTGACAGATATTTAACTATCCATTATATGACTGGAGCCACTAAAAAAAATGATTGCCAGACTTTGAAAACATTTCTGCCTATATGAGAAATCTAAATGCTATATTTCAGTGTCAAAGAAACAGTTTTAACAAAGCTACTCTGACTAATTCCAATCACCAGCATATTAAAACAGGTTCTTAAAAGTATTTTGAGAAAAATTTGAAGAGAGCACTCCAGGACTCAGTCTACTTTTACAGTCAGGTTTCATGCCTTTGGGTGAATTCTTGTGCATTTCTTGTACCTTTGGCTTAGCAGAACTAACATGGGAAATAGCATAAGATCCCTGAATTATATTTCTGGTAGATAATACTGTTTTTTCTGTTCACTGTGAAGGAAGTAATTTAGTATTATATAGTAATTCAGTCTGCAGTGTCTGCCACTGGATTCACAGCATTTTGGAACAAAAATACAGTCCTAAGGCTGCAATGAAATAGCAGCAGAATCAGAGAAATGAAAGGCTACTAATTCAGTAACTTAGATGTGTTTTGGATTCTTGCTTTCTGTACTTCATCCCATATTCACAGTCAGTGAAACTGAGATAAAAAGACGTGAGAAAATTCAAGATTTTTCACCAAGTCCATTAGACTGAGCTCAAAATTGACTGTCCATGAGCACTGAATCTGGTAGCTAAATAATATTCAAAAATGAATTTGTTGCTATATATGTATACTGCAATCCCATAGCACAGAGAAATATGCCATCTTCTGATTTGAAACAAGATCTAACCCAGAAGCAGCTACACAGTAGTGCTGTGATTGGAAGTCTTAATGAAAAAGTAGAGGGGTTTTGCATGAAATTATAAAAAGAGGCACTCTGAAGGTTAAATGGAACTCTGTTTGCTTCAGTGCTCCTCTGTGCTGATAGCAGAATGCAGCCACAGGGATCCATAGGAAAATTTTAGCCCTAAGCAAATGTACCAAAGTATTGCTACAATAAAAAAGATACTGAAGAGAGATGAAATATCTTGCAAATGTCCTTGTCAACCTACTGAAGTTGAAAGTGAAATCTCTGGAATGTCATATTGTAGAAAGACACAGTCTCAATGCATTTAGGTCATTCAGGAGTTTAATTCAAAGTACTAAAACTATTAATTTGTTGATATAAATACCAGTTTTCTATTCTGCATTTGTTTGTTTGTTTGTTTAGTCCATAATTCAGAGAAAAATATTCACATCCTTTAAAAACAGTAGTCATTGGTATTTCTGAGAATGAAATCAGTGATCACAGATGCACAGTGACAAAATGGACTTTCAAAGACCTTAAAAAAGGATACCATTTTGTAAACATGAGATAACAATTTCTGTACTGACTGGGTTTCCAAAGGCTGTTTCTGACAGTAGCAGGTATACCTACATTTACCTGTAAGGGTGCAATTAATGTGGGAATTACAGGTAAATACTGAAAGTCAATTAGATGGAGAGGTGATAAAGACTGTCTTCAAAAGAGCATTGCATTTCTTTATTTCTATTAACATAAGAGTCAATTCTCACTTTTCCTTCTGTTGTTTGTTGACCATCATTTTCTACACGATTTTATATTCCTTGAATTAGATACAATAATTTCTTAGCGCCTTTTTCTGTTATTTAACCTTGCTGTGGCAGACTGTTACAGTTCTGTAGACAGGTTGGTGAAGAAGGGGGAACCCTGTAGGTTCAGTGCCTTCTGGAACCCTGAGGTGTGTAGGACAAGTCACAGCCATGCCGCTGCAACACAGTTTTAAAAGTTTCCCTGTTAAGCAAGCCCTACAATGATCCTTTACTTCTCTCAGCCTCTTAAGGCTTGGTTGCATTACAGGTGCTGTATTTCTCCTGAGTGCTGTGGTCAATAAAGCAACTCCAAATAGATGACAACTTGTGTACTTTGTTAGTTGAATATCTTGTCAGTGTGTAATAATATGTCACAGTAGCTTCACATGTGATGAAATGTGATAAATTGAGAAAAGAAGAGGATGTATGATAAGCATACTTGAAAGTAAGCCCTGTCTTGAGTACTTTTCTTCATGGCCAGGGAAGAATAATCAGTCAAGTCCAGTAGAAAACTCCAGCAGAGTCTGGAAGTTCCCCAAAATCTTGTATTACTCATTATTTTAAGAGCTACTGGTAAGTCTTCAAGATTATAATTTTTTGTTCATATCTGACTACCACATCATACTACTGAAACTGTCTTGTTTGTTTCACACCCTGTTTTGCGTGCTTCATGCCGCATCCAACACCTTTGTTTTGTGGCTTAATATTTTCCTTTTTAACAGTAGCAAGTACCTACACTGGATCACTCAAACATGTGTGTTATGCAAATTAATAAACAGCCTGGAGTCTGAGACTTTTCACCCTTGACTTTGAAAGTCTTATTCATCCTGAAAAATAATCAAGGAATTTATTAGTGTCATTCAACAAGTGGCATTTGGTGGCATTAGTGGCATGAATAGATAACATTTTTCCCATCAGAAATAGATTTAGGTTCACCAACACATTCATGTATATTCTACAGTATTTATAGCTCTCTCTTCTGATACCTGTAATCCTTGGGTTTATCTCAAATAGAGGTTTGACAGGGCAAGCTGTTGAGGGAAGTAAATACCTACTTTTACTCACTGTAAAGAAGGATGCAAATTATTTTTCATTCATCTTATATTTAAAAATATGCCAATATGACATATATACAATTTGAGTTTGGTTTTCAAACAAGTGAAAAAATTTATCCTATATTTTTCCTCCCTTGAGTTGAACTTCATCTTATTAAACTGACACAATTTAGCACTGTAATCTACTTCTGTGAATATTTCACATTTAGAATATATGAAATTTGACAGCATTACAAAGTTTCAGGATGGCAGAATGTAGAAGAGAAAAAAAGAGGAAAAATGATTGGTACATATGCATGTTATATTTGAATATACATACTTTATATGTAGACAGTTTTTTTAGTAAATTTGTATAGCTAAATTTGATCTAGTTCCAGAATAATAAGCTAGGTCTGACTGCTAACAGAAGCCTGTTCAAGACTTGACATAGCATTTTGCATTGCAAAAAGACACATCAGCACTCTTGAGACTGTAAATAACAACTGGAAAGAGCCAGGGGAAAAACTGAGAACTCAACAGTATGCTTTAAATAAATATATACAATAGTCAGACAGAGTTTAAGATGCAATTTTTTGCATGAATATAGCTACAGGTCTCTGCAACTTTACATTAAATCTTATCCCAAGGCACAAAGTGAAATAGAACAAAAGCAATAGGCATATAAATGCACAGCAGTGATGTCATTAAATAGCACCTTCCCTATCACTTATAAGTACTATTTCTGATAATCCTATACATATTTGCTATTGCTCTACTTGTGGGTTTGGTTGGTTTGAATTTTTTTGTTTGTTTTTTTTTGTCAGGGGAGGGAGGCTTGGTTTTTTGTTTGTTTGTTTGTTTGTTGATTTGGTTTTCCTTTGTTTGTTTTTGTAGGGTTTTATTTTGTGGGGTTTTGTCTGTTCGTTTTTATTTATTTTTTTTTCTTGGTGGGGAGATGTTTGGGGGTTTTCTCTGTTTTGATCATGTTATTTTTAATGCAGTGAAACCAGTCGGTTACGTCAAAATCTTCAAAGCCAGAATACAGTCTTGATGTAGTAATGGGAGCTGGAGAATTCATGTATTTCGCATATATGTAGAAAACAGAAAACTAGTTCATCCCAGGTTTTAGGGACAAGATTATTCTTTTTATCCTAAGATGCTTACATACACACAATTATCCATGACAGCTATTTTTAAAATTTCCTGACAAAATCTGTTTTTCTAGTTCAAAATAGTTGTTTCTCTGCAACTACGTCTCAGAATTATACAGAATATGTTAATGTTAATATTGGAGGGGATCTTGGGAAGTGTGTTCATCTTGTTAAACAGTGCTTGACTCTGCTGCCCAGGATCATGTGTAGGTAGACTTTTTAGTATGGCAGAAAACGGCAACTCTGAAACCACTGTCAGCAACTTCTAATTCAGACACCCTCACAGCAAATAGGAGTTTCCTGATGGTCCTGATGATCAGACTCTTATCTCTTGTCCTGTCCCTGAGCACCTCTGTAAAGAGCCTGGTCTTTTTTTCTTCACACACCCCTTCCCAGGTATTTACATACATTAACAGTATACCCCTGAGGCTTCTCTTCCCTACGCTACATAGTAGAGCTTGTTCAGTTTTTCCTCATAGGAGAGAACTCACAGCCCCTTAATTATCCTTGTGGATCTTCATTGAATTTTCTTAAGTATGTCCAATAGGAAGAGCCCACACCTGCTGGATGCAGCACTCCAGGACCTGAATAAAGGGAAAGTACCAGACCTCCCTCGGACCTGTTGAAAATAGTTCTACTGTAGCTGAGGATATAATTTTTCTTTTTTTGTGATGAGGGCACATGGCTGATTCATGTTCAACCTGATATTCTCCAGAATCCCAGATACTTTTCCTTGCAGCTGTTTTTACCTGAACAGCCTGCAGCGTAGTGGTACCTAGTGCTGGTCCTCTCCACTTCCATTTGCTGAACTTCATGGGGTCTCTTCATATCTGTTGATTTCTCCAACTTGTGGATGTCTCTCTGAATGGCAGGGGTACAACTCTTGGGTCTATCAGGCATCTACTCCTCCCAGAACAGTGATGCCTGCAGACTTGCTGGGTGGGAGTACACCCTACCCTATCATCCATGTTGCTAGTAGATATATTTCACAGGATTGGATTCTATTTGTCCACTAAGGTACACAGCTAGTCACTGTGTAGTGACTCCAACAAGACTCTGCCAGTGATCACCACCCTTCAGGCCTGGTCATTCATCAGTTTTCCATCATTCAACTGTCCTGTACATCAAAAATTTCTCTATGATGATCCTACGGGAGACAGTTTCACAAACCTTATCAATGTCCAAGCAGACAGTGACAGGCAGAGAGTTACTACAATAGTTACTTCCACACAGGAATTTATCAAGTAGGTCAGGCATGGCTTCTCCTTGGCGACTACTTCTGAACTCCTAAATTCTCTTAAAAGCGGTTTCAAGAATTAGCTGCTTTCTCATCTTCACAGAGTCCAAGGGGAGGTTGACTGGTCTTTTGTTCCTTGGGTCATCTATCATAACCTTCTTGAAGTGATCTCACATTTTGTTCCCTCCAGTCTTTGACCACTTTACCAGTCACCATGATCGATCAAAGGCTCTCAAGAGGGGCCTTGCAATGACACGTTCCAGCTCTCACAGGACCTGTGGGAGAATTCTGTCACAGCCTATAGGCTCAGATATGTCTACTTTGGTTGTCTTCCCTGACCTAATCCTCTTCTGAACAGCTGAGCAACATTCATTAGTCTCATACAAATGCAACTTCAGTCTGTAATTTTGGTAAGTGATTTGGATAATAGAAAAGAATATGTGTCTATTATATATCTTCATATCTATCTATCTATCTATCTATCTATCTATCTATCTATCTATCTATCTATCTATCTATCTATCTATCTACCTATATCTCTATCGACACTTGTAACTCTACCCATCCTTGTATCATCTCTATCTATATCTACATCTACATCTATATCTATATCTATATCTATATCAAGTATCTCTATCTCTATCTATCTGTCTATTTAGGTAATTTGCATTGGAAGTAGTTGCAAGGATTTAGAAAGAAATATTGCAGCTTAAACTCATCTTAATAAATTTCCAAAACTCTTTAAAATTACTCATATGAAACAGCACGGACAAGTGAAAAATGCTACACACATAAAAGAAAAATCAAATGCAAAATGTTAAACTTTAACATTACTCTGGAAAATGCACTGTAGATATTGGAGGATGCAGAGTCCAGAATACTGGACTATATGATCATACTGTCAATATTTTGGACCATAATACTGGGAGATCTTTTTAAGTTGAAAGTTTTTCTTTGGGGCAACATCTGACAGGAAGTCAAATGTCAAGGGCCATGATTTATGTTAACACAAGCCTTTTTCTACTTTTTTATATTTTCTCAGGGGGTGAAAGGATAAACTCTGAAAAAAGAGCTGAATTATTACTGTTATTGAATATTGAACAGCTGGAGAAATAGTATTAGAAGAAAAGGAGAAAAAAAAATGAAAGTAAAGGTAGAGGTAATGCTTAGGCAAGCTGTCAATTCACCCAGCATTGTACAGATTCCAATTCATGTGGCTGATTTGCAAAAATATTATGGCCATAAATCAGATGATATTGATATCCAGCAAGTGGAATCCTGTAGACATAATGCAGGACATAATAATGGTCCTGCAGACCAATGCAGGCATAATAATGGCCCAAAAAATTTGGATTTCAGTAGGTTCTTGTCAACAATAAACATTCCTAATAGAAAGGGGAGCACAATCTGTCATGTCAGGGTGAAACATGTCAGGGTGAAAAGAAGCTGGATGTATGACTCGGCAAATAGTTAAAATCAGTGGAGTAAACAGAGCAAGTGTTATCTGTGAAGCTGTCAAGGTTAATTTATGGCTCCTGGGCAGGAAGCCGGTGTTAGCTACTCGCCTTGCAATTGAAGATCTTTGCAATGAAAATATTTTGTATTTTGATGATCTGAACTATCAAACCTCTTGCCTGCTGGGTGGCAGTGTGTGATCCTTTCGTTCGAATGTTAACTCGTACCCTAAAAGAAATCCAGAGACTGCAGTGTTCTCACCCTCCTCAGTGGCTGCCATTCCTCTTTCAGTAATTGTTAGAGTAGCATCAAGCTGGAATTTTGCTGTGGCTCGAGTTGGAATTTCTGAAGTTCCAGTCAATTTAACTCTACTGATAACAGCAGTACTCAAAAAAGCAAAATTATCAGCCACAGTACGTGTGCTTGAGTATTGGATGGTGTAGTGAAAAATTTTGAGAGAGCAGTTGTTATCACTTGCTCACACCCTTCTTTTTTCTGTCTGCCAGGTGAAAGAGTGGAAGATCAGTGAATATGAACTTAATGGTGTTTTGTAAGAGCTTTATGAGGAAAGTCTTCCCCTGAATTAATTAATTTACACAAGGTTCCCTTTTCAATAAATATCCTTATATTTATTAATAATCTTAAGTATTATTTCCTTGTACACACAATGAGAAAGTTCCAACTTCAAATCCACTTAGAGAAGCAAGAATATACTTCATTTTTTTAGTTAAAAAAGATCTTTCAGTTAAGAAGAGAAACCCAAAAAACAAAAACCAAACAAATCAAAACTGTCACTGTGAACAAATAATCATATCAAGATTCATGGAAGAAGATGACAGTCTGTTCTCTTCTTAGTAAAAATGCTTTCACATGTGAAAATGTAAGAGAGAATATCATTCAGTCAAAGAATGAAAAATGTAGGGTTTTTAACTTTTTGAGGTAGAGTGGTAGTCAGCTAAGCTGATATGAGTGTTTATGAGTATAAGCAATCTTAGAACTGAGATTTCAAATAGTTTATCATTATTGAACTTCTTTTAGCCCAAACTCAAAATGAATGTCTTGTTTAAAATTCCTGATACTATCATTTCTTCCAGAAGTCTACATTAATACTTAGCACTTTGAGACACATACAGAAAACAAAATCTGGAAAAAAAATTCGTGTCATATTTTATGAGAAAAATTTGCCACCATTTATGTACAAACATGTTCATTATTGAAGGACTGAAAAAAAAGAAGACAATAGTTTTAAGAAAACCTTGTATTTGTGTTTATTTTTTTCTTTCTATTCTTATGAAATGACAGACTACATCATAAAAAAAGTGAAAAAATCAAAGAATTTTTTCGACATGATATTTTGTTACACAACACCTGAATAGTGCTTCTAAAAATTATGTGCATTGCTGAGTGAGTAATGGTTGGTGGGTCAACACCAACAGCTGGGTTTACACCTACTCATGTAAAGCATGGATTCTGTTCTGTCATCCTGTGTGATTTGACATAGTAAAGTAAAGTATGTGAATCTCATCATTAATGGTTTTTTTTTCATTGCTAGACAGATGCATTTCAGAACAGTCTTTTCTACATACAAATTTCCATTTTTTCCCCTCTCTTTTCCTTTTGGTATGCAAGATTGAGGATGAATTTTCAAAGTGAATTTGCTTAAGAGTCCCATAAAACCCCCAAATCCAAAAGTATATGAAAAATTTCTAGATTATAACAATTTTGTTAAATAATCATATCTGAAGCTTAAAGAAATGTCATGTCTGCTGCTTTTTCTAGACCATTTTTTTAAATTATAAATATTTTTCCTTTTTTTCAAACTCTAAAAAAAATTCTCCCAACTTAATAATTTTTGTATTTTCACAGGTCTTAGACTACTTTGCTAGAGAATTCAGAAAAATAAAAATTGAAAGCATCATATTTTGAAATAAATCACAAATATTGTAGAAACCTATAATTATAGCTCAGTGATTTGATTATATTCAGTTTATTCAATTACTTTAGCATACTGTAATACTCCCACTCCAGCACACCAATAAGCAGCATAACATTAGAGCAGGCAAGTCATGCCATGCACAGTTAATGGCCCTCCAGCATTAGAATTACATTTATGACACTTTACCTGGCTGGGGCTTCTATTACACATTTTTCTGAATGCAAAATTTCCCTTTAGGTTGTAACTTACCATACACTATAATCTCAGAGCATGAAGCATTTTCTTCTTTACATTTTTAAATCATTGCTTAAAGACCCATTCATGTCAGAAGAAAAGTTCTCAAGAGCTTCACTGGGTTGAGCATAGGCTTCTCATACACGGGATGCCTCTACAAGAGGTCAGGGACATACTGTGGGATGCAGGGGAGAAGGGATTTTTTGATTGTACAGGGCTTATTATGGGCTGATTTGTGAGACAGAGGTGGGGAAGAGAGTAATCTAGAGCATTTAGAAGCAAGCACAGGAAAACAGGGAGATAAAGAGATGAAAGGGGCTAGTTTAAAATTGAAATACTGAGATCCAGGGACAGCTAGAATGTCTGCATCCATGTTTATTTGTTATTGAGGCTATTCTTTGTCTCCCAGAGACTTGTTTTGTCACATCCAATGACACATAGTTAAGCATGTTTTAAAATTTAACATTTTTCTATTTTTTACTTTCATCTCTGATTTCCTCTTGCTTATTAATCCTTGAATTTTGTTTGAAAATTTGATCCTCATTTTTCATAAGTCTGAATATTTGGACATGATTTGTTGTCATAAAATGACATTAAAAGGGTAAAATACTAGTCAGATAAATAGCTTTCATTGCTGAGAATACCTTCTGGATCTTTAAAAATTCAGTGATGCATTGTGTGATCATTAAATCTGCAGCTGTCCTGGAAAAGTATTTATTTAACAATTCAGTTATAAAGCAGTCATAAACATCAGGATAGTTTATAAAGAATGGGAAAGTCAAGAAAACATAGATATGAACCTCTTTTAGGAGATGTAAAAATTATTATGCTCCAGGCCAAAAATGTTTCAAATAATTTTTCTTTATATTAATAGTCTATTAGCCTGTGTATATGAACCCTAAAATGGTGCTAGTTCACCTAGGTCATTCAGAAAACACTTGCATTTCCACACATTTTGAGACACAATTCAGGCCTACATCATCTTACTCTTGCTCAATAGTCATAGCTGCATGTTAATTCCTCATTTTCCTTTAACAGAATAATGGAAGACAAATGTTAAATTGATATGAAATAAATCCTTGAGATAGAAAGTGAGACGTATGGACAATACCGCTTGAGGTGTACTGAAGTAATAATATTTCATTAAGAATTATTAATATTATTCTACTATTTACTCAACCCACAAATCATGGTTATTGTATTATCTATCTTATGTCACAGATGAAATTAAGCGAAGTGTGCAGTTTTAGTAAAAGTCCTAGAAAACTGACATAAAACGGATTGTTTTCAGAGATTAAGTCTAAATAATTCAACAGCAGACAGCGAAGGAATGTCAAGTAGGCCCTTTAGACCTTTGTCTTCTATCTGAAAAATGTTCTGTAGCACCTAATAGTTTCATAACAATTTTGATGCCTGAACATAGTGTGTGCTAATAAAATTTACAAGTGCCACCGAGAACAGATGAACTGGAAGAATACAGATGCAGAAGTAAGTCAAGGTGGATGTACCAAAATTGACTCACTAAGAGAGAACAAAGTGCTCTGATAACATGCCTTGTAAGTAAATTTAAGGTGTTTTTCTTAAGAAGAAATGCTAACATGCATAAAGATGGAAAGGTTTCTAACTAGGAAAGTGTCTATACTGTAGACCTAATTCTGGATCTTATTGTGAAGCAGAAAATCAGCAGTGACGCCATAAAGTTGCAAAATAGCAGGAGCTGGGACAAAGCTAAGACATATCTGGTAAGCAGCAATGTCATGTACATATCAAGTCAGTCTTTCTTTAAGTAGATACTTTCTCAGCTGTTCTGAAGCGAAACTTCAATGTAGCCAATACTGCACTACAAATGATACATTTCTATACACAATGAAATAGCAAATTAAAGATTTGACTTCAATGAAAATCAAAGCAAATACCAGAGACAGGGCCCATAAACTTTATCACTACCAAACCTAACTTTGTCTTTTTATATATTAGATGGAGTGAGATTAACACATTTACATTCTGTAATGCATTTCTCAAGATTTTATTTTCAACAACAATTAGCTGAAAGAAATGTTCTATCTTATCATAGGAACAACAGGAAAAGTGTTGGATTTAAGTCTGAAGTCAGTCTCTAAGTTATCAAACCCATTTCTTCAGGAAAAAGTTGGCTTTGTTTTTAGCATTTTGGAAGTATTGCAGTTTTAAATATTGATAAAATTTCCACTTTTTTTTTTTCCACCATCTATCAGACAGACAGCACAAATACAACAGACGTGAATCTAGAACCCCTTAAACTATATGCACAACCCTTCCTCATAGAAATATGCCTAAAGAAATGAAGTGGACTGAATTCAATGAATGAATGTGATGACTGATGTCATCCACCCGTTGTGCAAAGCATTTCACAATATCCTTGTTTTCAAGCTGGAGAGACATGGATCAGAGAAGTGGACCACTCAGTGGATGAAGAATTGGCTGACTGGTCACACTCAAAGGGTTGTAGTCAATGGCTCATTGTCTGTGTGGAGACCAGAGATGAGTGGTGTTTCTTGGAGGCAGTATCAGGACTGACATTGTTAAACTCCTCCACTGGCAACATTGGCAGAGGGAAAGACCACACTCTCATCAAGTTTGCCAAAAATATTAAGCTGTGTGGTGCAGTCATTTTCTGGAACAAAAGGATGGCATCCAGGAGGATCCTGACAGACTTAAGACTTGGGCCACTGAACTTGGGCCACTTTATGAACGCTCAGAAAGTTCAACAAAGTGCTGCAAGTCCTGCTCCTTGGTCCAGACAGCCCAAGAGCAAACACAGGCTGAGTTAGGATGGATTGAGAGCAGCCCTGGGGAGAAGCACTTGGGGGTGCTGGTAGATGACATGATCTGTCAATGGATGCCCTGTCTGTGGAAGTCTTCAAAGCCTGCTAGGAGGGGATTTTGAGCAACCTGTTCTAGTGAAAGGTGTCTCTGCAAGGCAGGTGGGGAACTGGATGATCTTTAAGGTCCCTCCCAACCCCAGATATTCTATGATTCTGTTGATTAATTCCAGCTTTAATTACATTTAATCACTCAGACAAAGTATGTAGTCTAAGATTTTTTGATAACGAAAACCTGAACTTGACTTAGAAATAATAACAATTATTGGACTTTATCAGTGTAAGCTTATATTTTGCTCGGGTTAGCATGATAGTATCATTTAATTGATTTCCAAAGAGCTCAAACTACTTGATTTTAGTGGCTGAATGAATATTTTATATTCATTCTAGCTGGTAAATCTGTTGAAGAAAAGGTGACAGTTCAAAGAAAAAAATGAATTAATTAAAGAAGAATAAATTAATAAAACTTTCCTATTTTATCTTAAAATATTCATTCTGGAAAGATTTGAGAAATATGTTGTATTACTGAAGCCAACATTTTATTACATTTTTAAAAAATTATATTGCCCCTTATGCCTAGAATTTTCAAACAAGTTTAAGGGATTTCAAAGGGGTTTTGTTAAATCTACTTGAGAGGATACCACTGGATTCCAGTAATTTCTCACAGATCTCTATGAACTCTATCACAAATGTGATTGGTATATTTACTTATTTACTCTGGGAAAATTACTACATAGCCTATGCAGCCTAAGCATAGACTATGTAAAAAATAAAAAAATCAGAACAACACAAACCAAACCAATAAAAATCTCACTCCCTTCTCACCCCCAAAAAATACCCCCAAAGACCCCCAAAAGGAAAGAGACAAAAACCAAAACAATGGATAGAGAAGAGAGGAAGTAATTGCCTGTGATGAAAGAAAAATAACAAAAGTTCAAATGATATATGTGCATTTAGTAAGACTAAATTAAATATTTATGATGGAATCAACACAATTTGAAAAAAAGTGATTACCTGAGTTGGATGGCATAGCTTTCCTGGCACAAACCACATTTGATCGGCCCGCAGGCAATTTTAGTAGTAATTTAAAAGTACTCAGGACTCATCATTTTATGTCAGACACTCATTTGAAGACATTACCTAAAATTATATGAAGCTCTTATATCCTCATCTCAAAATACATTAGTGATTTCTGCTTAAGCATTTACAGTGGCAGACTTCTCCAATTTGTAAAATACTGAGCTGAGATGAAAACAACTTATCCAAAGCCCTTTTCCGTTAAAGGTTACCTTTCTATTTACCCTCTGGGTATGGACATATATTTTTCCATTTAATAAATAGGTTAATAACAATTTTATTTTCTTTCAACAGTGAATTAAAATTCTGTAATAAAGAGTGATACATGAAAATTGTGCAACAAAGGCAGTACAATTAAGATAGTGGACAGAGTATTTCTGAAATACCTCTTTGGATATTTTTTAACTAAATAAATGAACACTTCACATTTTACTAATGGAGCTTACCATCTGCTCTAAGTCAACAGTCTCAGGAGTAAAAGGCAAACAACATACAGTGCTGAGAGCTGAGTCATAATAATCAATATGATATTGAAAAGAATTTAGAAAAGAAAATCAGTCTCATCTCTTCCAGCATTTGATATGTGCAGTCATACTGTAGGACTCACGGGAGCCTGAACAACTATTTAATTTTTATTTTTTCATAACAACGTATCCTGATTGTGACTGTGCTGGTCCTGATTTCCTGGTCTGAATTAAGGCTTACTGAGAAAGCAAAGCAATTCATGTTTACATGTAGGAGCAGTTAGTTCATTGTGTAGTTATTTTACTTTAATTTTTTTATAGGTGTTCTCATGGATAATAGGGTTGCAATATTTTGATCACAGCAGATTATCAAACCCAGCTTTGAATCCAAATCTCTTTCATACTGCCATCTATTCTCACATATTCTTTTCTATTTTTGTTCCTTACAACATTCTTTTTCTGTTTTTGAGTAGCCTGAAAAGCCTCTTGATTAAAGCTATACTACATTTTATATAATAATCTTAAGAGGGACAGTTACAGGAATGGAAATGAAAATGACCAAGTAATTATATAAGTTACCAGAGAGAAATTGTAAAGACAGAAATTGTTAGTCTCTAGTTAATATTATCAAACTAGAGAAACTTTTTTCCTTACTGAAAGCATTCCACACATTCCACCCCTTTCATTCTTTACTTCTGAAAATGCTTTTAGGATTTTTTTTGAAAAGCCATAATTTTAAAAGGACCCATAAGAGCATGTAATACCTATATATATTTTTTTAAATTGTTCTTTTCTAAAATAATGGCAATTTTTCAGATTACTAGTTTACACAATAAGGAAATGCCTCAGACATACTTCCAAAGAGGTAATACAGTATACATGGATGATTTATTACATACTTTGGATGGAGTATATTGCTAGCAAAAAGAGAAGTATTCAGATTAATAATTAAAAAAAATAAAAGGAAAAACAACCTAGTATCAGACTTCTGAGTACTGTTGGGAAAGAAACCACAACATTATATTTCAGGGTTTTCCAAGACTTCCTGAGATATTCACTATAATAGAGACCTAACATTTCTGTACTGAAAAATAAGAACAAAACCTTCTGAGAGGGTGTCTCGGTTTTAGAAGACAGCTGTCTGCTGGGGAGGGCAGGAGCCTCCCTTGGAATGAAAACGGAGACCCCTTCCCTCCAAATTACTATACTTTTGGGATCAAAGGGCTCTCAGGCAGAGGTCTGGGGATAGGAGTAACAGTTCTTTACTAGCACGTATAACAAGGCAAACAAACAACAATAACTACGGCGTTAACAACAAATCAGAACCAGGGCCCCGAGACAGCTTTCTCGGCTGAGACGGGAAGGGATGGAGGAGAGGCTTTGCTTCACAAACCCCCTCGGGCGGGCAGTGCCGGTGCTCCTGCAGGGCTCTGAGCAACACTCAGCTGGAACGGCCGGGATGAGCAGAGATCCCGGGCCGGTGGCTGAGGTGGATCAGCAGCAGCTCTGCAGCGGTGGCTGGCACTGCCACACGTCCCGGCAGGACCGGGGGTGCGAGGCCACCAACGAAGAGGGAAGAAGCAGCAGCAGCTCTGTCTGGGTGATGGCGAATTCCCTTCTCTAAACCGCAACATCTCTGAGAGAGAGAGAGAGTGTCCTGCTCTCCAGCCCAAGAAGCCAGCCAGCCCCCAGCTGTCCACAGCCTCCTTTTTTCTTGCCCCCTTCCTCCCTGGACCCTGCCAAACTCTTTGTGTTTCTCAGGCACTCAACAACCACGAGCCATCGGTTTTTCCCCACAACTAATGGGCAAAATATTCCATAGGTGAGAAGGAAAAAAAGAAGGACGCACAACTCCCAATAGACAAACAAATCCTGATAATGGTGAATCAATCAAAAGGAATTCCATTAATTCCAGTGAGAGGTTTTGGAGAGTCTCATTGTAATGATTACAGGGTTACCATGTACCAAATTTAATGCTGACTTGGAATTACTTTTTCAAAATTCATTTGCAATTTGCTGAACTAGTATTTTGGTATAAAGTCATGCAATTGCCAATTTTTAGAAAGTCTTGTTTTGTAGATAAGCATAAATACATGTGCTGAGGAAAAGAAAATGGAAAAACAATGAAGAATATTTGCAGTATAAATGTTTTATTTCTACTGCTTTCCAAAATTTGGAAAAGTTCTGGACTATGTCACACAGACTATGGTCATTGCAAGTTAACCCATTAACTATTATTTCTTTTGACTAGACAATGCTGACATGCTCATATTTATGAAATTTAAACAATAGCATTAAAACGAGTCCCAAAAAAGTAAGGGGAGAGGTATGGAGAGGGAGGCCCAAACCCAGGCATTCTCGCTCACCCCCTCCTGCCACAGCTGGGCATTGGAGATGGATAAATAATCAAAACTTCATGAGTGTCACTTCATGAGATAAAGACAGGGAGAAACACTTCACTGGTGAAACAGTCTCAGTATTAAGGTTCCAAAGAGAATTTATGACTAACAGAATCAGAGGAGAATAATAAGAATTAATATAAGTCCTTAAAACACCTTTTTCCCCTCAACCCCTCTAATAAGCCTGTTCCATTATTTAATATTTTATAATATTATAATAATATTATATATTATATAAATCCAATTCAGGATTGACCAAAATTTAATGAGTGTTATTCTATATATACCTGAATAATAACACTCATTAAATTTTGGTCAGTCCTGAATTGGCCAGGCATTTGCATTGGATGATTGTGGATAGGTCCCTTCCAGCTGAAATAATCTGTTATGTGTTACCTATATCTATCTATACAATCTATATCTACAGTCTATATGATCTATACAAATTGCTAGATGTACCAATATCTGTATCTATATCTACTTATCCATCTCTATCCCTGTCTCTAAAAATTATCATTGCTAAATTAACTTGGTTATGCTATAGAAAAGGAAGAAAACTGTGGTGTGAATAAGAACCTCAAACTTTAAAGCTTCAAGTAGCTTAAAGAATAAAATAGAATTTTTTCATTTTAGGGGAAAAGGTTATTGGGTTTCTCAGTATTCATTTGTGAAGAAAACTGTTACAATGAAACTGTTCATTAGAAATATGGAATATATAGTAACAGAAATATAATTTCAAACCCAATTATTTTTGATCCACTGAAACATATTAATCTTCTTATCTGTTTTTAATGTGGCATATATATCATATATTGATCATCATTGTAATAATAATATGCAAACTGAAGAACGTTTTTTGAAAAGTATTTTTAAAAGCTCAAGTGTCATGCTTAGCTGGACCTCAAACATTTTTTTTTTAATGACCTTTTCAAGCTTTGAGACGGTAACACAAAATCAAAATTCAAATTATTAAAAAACTATTGTCCTTACCATGGCAGAATTTTTAGCTTCAGAGGCTTCCTTAAAGGAGATTACTAGTGTTGTGCAATGATTAATAACATTTCTTTAAAATATATGTGGTTTTAATACTGGGCATTCTTTCTAGTCAGTATCATGGAAAGCTAGAGGATCAAGTAGTAGAAAGAGCTTTTATCAGTTTTCAACAATATGTGAAGAAAAACTTCCTTTAATGAATATTTTGCAGTGTGGTTTAAAATTGCAAGAGCAGATAAGAAAACAAACATATTTCTCTAGCAGTCTCAAAACCACTTGAAACTTTTCTGCTTTTCAGAGGGCTTTTAACTGCTACATTTTTGTTATTATTGTTATTAGCAAGTAGTTTGGAGGAAATCTTTTAGCAAATGCATTTGTGCAATTATTGCCTTTTCTAAACAGAACCATGTGAAACAGAATCAATGTTTATATGTCACACTGAAAAATCTGTAAAACATACTTACATGGGGAAAAAGAGCTGGTAATGCAAATATTGAGAAAGAAAATAAATTCCATATTTCTAGGAAAAAGGAGGATCTCTATTGTTTTTTTATCTATCCCTCCCTTGCCCGACTGTGATGCTGTGCCTGATGCACCCCAGGACACAGGTGGCCCTCCTGGCTGCCAGGGCACTGCTGGCTATTGAAACTAAGCCCCAGATCTCTTTCTGCAGGGCTGCTCTCCAGCCTCACCCCCTCAGCTTGTAGGCATTACCAGGACTATTTCATCTCAGATGGAGAATCCAGCACTTGGTCTCATTAGATTTCATGTGAATCATACATGACTTTCCACTGGCGATTATCCAGCTCTCTAGTCTATCCAGATCTTTCTGTAAGGCCTCTTGACTCCCAAAGCAGTCCACAGCTCCTCCTAGTTTAATATCATCAGCAAACTCACTCACTACATGTTTGATTCCTATGTCTAGATAATAAATGCACTGAAGAGTCCTGACCCTAAATTCAAGCTCTGAAAGACTCAGGCCACCAGCCTAATGTAACTGCATTCCCTGTTACGCTTTCGGCTCAGCCTTAGCCTGGCTCCGTGAAGGCAGCAGACGTATGTAAGAAGCAGGTCAGCCCTTGTCATTTGTCAAATTCAGCAACTTCTAAGCACAAATTGCAGCTGAAGAAACTTTAATACAGGCAATTATTGCTGTGTATTTCTGAACTTATATCTTCCTAGATGTTATTCACTCACCAGCACTATCAGTAAGGTGTGAAACCTGATATGCTGAGGGTTGCTGCTTTTAATATAGAGGTCACGTACAAGCAAAAGTGATTTATGGACATCAGCTAATCTCATCACTGGAAGATAACATGATACTATCAACAAATTTGATTGTTTCCATGGAGATAAATGGATTCTATCAAAACAACCATGGTCAAAAACTCAATAAAAATTGTATGAAGTCTTGAGATAGATGCGAAATTGGTACAGGTAAATACAATTTAATTTGCAAAGTCACGAACACATTACCACTTTCTGAGTAATTAGACATAATTATAAGATCCCTAACATTCCTAACAGCTATTAAAAAAAATGTAGCACTACAATATTCATTAAGTCTTATTGCTTTAATTTCTTGAGTTCTGAAGATCATGTACATGTTTTTTCTGAATTTTTTTGCTGGCTGTTTCTTTCGGTCAGGAAATTTTCTCATCTTGCTTTGATTTGCCTTGCTATTCCTTGCCTTCTTTTCCTTTCTGTACCTTCCCCTCGCATGCAATGAAACAGGCCTGATCTGTTTACACATTTGTGTAAAAATTAAAGGGGACTGGGAAAAATTCAGTGGAGATATATAAGATGTTACACTCCCCTGTACACATTATTAAACACACACATTGCAAGCTTTATTTTTTTATTGACATTCTTTTACACTTAGGGATCATTTAAAATGGACATTTTCAGATATTTTTATGATAACCTCAGTAAACTGTTCACATTCTAAAATTTATTGCTAAACACATTAAATAAAGTTCAATGACTGGAAAGTTATAATCAACAGGGGAGAAATGATGCACCAATAATACTGCTTAGTTATTCTAATGTGATGATTCTCTTCTACGCTGTCTCATCCATCCCATTTGGCAATACAGTAAACAAGCTGCTCTAATAGACAGGGAAAAATAAAATGTCATCAATTCAAGAATGAGCAGCTGCTGGTAGATTTTATATGACAAAAAAAAATAAAAAATAAAATTTAAAAAAAAATCCTAGGGTCTGTTTACTTCTGATGGGTTCATCTCGGAGCACTGAGGGAATTTGGTTTCCTGTTGGAGTTGGGAGCTGATTCCTACCTTATGACGCTTTGTAGGTGCATGTAAGGGGATGCATGGGGATCTGGCTCCCATGTGCTGGGGTGGGCTGGGTGAGCCTTGCAGTGGCAGAGTCAGTGTTTGAGTTAAAGCGACATCTAATGAGTTTTATTGTTACTGTGATACACTTGTTGCAACAGACTAAAAACTGGCCTGTAATTCAGATTTCTTCTGCTTATGCTACCATATTACCATAATGCTGCTTGTAGCTGTGACAAGGTCATGACCATGACAGTGAATGAGCAAAGGCAGAGCCTTATATTATGAATAATAATATAACTAAAACAAGAAAAAAATAGACAGAAGAATGGGGGAAGAAGCAAAGAAAAATTAACCCTGATCACTTTGATGATAAATATTATCTGAGAACAATTCCAAATCCAACTTATATTTTACCTTGAATATTGCTCTTTTGGGTTTTTCTCTATGTCAAAAAAATGTTCCATATTTCTAAGGGTAGGCTATTACTTTTTTTAAACCCACAATTCATGTTCTAATGGGAAATATTACAAGCACTAAGATTAAACTCAGATAAAATAGGGTGCTGCACAGCATTTCTTATAAAATATTATCTAAAAGAGAAATTGTGAGGTAGACCACCATACATATTGGATGCAGAAATTTTTCTTTGAAACACTTAGTACAGCCTAGATGAAATGCAGGTGGATGTTGTATACACCTCTGTTAAGAAACAGTGGAGAGACACATGTCTTTCCAAAAATGCCCTAAAACAAAATCAAAAAAAGCCTCAAAAATCTTAGTTCAGACAGTAATTTCCACAGATATGAGGCAAGAGAAAACGGAACTGTTTTGACACAACATCATAAGCACAAGTGCATATGCTGAGTACAGACACCAGCAAATACTGTCTTTTGAGATCTTTAATCTTGGGTTATCATATATCAAATAAAGTGAAGAAACAATTATTGTAGGGAAGAAATAGCTGTAAAATATGACTTCCTTTGAACTAAATATAGAGGTAACATAGAAGCAGGCAGTCTCTCCTCTTCATTGGAGAAGTTTTGATCCATGTTTTGATCCAATCTGGCTATCCTCATATATCAAATAAGAATGTGTCATACTCAATTTTGGAAGCAGATCCAAACTAGTTCAAGGGTTATTAAATCATCATTCAAAATTCATCTAATTAAATTAAAAAATGTGTCCTTCATCCTGTCATCTCCTCCACCAGACCACTGTTTGTTATCTTCACAAAACCTGGGATTACAGATAAAGACAAAACTACTCTAAAAGGATTTTGATAATTCTGTGTTGATGAAATATCTCAGTGTAAAATAATGTGATTTTGTGTAATTTGACTACTATTTTTATGTAACATGTGTAAGTAATATCACTTCTTTTTTGTAATATTTTTAATTGAAACAGTATTTATAGAACTTTTGTTTAGAAATAATTTTGTTAGGCAAAGGAATGTCTGAACCAAAATAACTTGTAGCTGTCACAGTATGTAACAGATGTGGTTTGAGATCAATGGGTTTTTTTTTTCTCCTGAGCAGAATGAAAAATAATCACTAAGTGATTTTTTTTTTGGACAGTACATAGAGGAATTTATCATAGTTCTTCACTTTAAAGCAACTGTGTTAGCATCATGCATGCTAAATAAGTTTACAGTTGTGTGCTATCATAATTGCAATTCAGTAAGCTTTGAACTACCCATTCTTGTGTGGAGGTTTCTGAGCCTCAAGCAAAGCTTTGACAGCTCAAATGCCATAATGAAAAACTGTGAGACAACTGTGATATTTAGAGTCAAGGTCCTCTTTCCCTTTGAAACCATGCATTATTTCCAACAGCACCTACCAAGACTGTGATTTGGGTCACAGTAATGTGCCCTTTATACTATTCTTTGCTTGTTTTTCACAATCATTCAAAGTTTACCATGCCAACTAGAAATATTAGAAGCCTAAAATCAACCTGTTGCAGCCAACCAGTGTACAGTGGATGCATGGTCAGTTAATAACATAGTTTTTTACATGGTGTTGATGTTGATGACTGCTGATCATAAACACAAGGCTAACAAGAGCTGAGATGTTTTTTCCTTTACTCTAGGCTGTCCCTTTGCAGTAAATATTGCCTAGGGGAACAGGCAAGCAGGAATTACCATTCTGAAGACTTTCATGGAGACAGTAATATTTACCTCATCAAAACTCTTCTATTCATCTTTCAAATCTCCTATAGCTTGTAATTAAGGAAACCTAGAAATTAACATTTCACTGATTTGTATATCATGCAGCCATGTAGAGGAATGAATCACTGCTGCACTTGAAGTTTTGTGTTTCTTTCCATTTTCAAGTTTAAAACAGAAGAAAAAAATAAAAACAACTGATTTTTTTTTTTCCATAAAACTTTTTCAAATACAATTTCATAGATTGAGAGATTTTGTAGATAACATAAAATAACAGGTAATCATGTGAAGCAGATGATGTCTTCATCTGTACAATTATTTACTGGAATGGAGTGGCCTTGGAAATTTTAGGCTGTCTGTCCTGGGTTGATTATGATGTTAAATTGTATCCCCATTCACCCACCTAACCCAGACACAGGTTTTGTATTCTTAAAATTCCATCTGAGAGTAAAAGTGAGTGGAAAAGAAGCACCGAGTCTGTTATCAGAGACTGCACTGGCTCCCCCCGCATCGGGAGTTTTGACTACAGCACAGACAGACAACAAGACACAGATCGCCTTGGCTTTCCAGCTAGCCGGAGCAGAGAGGTCTTCCTGGACTGTTTTTCTTTCCCTTTTTCTGAAACGAATCGAACCTGCTCTGGACTGGGGACTCGGGGGAGCGCCGGGAGCTCGCACCCGTGGACTACCGGGAGCCCAGCCTGGGCAGCGGCATTTTCCAGCGCCAGAGGGACTGATAACAGAGCGAACAGCCACAGGAAAGAGACCCTCTGAAGTTTGTCATCTCTTCTGAAGGGCGAGAGGTTTTGTAAATTGATATCGTTCATTTTTGTGCTGGGTAGTGCTGTACCTGTGAAATAAACAGGTTTTTTCCACTTCTCTCAGAGAAATCTCTTCCCGAACCGGTTGGGGGTGGGAAAAAAAGGGCCACGTGGGTTTGCTTCCCGGGGGGGGACCCATTGGAGGTTTTCTCCCAAATTTTGCCCTAAACCAGGACACTGTCCTATCTGAACAAGGAAATAAAATAGATGAATTTCCAAGTTATTTGAATACCAGGAATTTCCCAAATGTGTGACTTCAAAACACTTCAGAAATTCAATCACAGTGAAATACAGTGACATTCTAAAACCAAATGTTTCTTTTTTCTTTACTGAAATGATAGTTCTTCAATTTTGAAAAGTCCATTACTTTTGTATTGGTCACAACTTTTATTTTCTTATTACCTTCAGTTTTGCTGTTACTCATACTTTTCCTTAACCACTCTCTACTGGCCATTTACAGATGTGCTGAGTTAGATCTTCCATTTCACTAAAAATTTTCTCATCTGCGTTTTCATATACAGAAGCATATAGAAATTGCTTTTTAACAATACCTCTAATGTTCCCAGACAGGAAGTATCTTGTTCACCCAAACATGCTGTTCCTACTTTGTTTACAGACATCAGACAGAAGTAAGTCTACATTGAAGATGATGACAATCTTTCTTACTACAGAATTAAAAACTCAAACTTTTTCTACTGATTCAATGAGGTAATTCAAATGAGGTATTAATATCAGTATCAGATGAATACCATAAAATAAAAAAAGAAGTGTAGATTTAAAAGTAATCGCTTGCCTTGTGGCAAGATTAATTAAATTTCATGAACAAATATTGTCCAACAGGAAATCCAAGAGCTCATTATTTTCTTAATATAATATTTTACTTTAAATAAATCTAATGCTACTTCCAAAGCATCCACTGCATGTAAGATGGATTTTCATCTTCCAAGTAGTTGCAACCTTAACACATGTAACCTGATTAGCAATATTTTGGCAATATTTAGTCCACCCTGTTCTTTTTTTAAATATGGGAGGTCTTTTTCTGGTATTTTAGGAAGTTCACAAGCTATCAGAAAACTGTATTACTTCTGTATTGGAACAAGATGAAAATTCTTAATTTCACTTCAGCTAAATTTCAGCTGAATTCCCCTAATATGATGCACTCCTTCCTGGAATCAGGTACTCAGATACTCATTTTCTTCAAATGTCAGCTAATCTCCAATTATACATAATTTCACATGATGAAACGTAACTTCAACTTAATGGATTTGCAAAGAAAATTGGATGTTAACAATTGTATTATGGGGAAAGTAGTTTTAGGAACTTCCACCCAGACTATCATGCAATTACAATCCTTTCAGTGTACAATTCCTCCAGTGGCAGAGTAACAATAAACTACAATAAAATGTAGTTTAACGATGTTTGAAGTATAAGAATAATTTTTTTATCAATTCAATAAATAAGAATTTTTCATCAACTCAATAAATATGTTGATCAACATATATTTGATTTCAGTAAGAGTTTGAAATGTTCAGTATTCTTGCAAATGAAAAAAATTCTGAAAATATGGTGCATGTTTTCAGACCTCATGCTTTTATTTAAATTTTATTTAAATAAAATAAATTTTATTTAAATAAATATTTATTTAAATTAAATTTTATTTAATTCTACAAAATAAATCTAATTGCAGAATTAATTAATAAATGGTAATTCAGAATTTTCCTACCACTAATTAAAATCCACAAGTCACTAAACACTAGTATTTTTAACTGCTATCACAGACATGGAAAAAGCAACTTGGTTAAAGCTGAAGGAATCTGTGGTAACTCACAGCTATTACAGCATAGTGGTATTTAGAAGATGACAACTGTAGAAATAGATTTGTCTATTAATCAGATGAGCAATTGCTTAATTACTGACTGAACAAAAATAGCTAAAGCAGCTGTGTATATAAAGGTGTATATAACTATTTTAAATAAAGTGATAGATGTGCCGTTGTTTTCCCCTGTTCAAAGGCAAAGCAAAGCAAAAATTAATTAGATCTACAAAAAAACTGGGATGAAATGTTTGTAAAACTATTCATAGTTACATGTTTTTATAGACCATAGTTTAACTCATCAATTTCTTTTCCCAGGGAGTTTTGGCGATTCCAAAATCTATAGGAGCATTTTACTCAGGTAAATTCTAGCTCAAACACAAAAGTAGTGTTTTAAGGACCAGACTTCCGGGTTTTGCTTTGTACAGATTTGTAGGGGCATTCTGTTTTGTTTTGTTTTGCTTGTTTTCTTGCTTTACTTTGTTTCATTTTTGGGAGTGTTTTTTAGACCACTATACCACTAGTTTACAGGAAAAGAAAACCCAGCTTAAAATATTACATTTATAACCCTTTTGGTTTCATAAAGTCTCCTTCCCTTCAGCTCTCACACAGCATCAGTTGTGCCATCTAGCTCCCTGCAAGTACAAATTCAAGTACTATGAGACAGGTTTAAAACTTGATCAGAACAGCTTGATTCTGACTACCTGTTAGAGTCCTTCAAAGATTGTTTCAGCATATGTCAATGCCATGCAGAATATGCAACACTTCCTTTTGTTCCCAAGCTGCAGCAGTCTGACAGCATGAGACATTTGGTTCTAACTATTTCAGGAACTTTGAGATCAGTTGCTCTAAAAAAATGTCTTGAAAATGCGAAGGCATAATTTGACTCAAAAGAAGATCCAGGGCCCTATAGATGTGTGAATGTGACTTTTATTTCTGATGTAACACCTTGGAAACAACCTTTATCGTCATAAGTAATAGTAGTTGTCAAGTAGTTTAATTTGCTAGTAAGAAACAAAATGAGAAGAGATAATTTTTATTATTTCATATTCATTCCTTGCAAATAGTATTTGCTTTCCATATCATGAATGATTGGTACATTTTGGACACCCAGCTGGGTAAAAATCTTTGAAAACTATGAAACCAGAAGAATAAAGCTGCAAAAAATAATGATTGCAGCAAATAATTATTAGCAGGTTTTGTGAGCCCACATTTAATTACTGATTTCAATAATAATTTCACAAATTTTATTTCACACAAATATGTGATTTGGCTTCATAATACATAGACCTTTTTTTCACATATAGGTCTTTAAACCAGGAATTTGATAAAATCCAGATATTTCATATAGATCCAGATGTGCCTTTCCTGATTTTGTATCATACAGGGCAACATATAAAAATGGATACACTAATAGTAATATAGAAAGCTTCTTCTAGTTGTTTTTTTTCTCATTTAGGGAATCCAAATTATCACCCGTCTGAGAAGAAAGAAAACCAATTGCCAAATATTTTTTAAATTACTTCATAATCCTTTGGAGGACAAAAAAACTTTCTGGTAATTTTTGTGTGTGAATGCAACAGTCTGGTTCAGCAAGAGTTTTTTTAAACATCACTGTCTTCTTTCGTCACATTATAAAAACATGAAATACTATGAAAATAAATGTCTTTTATTTTCTTTAATGTGTTGTCACATACTCTTTGCTGAGTCATTCAAAACCAAGTTATACTGTATTGACACATAATTTTGGTTCTTTTTTTACTCTTATATTTTCAGCCCACACAACTGCAGAAACTTTGCAAATACTTACGAAAAATCACACTTTTATTTGCAATGGAGAATGCTAAGGAATAAGACGAGAAAAGATTCTCAAGATTCCTCTAGAAAATTCCTCTAGAAAACTTGAGCAGTCTGATTCAGCAGACCCTGAAAGGAAAGGGAGGGTCAAGACCACTTTTGTTTGTTTGTTTCTACTTCTGACACACTGGTTTTCTCCTAATCATTACTGTGGGGAAAGAGAACAATGTGCTACCATTTAGCAGGTGGGAAAATGGTAAAATGACATTACTGTCAAGCACAATTAATTAGGTTTTAGGTCATATTTTGTCATCAAAGAGAAAACAGTTCATATCAAGTCCCTGCAATGATGGACAACAAAAATTATATTAATTCTAAAGCATTCAGAGATCTAGAGAATTAACAGACTATTATTTTTCCTTCCTTAACCAGATACTGTGCTAGGATTTTTTCTGTTTATTTTTATGACTGAATCCTTTAATAAATTTCCATTATGGAAGCTTAGTTTGCATTTATAAAACTTTGTATCAGCTCTTCAAACAAAATACTGTGTAGTCTCATAGCTTATTTCAAATTATGACCTTCCCACCTAGTAAATTAACTTGTTCACAAAATTATATTATTTTTTTTTATTTTTGATTTTTTCTCTACAGTCAAAACTTCATGCAAGGAAATGGTGTTGTCTAAACTGGTCACACCTAAAATTTTCTGTTTATAACTGGCAGCGTCTCTCCTTTTTATTGTTCTATGAAGCATCTGTTATGAGACAAAAAATATCTTTATTTACCCTCCCAATGGTTCGTATATCCTTGGCAAATTCCTGCCAAAGACAGATGAAGGTGCATAAGAGCTGTTGCAGCTGCTGGCAGCCGCTGTGCATAAAGCAGCAGAGCCCATGCAGGAGCACATGCAGTCAGCATGTGGCACAAAGCAGGCAGACTGTGTGTCCCGAGGATGAGGGCATCCCTGCCTATTTCAGTAATTCCCAGTAACACAGGCTGGCTTACACCTGTGAAGGAGCCCTCTACTTATGTCATAATCCACACTCTGACATCAAGGCCTTTGTTGGACAGCCTGCCCCTCACTTGGCCTGTAAGTAAAAGGAGGGGGGAAAAGAAATCAAACACTAAACTACTGCAAAAAACATTTAAACGATTTAAACAGTCTGTTCTCCATATTACACAGGCAGACAATAACATCCCCAAAGCCAGTGCCAGCAAAGACATAATTTACTTTTCCTGCTTGCTGAGGGTTTAAAAATGCAATTACTATCTCACATTGTATAGGAAGGTTTATTCCTTTATGACTCTGAATATCTCTGGATCTGGAAGTTCACTCTGAGAAATACACAAATCTCAAATCCCTGTCCTTCCATCTGCAGAATATTCAATGACAAGTGGGAAAAGTAAAGATGTCATTCTTGAGAATTGTCTTTCCTGTAACATTCATATTATCATAATAGAAACCCAAATCTTAGAAGAGCTTTTCATTAAAATAAGTGCTACCTACAAGTAAGGCTGAAATTACTTATCCTATTTATTTTTTTTTTAGTTGTGTTGATATTATAGCAACTTGCAATAGATCTAGCCCACCTAATCACCTAGTGCATTTATGTGACTTTTACTAATACATTTCCAAAAGGAATTTCATTACCAGATGAAGTTTTGTTTTCTTATTTTTTTTTAAATTGCAGTTGGATTGTTTATTGCCGAGATAATGCACTCAAGATTTGGGTCCTGTAAGTTCAGAATTTCCTGTCATGAATGATAACCTTTATCACACCCTCTCAAAGTTATGCTCTCACCATATAGAATAGAACTGCAATGTCTTCAACAGAGAAATTTCTATGGTTATGTGTCTGCATACTTCTGAGGAAAACAAAGCCTTGACCTTCCAGGGCCATCAGAATTATCCAGTAATACAAATGCTATACTATGAATGATGCTCTATGTGGACTCATAGTTGGCTGATACTTAATTTCTGATGTGAATATATGAAGCGGGTTTCAGTCCCTCTCCAAAACTTGAGGGTCCAGAAAGTCCAGACAAAAAAAAAAAAAAAGTCTTTATCTGCAGTATCATAATTACATGGTTTTTTAGTTGGTAGAATGTTGACAGGTAGTCAGCCTGGGTCATCCATCAGTTTCTCCAGCAATCTCTTGACACCATTATGGCATTTGAGACCCATCCTGGCTAAATCAGACCTTCTTTTGCAGCTCTAGAAGGATTTGATGACTCAGGGATGATTCAGATTCCTGCCTTTTTGCACGAGTTGGGCTCAATTAACAGCAAGCACTCCGTAGCACTGTTTCACTTAGTATCAGAGATGTCACCACAGGGGCCACAAATCATCATATTCTTGCTTACAGTATTACCAACAATAGAGTCATCTGTCACAGCTCTGGAATGTGCTCATCATTTTGTTTAACTGATTTATATTTCAGTGTAAACTGTTTGGTGTCTTCAACTGTGTCTGTTCCTGTGCATGGCCAGATTGCAAACAGCAGGGAAAAAACCCTATCATCCATAAGCAAGCATTTAATTTCTTGTCTGAAAATTTCACACAGGAGAGAGATCTCTAGTTTGTATGCTAATAAAAGCATTTACAGCTGAGAAACCATCAGAAAACGGACTGCCAGTTATGAGAATAACTTTGCATATGACTGAACAAGTCCAACCCACTTGCATTCAAATTATCTAAAATGAATAAATGAATGGTCCCAGTTCTGTTATTCTTCATTCTACTCTTGTTCAGTGCATAGAGGTTTAGACCACCATAAAGTCATGCCAGTTGTTTTACTATCTAAACAGGTTTTTTCAAGATTTCTTCTCTTATCACAGTTATTTTTTCAGAAAAAAAAAACCAAAACTGTTTCCTGATTACTCTAGCTACTGAACAAAAATTAACAAAAAATAGTGGTAGATGAATCTCCAAAGCTTTATGATTTGGCTCAGAGGACTCTGTCCTCTATCCAAACAATAATTTGAAAGTGGTTGGCTAGAAGTCAGGAATATCTATTTGGAGCTTCTCTGAAGTATCTTAGTGAGTGGGTGAAACTAGATGATTTTGCTCAGCATACCAAGACAGTGAGTGCAGAGGGCTCCGAGTGTCTCTGAAAGAAGGCTTAGAGAAAGTAACATCAAGGTTCTATTTCAAGATTATCGTATTGGGTGAGTTTTATAGGGAATACTCTCTTTATGCCAGACTCCTTCCAGCACAACAAAGACAATTCTTACTCATTCTGTGCTTCACACATGCAAACTGAAATTTCTTTCCAACAGTATCTCTAAAAGTCTTTTAAACACTAAAATGGGAAATCCCTCCAGGCAAAAGCTGAGCCTCCACACAGCATGTACAGCTCCCAGTACATCTGACTCTGACCTACACTAACAGTACATACAAAGCAAAGGAACTCAGATATTATGTGATCTGGCATTGAGGTAAAAGCTCAGGTACTACTTTTTTAAACTAACTGATGCATTACAAAAGAAAATCTTTCATTAAAAAAAAAATCTTTCATTAATTAAAAGTGTTAGGTCATTTTTGTGCTTGTCCTTAACTCTTTTTTGACCAGGTTTTTTTTTCTAAGGATGTGTAACATAGCATTAGGAGTACAGATAACACAATAATGGTAACTGTGACCTTTAGCCATTTATGTAATGTAGACAGAAAGACTAAGTGACAGTAACTCCTTTCTCTTGGATGGACTGGAAAACGAATGGCAAATGAAATCTCTTGCCAGTCACCAGATGGTGCAGTTATCAACATTCCTACAAGCTTTGTTCAACTGTATGTATGGTTTAAACTTAGGGAAAATATTCTTTGTTGGTCATGGAGACTTTCATCACAAAAGACATTGCATTTGATAAGCAATTACTCCAATTGGAACAGTTTCCCGAATGTATATATTATTGTGATAACAATAGGAAAATACATACTTTGATGTATAAAAATAGAGTTTCCAAGATGCAATGTAAAAAATTGATTGTTATTTTGAAGATGGAAATTTGTATCCATAGCTTCATAATTCACGCATTTCATGTTCATCTGGTAATGCCATTCATACATGGTAATATTCACAGTTTCATACATAGTAATATTGCACAGTTTAATATATTCAGCAGGAAGACATTATTTAATATCTTTGACTAGAAAGAAAGAAAGTTCAGCAAGAATGTAACACTACTTTGCATTCATTTTTTGTTACTGAAAATACAGTTATTACAATACTTGTGTATACACTAATAAATTTAGGAATAAACACTTAAATGTTATCAAATGTGGTAAAATATTAGAGAAAGAGCTTAATGCAACCACAGAGATTGCTGTATTTTTTAATGTACAAAAAAGTTACTGCACTTGGGACAAAGCTTACCTTGAAACAATTAGGCAAATTTAATCAGAATTTTAAATTCTAATTCATATAATTTAGCTCTTATAACAATAGGACCATATAAACAAAAACATTTGTATGAAACATACTGTTTCATTGCAAAAGCATGTGCTAAAACCTGATTTTCCTATAAGGCAAGTTCAAACAATTGTTCTGCATCCATTGAGCTTGTTCGCAAATAATATTTCCATAATATACATTCATAGAGCAGAAAATAATTTGTCCAATTGTGTCAGTCTTGTACACTGATAGGACAAAAAGCACATCCCAAAGTACACTTATATTTGAGATAGTGTTTCTTCATTAACAGGGGAGCATGTACATATGTGTGCATACAAACTCAAAATTTTTTTTTGGAAGCAGGTTCTTAGTCGCAGAAATTACTGCTCTTATTGAAGTAACCCAGAAGGAATCTATAAATACACAAGGCCTGAACTTCAACTGCAGTAAACAAAGTTATTTATGTCCTAGCTTGAAAAGGATACATGGTATGCTACTTCTTATTTAATTAATCCAAGATCCATAACTTAGAGCAGTTCCAATATTCCCATCAAAGTAAAAAGGTAAACTCACAAGTGTGGCTGGAGTACCTTTATACTGATGGGGAAAAAAAAGAAAAAAAAAAGAAAAAAAAAGAAAAAACAAACCAGGAAAAAACCTTTCATTTTTCTGGCTTTCAAATCCTGCTAAGTTTGTTCCTCTCCTATCTCTGTGAAGGCCAAGATTCAGAGACTGCTCAAAAAAATGCGGTTCTGTGGGTCAGGGAATTTCCAAATTTGTGACTGCAGAAGTCAGTGGAGGAAGAGAAACAAAGGACCTGTGATACATTTAGGTCATTTGAGGACCTTGACATTCTGTATTTGGTCTACTTTAGTTTCACAGTTGTTTCACAGTACTGAAGAGTGCAAAGCAGTCAATAGTGGGCAGGAACCAATTTTAAGTAGTTAAATATATTACCCTATTTTAACAGTGGAAGGATTAAAAGTGGAAAAGAAATAAAGTTATAGATTTATTGCTTTTCTCAAAGTTGATTAATTAAAAAATTTGCTGTACTGTTTTGCTCTTCAGAAATATTTGTCAATTATGCAGTCAGAACCTTAAATGAAATATACCTCTTATATACTTTAGTATATAAATTTCTAACTGCACACTCTTTCCCCAACAAAGACAAAAACAAAGGAAAATTATTTCATTGATATTTACTTCCTGACATAGGTATCCAGAATAGTCCTGGGACATGACCTAAAATTGTAGCATGACATTATGAGTTATTCTGGACTGAAAAGTTCAAGCTTAAAGTAAAAATAGCTATAGCCAGAGGTAAAAAATGCAAGCTAAAGAGAAAAAATAAATGCACTAGAATTGGAGAGGGGGAAAATTTGATTTTTTTTTTTCCTTCTCCACGTAATTTTATGGTAACCTATGTAGACAGCTGCCTTAAGTGAGTATGTGTTTAAATTTCTGAATATGTCACACATATTGAAAATATGTGAGAGAAGAAAACCATCCAAAAAACTTTCAGCCTCGTCTGAGATCATGAATGCTAATGAAATATAAATGCCAAATTGCACAATTAAAAGTAGTGTAGTTTTCCAGTATTAATACTATTTTTTAGTAATCCTGAACTTCCCTAGGCATACTCATTTCAAGTAAACTGACGAAACCCAGCTGACTGACCCAAAGTGTCCTATTTTACCATTGTTTTCTTCAGAATCCTTTGTATAAAATTATCACCATTTATTGCCTAGCACTACTTGGGTAATACTTTTTGACACTCAGGCCACTGATTAGCTGTCTTTGGGTTTGTAGAGAGAGTAGGGAAATGCAAGTTCTGACTGTGCAAAGGCCTATGCACCTGACATCTCAGTACTCTGCAAGGAAGCTCTGCTGACATCAGCTGAGCCATTCTCAACATGCTGAGTTACACGCGGTTTCAAATACTTGCAGTCTCAGGAGCAATCAGGAGAGGAAATTGTTGGTGCCTTATGTCTCTAAAATCCTAAATAAAACCTAGAACAGTCACTCTCTGTTTTGGAAGGCAGGATCTCCAGGGCACTGGATCCAATTTTGCTTGCAAGAGTTGCTTTTAGTTGTCCATTTCATGTAAGGTATATTTTCAGTTAAATCCCTCTTGAATAATAAGTGCAGTTAAGTGTTTTCCTCAATCCTCAGCCCTGGGCTGCCCTGACTTCACAGTGCAGCAGGATGACACAGCTAAAACCTCCAGAACCTGCACCTGCCTATCCATCTATGCTCAGGTGTGAACTCTTGCAATGTAATTTGGATTGTTCTAACTTCACCTGGGATGGCTTGCTTAAGAAAGAGTGAGAGAGTACCTACTTTTTTAGATTGTGATTTCCAGAGTGATGAATGAAAATCTCCAGAAAAACTGTGAAACACATGGTCTCTTCTGTGAGCTACTATCATCCGTTATCCTATAAGCAGGAACTCAGGTCTCCACTTCTGTAAAAAATTACTTCAGCTTAGCAATCTGTCTATAGCAGATTTACCATCCATTTTTCAAAATGCAGTATGGAGTGTTGTACTTCAAACCTCTAAAATGTCAGAATCTGTAGTTTAAAGCTGCCCTTGGAAATATACAAGGTTTGAGGTTGCAAATCATCTCTGTAGGTTAAAAAAAAATACTTATGGGGTAACTTTTAGGTCACCAGATTCTGCACACATGAGCGAAGAGAAAATGTTTAGCAACAGACAAAGGGAGAGCTACTGCTTAAATAAAGTGGTCATTCTTTGAAGTATCTGATACTTGTCCTTAATGTTTCAATATGATGAGATTGCTTCTCCAGTAGTTACTTTGCACACACATGAACTGATGCCAAATTCTGTGATGACTTGATCAAGTGAGCTTGCACACAGAAGATTGTTTTTAAATGGATATTCCCTCTGCTACATAGTAGAAGGAATAAGAAGTTTTTTAATTGGCAGTCTAGTAAATTTCAGGTTTCAAATGTCACATGGGCCTCCATTTCTATTCTTCTGGATTTATTGCTTTAACTGAAAGTTTTTTAAGACTTTTTGCTACAGTAGCAGTAGGCAACAATAATTTAATGTAAAAGCTTAGTGTGCCATGTTACTTTGTCATGTGACTGCACAGTCTAACAAACAATAACTCTTTGGTTTTTCTAATCCTAAAGTTTCTGAGATCTCCACCATCTGTTAAATTGTGAGTATCACACAATACTTTGGTAAACAATAACATATATGTGTTACTGGCTTTGAACATAATACAGAGTCAGACTGGACTATCTGGAAGGTAGAATTAATTTATTCTTCCAGATTAACCAGAATACTCAGATTGGAGTACCTCCCATAGTTTGAATGAGTGTAAGAGGTCAGAAACCAAGCAAGTCCATTTTACAATGCAACGAGGCAAAAAAGCAGGAAGTTCCTAAAAATCTGCCTGCAGAGGAGACCAAACTCGATGAAGCCCAGAGGTGTGTGTCAAAAGGCAACTTTTCTGCTGTCCTCAGGGGGATGATTCAGGACTTGTAGAGAGCTGCTCTGCTCTGAAGCCAGAATGGAGAAAGGTCAACCTCCTTTCTTTCTCCTTTCCCGCTTTCAGTGAGAGTGAAGAAAAAGGTGGTTTTGCTCTGAGACATGGATTTGCTTTGATTCATCCTAAATACTTAAATACTGTGTTGCAATGTTCTTCATGCAACTATATTATTTTGTTTCTCTAATGAAATGGAGACTGAAAACTTTTTTTGTGTTGATGTTCTTGCTTCAAAGTAAAATTGAAGTAGGTCCATCTCAAGGTGTTGGGCTCATCACAAAAATCTTCTTGTACAATGTCTTGGCAAAAGATGTCTGTTTTCCCCAATAGGTATCATTGGTATTGCCAAATATATTAAACTCATAAACACATATCAAAGAGATTACATTGTTGTTAATTGTGGATGCCATGGCTCAACATTTGTAAAAAGAATTCCTGCAATTTTACAATTACACAAGGCAAAAAAAAACTAGGCAAAAAGCTTTCTTTATGTTCATGAAGTAAAATAGGAGATTTGCAACTAAAAATCAGATATTAGGAAAAAACGGAAATTGCTGCATTACTGATAAAATTACCAATTATTTGAAGGAAAGATGTAAGAAAACACTAACCGTTATGAAAAACAGATAACTATATCCTTCGAAAATCTAATTCTCAAGGCTGGCAGCAGTTTGTACCAGCTGTTACCTGAGGTTTTTAGTAGAGTGCTCATGTAAGTCTATATTCACTTGCATGGAGAAATGAAGATTCTGAATCCTATCCTTCATGTTTCTAGGTAAAAAGGGGACCTGGGTATAGTGCTCAAGAGTATAAACTAGCGAAAAAATTCTTGTTTTCCAGAACTTTCTGGTTTGCAATGAAAGTGTTACCATGATGTTTAATTTCAGTTGGATAAATATATTCTCATATATATGGTGTTTGTGCTTTGGATAGTAACACTCATGGGAGACACATGTTTTGATATAGGAGATGTCAATAGAAAAAGATTAGACTAATAATAAGCTGTAGATAGTTTAAGCCATAAGGGACTTTTGAAAGATGCTAGAATTATTAAACTGAAATCTATAACACAAAAAACTGGTCTGAATCCAAAGGGAACTACTTTTATTGACTTTTATAAATGCTAGAGCAGACTGGTTTTGAGCAAATAATTTTTCCACAGCACTTGTTGTCTTTGTTAGTGAAAATGGGAGAAAAATTAAATAACTTATTTTCACTATTACTCTTTCAAAATAAAACAGATTGGATTATTATCTCTGAATAAAAAAACCCAAAAAACCCAAAAAAACAACAACAACAACAACAAACCCTTCACCAAAAAAATCCACCAGCCAAAAGCTAGTAGAGATTAATAAAAATAATGAAAAAAAGTTCTGCAAATAATAATTTAAAACGAACTCAATGAAAAGTTTCTTTTCTACAGAGAAATAAAATGAAAGAAAATAAAACCTAAGGAAGCCTCTTGGGTTGACTTGGAAAAGTTCATCTTTTCCTTGGTTTTTTTTTTTTTTTCAATAAGCTCAAACAACAATTTCCAAACACAAGTCAGCATATCATGTTTAAACAGTCAGCATATCAAGTTCCAGAGTTATGGGAGACTATAAACTGTACTGCTTGCAGCTGGGACAATGTAATTTTCACACATAGATGTGTAATTTAGATAGTATCTTTAAGCTGTTCATTATTATTTTACTCTCAAACCTGTTGTACCCAAGTGTAAGAAGACTCTGGTAGCTCCAGACATCAGTGCTTATAATATTATCACTATCCAAAAGCGTCCTCTAAAATATAGTCATCCTATGGTCTTGTCACAAAAGCTGCTGAAAAGCACAAAACCCCAATAAATCAGATTTGTTTATCATATAATGTAATTGAGAGAATTCTCACAGCTTCTGGGAATGCCAACAAGTACTTATCATCTTTGATTATGAATTCAAACATTTCTATACTATTAGTTTATTATGTAAACTCAGAGAAGATACACTAAGCTATCATGTTTTTTGAAGTTGTTTACAGGTGTCTCCCACACCAGTCTTTGCTGACCTTGTTAAACCACCAAAATGCCAAAAAATCTAGAAAAAACCTTGGTATTATTTGAGGATTAACTCAAATTTAGTAATTTGTCTTACACATTCTTAGAAATGCTGAATCAAAGTTTGAGTTCTATGTAGAATGTCCAATTAAGTGCACTGAAATTGTGAGCTGTATGTATCCCAAAGCATTTTTCCCTTTAAAGTCCTAAAAACTATGCAATTCCTACATAAATAACTGTTTGTACTCATAATTGCAGGAATTCTGGGGCAGAATTCTCTAACATTACACCTCACCATCCTGTACTGTTGCTGATGTAATCTACATTCCAGAATATCTTCATGAAGTCATTTGCCAATTTTCAGTTTCCTTGTTCTATTAGTAGACACTGAACATTTGAAAACCATCAGTTTCTGAAAAATAAGAACACAACCCTAAACCCATCAATGGAAAAAACAAACCCCAGAATGTATTAATTATACTGAAATTTTCAAATACAAAAAGACAAATATTGTAGCTTACCTGTGAAGTTAATCCTTTATTTTATAGAATAGAGATGAAATTTAATTGAATTGCATGAAATACTGCTGTTAGACTGTGATTCCAGAAGTCAAAGAGATGGAAGATTTTTGTTCGCACAAAATTCTTACTTTAACATATTTTTCTCATTTTTCCAAAATTTAATTTCAGTGGTGATCTCTGAGTCAGAATTCACAGCTAGAATTATTATAGCAATACTACATCATAGCATAGGAAAAAATATTTATTACCAGTCCTGATCTGTTCTGCCAAAAAATCCTGCCAAGGAAATTCAGTTCTGAAAATTTCTGGAGTGGAATGGCCTCTTTTTCGCTCGATGACACTAATTCTTCTTAGTCTGGGTCATGACTTGCATTTATAAGTTTAGTTTTAGTAATGACATGAGAAGTCAATGTAGTTAAGTGGTCCTTATACTTGATCAATACAACACCATTTTATATCTGATTTATCCAAACTGCTATACATCCATGAATAAGACAGAATAAAAGATACAATTTGAGAATTGTAGAGTCAGAAGTGGGGATGCCCAACATTAGTCTCCAGGTGTCCACAAATAAAGACAAGATTTTTTATAATTCTAAGAAGTCAGTGGAGATAAATATTTGTTGTGTGTTTCTTTCAGGACTGATTGGAATCACATAGAAAAAATACTGGTAATTACTTCAAGTTACCTGAACAAAGAGGAAAATGTATCCTATGCCTAAATGAGAAATCCTAGTTTATATTCTACAATAAATGTTCTCACACTCTGTGACCCCACTACAATAATAAGCTCCAAATAATTTCTATATGTGTTTTTTTCTGTTACCACTGAAGCTAAAGGTTATATTATTTCCTATTTCTTGCACTTTGTATTTCATGCCTGACCCATGGCAAAAGACGAAAACATCTAAAACGAGATAAAGTACAACCAAATTATGTATAGTCTTCTGCAATTAAATGACTCAGCCATCTAGGAGGCAAATTTCTGCCCAGGCACTCTCCAGACATATGCAAAAAGAAAGGCACAAGGTAAAGAACCAAAGATGAGTACACAGCTCCTGTAATAAATTTTGTAAATTTTCGAGGGGTTTATGCTTTACTGAATTGGTCAAAACAATTTGTGTGCTACTCCATCACTCTCAAACTGAAAGAAAAATAAAGGATATCCAACTTTACCACACAATAGGTTTATTAAAATTTTGTTTGAAGATGAGAGATGTCATAGCATTTGCACTTTGGGCTGGAAAATTCTTTGAACTCATTCTCTGTGCTTGGCAGGTTTTCAAATTCACAATCACCTGAAACATAGAAATAACCTGTCAACAAAAGGCATCTGAAAGGTTGGAGAGTGCTCTGAGCTATAATTCCAGAATAGTGAGAGGCCAGATGTTTTCCTCTCTGATATTATCTGAAGCAATGTGTCAGACACCGGAGGCTAGAGGGCACCAAGGCAGATATCACCTCATACATTTGGGAGAAGTGTGTGGAGGGCACTCTGGAAAGCAGGTGGGAAAGGATGCTATCTAAAGGTGAAACCCTGTGCCTCTTGCAGCTGCTCCAAGCACTGGGATTTCTGTTGTGCATGGTGGACTTCCTCTGACCACCACCCATTGTGGGGCTGATCATAAAGATTCTTCACATCTAAACAGGAAAAAGGAGAGACATTTTATTAAGATTGTACACCAAACAGTTTAAAAAAGTATGTATGCAGACATGTATACATATATATATATATTTATAATTAAAGAGAGGTATGCAATAATAAATTATTGAAAGAGTGTGTGTCAAATGATGTGCAAATGAAGGTAATCTGGTAAATGAACTGTGCCTGTGAATTTCACTAAATGGACATATTTTCCAGCCTGTACTCTGGTACATTTTCTGTGAGAGACAAAATATGGACTTCAATTAAATGTTGTTAAATTATAATTACTCTTCTTATTACATTTTTACCATTGACAAAAGTGAAGTGCTTTAATTAGCAATTTTAATTGTTTCATTCCACTCTACTTTATAGATTTTATAGACCTACTTTATAGGTTTTCTTCTTCGCAAAAATAAAGAAGCTTATAAAAAGAAATTTATTGGAATTATCTCTTCTCTGTGTCATATATTTTAATAAAATAATAAAAGAAACTGGCTATTTGTGCTGAAGTAACCATATCATAAAATTAAAGAAGTAGGTGAGAGAGTTTAATAGAATATTTTCTCTAATGAACGTAAAGAATCTAAAAAATGTAAATAATCTTCATGTCTGGCATTTCCTAAATACATAACTATACAGAGCAACAACATAACATCTGGAAAACAGAGTGTGAGTATCAGAATACAGAGTTTAGTTATTACCCTGAAGAGTAAAAAAATGAAAGGACATGTCGGAATGATAGCACTGCTCTAAACAAATTGTTTGTTTTAACAGGGAATCAAATTGCTTCTTCTTTGGAAAACTTTTGAGAACTGAAGTGTATTGTATAGGTATAAATTTAGTAAAAGCATAATTTAGCCATTGAATAACAGCCATAAAAATATTTTTCTGGAAATAATTTGCATTTTCTCATGTAATAATCCTAAACATATTGGTTTGTGTTTCAGACTATTTTTTGTTTTGACAAACTCAACCCCAAAAAGTCATGAAGAAACAAACATTCCAAAACATGTCTCTTGCTATGCTAGTGGCATAGGTGCTATAAACAAGAAAAACTGTACAGAGAGATCTGCATATGATATATGTGTCCAGTCCTGGGCTTCTCAGTACAAGAGAGACATGGGCCAAGTCCAGACAGGGATATGATGATGATTAGGGGACTGGAGCACCTCACTTATGAGGAAAGTGTGGGGGCACTGATCCTGTTTATCCTGCAGAAAGGGAAACCTGAGAGGCGACCTTATGACTCTACATAAGTAATAAAGAGGGGGTATCGAGAGGATGGATCAGGCTTTTCTCAGTGATGCCAAGTGATAAGACAAGAGGCAGTGGACAGAAACCAATGCACAGAAAGTTCCACCTGAGTATGAGAAGAACTTTACAGTGCTGGTGACTGGGCACTGGAACAAGTTGCCCAGAGAGGCTGCAAAATCTCCCTCACTGAAGATGTTCACAAACCATCTGGACACAATCTCTACTCATGTTCTCTAAAATAGTCAGCTTGAGCAGGAAGGCTGGACTAAGTGGCCTCCAGTAGTCTCTTGTAACTTTCACCATTCTTTACTTGTAACTTTCACCATTCCTTAATTCTGTGATTTAAACACTTGATTGTGTGAGCTAGTGTGCTGGCTCTTTGTGCTGGATTACCTCAGTTTTACAGGCAAAGATAAGTTTGTAGTGTGTATTACCACTTGTATAGAAATTGATTTCATATAAGTGGAACTCTGAGTTCTGGAAAACTGGCTCTTTAATTCTTCACACCTAATTCTGTAGTAAAAAGTAGGAATACTTATGTTTTCAAGTTTCTTGATTTGGAAAGAGAAATTCCTCAGACAATTTGTTTCAAGAAATAACTCAATATGGAAAAAAAGCTAAGATATTCAATTTCATTCATGAGTGGACTCATAAATCTTTTATGAATGATGTGTCTCTATACTGTACCAAAACTTGATCGCTCTTAGAGTTTGTTATTAAACAAAGCCCTTAGAAAATAATAGTATATAACTTTACATTGTATTTGTGAAGTTATATATAAAATACATATTTATACTGTAATGGGTTGACCCTGGCTAGATGTTAGACACCCACCAAAGCCTCTCTCTCATTGTCCTCCCCAGTTGGACAAGGAAGAGAAAATACAAGAAATGTTTCATGAGTTGAGATAAGGATGGAGAAAGATCACTCTCCAAATATCACCATAGAGAGAACAGAAAATTAGAGATTTTAATTGAATTCATTACTAACAAAATCAGAGTAGGATAATGAGAGCTAAAAACAGACCTTGCAAACAGTTGCATTGCGCCTTCCCAGTTCTACCTCCTCCCACAGCAGTGCCAGGAGAGAGGGAATGGGGGTTATGGTCAGTTCTTCACGTGCTATTTCTCCTGCTTTTTATGGAGAGGACTCATTCCCCCACTCCAGCATGGGGTCACTCTCACAAGAGGCAGTTCTCCATAAATTTCTTCAGTGTGAGTCCATTCCATGAGCTACAGTTCACCCCAAACCACTGCAATGTGGATCATTCTTCCATGGGGTGCTTTCACAGAACTCCCAGAATTAACAAGATGAAAAAGAGATATCAAGTCCAATTTATGACCTAACAAGCCTTCAAGGACAGGATGCTTCAATATAGATGCCCCACAGGGTCAGAAGTCCTACCAGGAAACCTGCTCCAGCATAATCTCCTCTCTCCATGGATTTACAGGACCTTACCAGGAGCCTGCTCTAGCACAAGCCTTCCATGGGGTCACAGTCTCTTCCAGGCATCCACCTGGTCCAGCATGAGCTCCTCCACGAGCTGTGGGTGGATCTCTGCATTCCTCATGGATCCCCAGGGGCTGCAGGGCACAGCTGCTTCACCATGGGCTGCACCAGGGGCTGCAGGGGAACCTCAGCTCCAGTGCCTGGAGCCCCTCCTGCCCCTCCTCCTCCATCACTTCTCCTTAGTGTCTGCAAATGTGGTCCTCTCGCATATTCTCACCCTGCTCTTCTCTATCTGCAATTACAACTGCACAATAACTTTCTTTCTTCTTCTTCTTCTTCTTCTTCAATCTGTTATCACAGGGACATTACTGCCATTTCTAATTAGCCCAGCCTTGGCCACGGGCACATCTATCTTGGAGCTCCCAGAGATTGGCTCTGCCAGAATTAGAAGAACCTTTCATTAGCTTCTCACAGAAGCCACCTCTGTTTGCTTTTGACTTCAGCAGCAGAGTTAGGGTGGAGTTTATGTGTGAAGCTCTGTGAATAAATAAAACTTAAGCTAAATCCCTTCATTTCTTCCTTGATTTTTGCTTCAAATACAGTTCATGGTAAATCTTAACCCATCCTAAGCTTCTACCTCATCAGTGGAGAGTTCAATACCAAACTCATATAATTCAAAATGCTTAGTGCTTATTTTCCAGCCTGACATAGAAACTCAGTCTCTAGTTGAATACTTACACTGCTTTGGCAACCAGGATCTCAGTGAATGTGACATTGAGAGGCTCATTGTATCACAGACAGCTACTACAAACATAATAGGCAGTTGATAAACAAGCCTTCTTGAACATGTTCTATAATTCTAGAAGAGCAACTAAGTACCTGAGTGTAGCAGTTTTCTACTGCTTACACATGGAAATCATCTTGCTCTTGTTCTCATAGGCACACAAGCACAGGGCAGGGATTTCCTCCGGTGAGCAGTAGGCTGATTAAAAGAGGGGTTTAGGGAACACAGAGAACAGGGGCATGGTATGGCTCTGAGGGCATGGCATGGCAGCTCACACAGCAGTTCAAGCAGGCAGGGTTGCAGGTTTCCTCCTGCTAGTGGGGGGTCTTAGTTTGTTTTTCTGTTGGTTGGTTGGTTTTTGTTTTTTATTTTTGTTGTTGTTGTTGTTTTTGGGTTTTATGGGTTTTTTTGTTTGTTTGTTTGTTTTGTGTTTTGTTTTGTTTTGTTTTGTTTTTTAGTAGCGGTTTTTACACAATCAAAAACTACAGTTAGTAAAAATGTATGTAGCCAGGTAGAAACCTCCAAAAAGAATGCCTCTGTCCAGATACTGCAGAAGAAGCCTGCCTGGGGTGTGAACAGGTGAATGATCTCCTTTCACTGCTGGCCAAGATTAGGGAGGGAGCTGAAAGACTGAGGAGTATTAGAAAAAGTGAAAGGGAGATGGATTGGTGGAGTTCCACCCTTCCACCCTTGAGGGAGGCCCACCCGAAGCCGGAGGACTCCCATGCCTCCCACAGGCACTAGGAGGACACCTGCTCGATGAAGGGGAGCGGAAATGGATCTCTACTTGGGGAGGTAATAATAAAAATTCTTCCTGATCCTCATCACCTACCCGGGTGCCACTTCAGAGAAGGTATAAGGCCCTGGATCTAGAGGGTGAGTCAGAGGACACAGAAGAAAATGATCTGCCCAGTGAGTCTCCCAGTGATGTTTCATCTGTTGGATGGGTCACCACCTCTAACACTAAAAGAAAGGAAGGGTAGTTGTAGTGGGTGTATCCCTTCTGAGGGGAACAGAGGGCCCCATATGTCTACGGGACCCATCCCACAGCGAGGTCTGCTGATTCCCTGGGGCCCAGGTATAGAATATCACTGAGAGACTCCCTGGACTGATTCATCCCTTGGATAATTACCCACTGCTGATACTCTGGGTTGGCAGTGATGAGATTGAAAAGAGGAGTGAGTGTCAGGGCAAAAAAAAAGGAACTTTAGGGCATTGGGTCAAGTGGTTGATAGAGCATGAGTACAGGTAGTGTTTTGCTCAGTCCTTTTGGTGGCTGAGAAAAACAACGAAAGGAATAAGAGAGCACGCATTATCAATAAATGGCTCAAGGGTTGGTGTCATCAGCTGAATTTTGGATTCTTTGATCATGGGGCAACTTTTTCAGCACCTGGCCTTGGGGAACTGGATAGGCTCCATCTCTCTGTTAGGGGCAGAAAGATTTTAACTCTTGAACTGGCAGAACTCATTGAGAGGGCTTTAAACTATGTTTGGAGGGGGAAGGGGATGAAGCTGGGCTGTCTGGAAGCAGGCCCAAGGGTGGTAAGGTAGAATCGGAGTGAAATCAGTAGCCCAGCTGAGGTGCATGTACACCAATGCACTCAGTGTGGGTAATAAATAAGAGGAGCTGGAGGCCATGGTGCAACAGCAAAGCTGTGATGTAGTCATCATCACAGAAATGTGGTGGGATGACTTACATAGCTGGAGCCCTGCACTGAATGCCTACAAGTTCTTCAGAAGAGACAGGAAAAGCAGAAAAGGAGGAGGGGTGGCCCTATATATTAGGAATATTGATGTCGTAGGTATTGGAGCTAATGACAGTGAAGTTAAATGCCTATGGGTAAGAATTAAGGGCAAGGCCAACAAGGCTGACATCCTACTGAGAGTCTGTTATTGCCCCCCCAGCCAGCAGGAAGAGGTGGACAACTTATTCTGGAGAATATTTCAGATCACCAGCCCTTGTTCTTATAGGGGATTTTAACCTACAAGTCATCTGCTGGGAACTTAATACAGCAGAAGAAAGGCAGTTCAGGAAGCTTTTAGAGTGTGTAGAGGGCAGTATTTTGTCTCAGCTGGTGGGTGAGCCCACCAGGGGAGGGACTATATTAGACCTGTTGTTTAGAAATAGAGATGGTTTGGTGGGAGATGTGGTGGTTGGAGGCTGCTTGGGACACAGTGATCGTGAAATTACAGAGTTCTTGACAGTTGGTGAAATCAGGAGCAACATCCATAAGACTTTTACATTAGACTTTTGGAGGGAAGGCTTTGGCCTGTTTAGGAGACTTACTCAAAGAGTTCCTTGGGAAGCATCCCTTAAAAACGGAGGAGTGCAGGAAAGGTGGGCATGCTTTAAAACAGAGATCTTGAGGGCACAGGAACAGATTGTCCCTGGGTGCTGAAAGATGAGTTGATGAGGCAAATGTCCATCCTGGATGGGCAATGAGGTTTCAAAGGAACTTAGGAATAAAAACCAGATGTATCATCTTTGGAAGGAGGCACAGATCTCTGTAAGAGACGGTCTGAAGATTCTCTCATCTGTCTCACAACCATCTGAAGGACAGAGACTGAGACCCTGAATATCACAAGGGACTTGGTTTAGGGGTTCAGGCCTAGCAGGTGGTAGCACGGTACACTGCCCTTGTTCCTGCTGGTGAGCAGAGGTTTGTGCCTGGTACCCTGTGTAATGGGTTTCCACGACACATTGCTCTTGTTCCTGCTGGTGAGCAAAGGCTTGCAAGACGTGGTTTGCTCTGTACCCTACACCTGCCCCCCGTGCAACGGAATTAATCACAATGATCATCAATCTCCTCTGATTTTTGCCCTGTGACCCTCTCTTTGTAAAAGACTATAAAATCACACCCCAAATTTACCTTGCTTTGAGATCTCCCCAACAGACAGAAGACTCTGCGTCGTTGGACGGCTGAGTGGACTTCGACGTTGGTAGCTATAATCCCCTTACTCTCTTTTCTTATGCTTTGCTTTCTCCTCTTTTCTCTCTATTGCATATTAGTGCTGATGAGCACTCGATAAAGTGTGTTTTGCTGTTTAAGTCCTTGGCTTGCTGATAATCTTTTGTACTCTAAGACTGACTAAAAGAACCACATCAAGAACCCCACCTTGTGGATCGTGACAATCCCTCAGCAAGTATTTAAGGGGGTAAGGCATGTAGGAAAATAATTAGGGAGGCCAAAGCTCAGTTTGAACATAATTTGGAAACTTCTGTAAAGGACAATAAAAAAATGTTCTTACAAATATATTAATGGTAAAAAAGAAGGGTAAGACCAACCTTTGTTCTCTCTCTGCTGGATGTGGGAGACAACTTAGAAACTGCAGATGAGGAGAAGGCAAAAGTCCTTAATACCCTCTTTGCCTCAGTCTTTAGTGGGAAGATGGCTTGTCCTCAGGACAACTGTCCTCTTGGGTTGGATAGTATCAGGGAGCAGAATGGTCCCCCATTATCCAGGAGGAGGTGGTCAGAGAACTGCTGAGCCTCTTAGATGTTCATAAATCTGTGGCACCAGATGGGATCCATCCCAGGGTGATGAGGGAGATGGCAGATGACCCTGTGAAGCTGCTCTCCATCATTTACCAACACTCTTGGCTCACTGGGGAGATTCGAGATGACTGGAAGCTGGCCAATGTGACACTCATTCACAAAAAGGGTGGGAAGGAGGATCTTGGTAATTACAGGCCAGTCAGCCTGACCTCAGTACCCAGTAAGGTAATGGAGCAGTTTATACTGAGTGCCATCACACAGCACTTACAGGATGGCCAGGGTATCAGACCCAGCCAGCATGGGTTTAGGAGGGGTAGGTCATGTGTGACCAACCTGATCTCCTTTCATGACCCGGTGACTCACCTGGTGGATGCAGGAAAGGCTGTGGATGTTGTCTGTTTGGACTTCAGCAAAGCCTTTGACACTGTCTCCCACAGCACACTCCTGGAAAAGCTGGCAGCCCACGGCTTGGACAGGAGCACTCTGTGCTGGGTTAGGAACTGACTGGATGGTCTGGGCCAGGGAGTGGTGGTGAATGTTGCTGCATCCAGCTGGGGGCTGGGCACCAGTGGTGTCCCTCAGGGGTCTGTGCTGGGGCCAGTTCTGGGCAATGTTTTTATTGATGACAAGGATGAGAGTATTGAGTCTTTCATTAGTAAATTTGTGAATGACACCAAGCTGGGACCGTGTGTTGGTCTGTTGGGAGGTAGGAGGGCTCTGTGGAGAGACCTGGAACAGTTGGATGGATTAGCAGAGTCCAATAGGATGGAGTTTAGTAAGTCCAAGTGCTGGGTCCTGCATTTTGGCCACAATAACCCCCTTCAATGTTGCAGGCTGGGGATGGTGTGGCTGGACAGTGCCCAGGCAGAAAGGGACATGGGGGTGGCCAGTGACAGCCGGCTGAACACGAGCCAGCAGTGTGCCCTGGTGGCCAAGAAGGCCAATGGCCCCTGGCCTGTATCAGGAATGGTGTGGCCAGCAGGAGCAGGGAGGTCATTCTCCCCCTGTACTGGGCACTGGTGAGGCCACACCTGGAGTGCTGTGTCCAGTTCTGGCTCCGCAGTTCAGGAAGGACATTGAGACACTTGAGCGTGTCCAGAGGAGGCAACGAGGCTGGTGAGGGGCTTGGAACACAAATCCTGTGAGGAATGGCTGAGGGAGCTGGGGTTGTTTCACCTGGAGAAAAGGAGACTCAGAGGTGACCTTATCCCACTCTACAACTTCCTGAAGGGTGGTTGTAGGCAGATGAGGGGTTAGTATCTTTCTCCGGGCAACAACTGACTGGAGAGGACACAGTCTCTAGCTGTACCAAGGGCTGGATATTAGGAAAAAGTTTTTCATAGAAAGGGTGGTAAAGTATTGGAATAGTCTGCCAGAGAATGGTGGAGTCACCATCTCTGTATGTGTTTAGAAAAAGACTGGTTGTTGCACTCAGTGCCATGGTTTAGTTGAGGCGTCAGGGCTGGGTTGGACTCAATGATCTTGAAGGTCTCTTCCAACCTCGTGATTCTGTGATTCTGTGATTCTGTGATTCTGTGATCCTGTGATGTGCTCTCCCAATTATTTATTGCCTTTGGAAAGCAAGTCTCCAGTCCACATGTTCACACACTGTTCCATATAAAATGAACTTGAACTGTGGACTGTTTTCTAAAGGAGTGCCTGTTTAGTATGTGATTTCTACATGTTCCTAGAAGCAGAAATGAGAAAGTATAAAACAAGATGCAAACTTTATGTATTTTCCAACAATGAAGATTAGAGAAAAGTGTTAAGAGTCTATTTGCACTCTTATTCCCAGGTTCCTTTCAGAGCATCTTTGCAGAAATTATTTCTGTAGATAATTTTCATCTACATGCTTCTAATGGAAATTACAGTGGTATTTTTCTTTTTTCCCTGTAAATCCATTTGATAGTGGTTAAATTGGATTTTGAAGACAAAACACTAGCATGAGAAAAATGTTGAATTTAGCAGTCTGTCAAAGTCCCCTCACTCCTTAGTCAGTTGCACTGGGCTTTTGATCAGGTTTGCAGCCTGTCAGACAAATAATTATGTGCAAATACTGTTAACTGGGAATAATTCTAACTATAGAACTTATAATTGGTAGTGACAGCTATAGTAAGTTATGACCCCTATTCTAATATATTCCAACAATATAATAATATCTATGGGGGTAACTGACCACATATTGAAGGATAATTATGATCCTTCATATTCATTTGACACAAGACATTCACAGTATTGTGTACCTTCACATTCCTTTAGCTTTGTAATTTTCCTTCTGTGTTTGTCTCATGCTATTTTTGTATGCATATTTAGCATACTCTGAAGAGCAACAAAAGCCACTTTCCATACTGTAATCATGATGATTAGAAGATCAAACAAAACTTTACAAAGATTAAAAATATAGGACTCACATAAACCCTTCTGAGTGAATGAGGAGGCCCAGGGTATGTTTTCAAGAATATGCTAATCACATCTCATTATAAAATAAATTTAAATTTAAAAACTATTTGAGAAATTTTATAATCATCCAAATTCTGAAGTCTGTTTAAATCAAGAAACGCTTTTAAATGTATTACTCCCTAAGATTTTATTTTGTTATCACAATCAAATTTTCTTGAAAATAGTAATATTTTCTTCAGAATGACTTCCAAGAAATCTTGGCAGTTACTTTTCTATCTATCTTTAATGCTATTGAAACTTTAGGATATTATTGGGATACTTATGTGCTAAAGGTCACTGTAGTTTAATATTCAGGTGACTCAAAATTTGCAACTGCAAAAAATAACACATTTCAGTCTTAGCTTTTCTCTTCATTGAGTAGCTACTTTATTCTTTAAAAAAATTAGGTAAACGTTCGTCCCCACCCTCCTTTTCTGCCAAGAACTGAGGCTTTTCAACTGATAGCTTTGTTTCTCTTTTCCCATTTTAAATACCATCCATAGTCTCATTTTTCAAACCTGGTTAGTAATTTTCTTTTGGGAAATTTAGAGAATTCATATTATTGGAATCATTCTTTCAGAGGCTGCTAGAGAGGGCTTGTGTGTCCATAGAAAATATAAGCATCTTTCTGAAAGGTTTAAATCATATTATTCTATTTTATTTAAGAGGGTTCACTGTAAGTTTCCACTGAGATTAGTTTTGAATGATGAAAGAACTGAAGTTTCATTTTGAAATTACTTCTGTTTAAATCATTATGCTGAGAGTTAGCTGAAGGGACCCATAGAGCAAGCTGAGGTTTCTGTCAGAAAGATCCACGGAGCAGCAGGGGAGAGCAACAAAAAATCTAAATATGGTAAAGGGTAGCATTGGAATTAAGGTTCAGACTGAGAGTTTTGTTCAGTGCAGTTCTTTGCTCATGTATGAGGTCATGTATATATCTCCATAGCAATTAAACCCTTTTATATGGAGACTGTGCAAAGTTTTGAAAAATGGAAGAAATATGAACATTTTTAACTTGGATATCAGAAGATAAATACTAGACAATTCAGGAATTATGTATAAATTCTAATCTACATTATAATTATAATTTAGGAAAAGAAAAGAAAAAACAAAACCAAAACAACCCAGACACTACATAAAGAGGCCAGTCCTTTAGAAAGTAATAGTGGGTTTATTTTAACACTTCTTAATAATAAGTTCATTATTGTTTTGTAGTAATTCTGTGGTAGATCTACCTTCTAAAGATTTGAGAGTGATTTCTGTCTTTTTAATTTTCTAAACAGAGCTAAGAGTTCTGGTCTTTGATGTGGTACCCTCTATATTATAATCTTTTACATTGATGTTATATTATTATAGATATCATTTTAAAAAACAACTGATTTCATGACTGATTTTCAGGAACGGGATAATTTAGTATCACTTCTTAAACATGAGGGGTTTTTAATTGTTTAATTCTCACACCAGCTGTCTGCAAAAGGTTAATACATACCAGGCAGAATTCTTGGGAAAATAATTAACATACATGCAGAACAAATGAGTCATAGAAATACTGGTTGAAAACAACTTTGGAAATCATTTGTCCCAGCTCTCCAATTCAAGCTGCTATTGTTCTAAGTCAGTCATGAATTCATACAACAAACACATAAAAACTTTTCAAGGGGATCATAACCTCTTTGGCAACCTCATTGCACTGTAATGCAGTGCATTCATAATCACAGAGTGGCTGGGGTTGGGGGGAACTTCAGGAGATTATTAAGTCCAGCTCCCTTGATAAAGTGGACTCACACAGAGTAGGTTGCACAGGATCACATCCAGGCAGGTTTTGAATATCTCCAGAGAAAGAAACTCCACAACCTCTATCTGCAGCCTTTTCTAATGTTTTTTTCTGTAAATATTTTTTATCTCGTAGTCAGCTGGACCTTCTTGTGTCTCAGTTGTGCCCATTGCCCCTCTTACTGTCCCTGGGCACCAATGAAAAGAACCTGGCTAAACCTCTTGACACCTATCCTTTTTAGGCATTTATAAGATCTCCTCTCATTCCTCTCTTCAGGCTAAGCAGGCCCGCTTATTCAGCCTTATCACATTGGAGAAATGCTCTAGTCTTCTTCTCCTCTTCATAGCCCTCCGCTGGACCCTCTTTGGAACTTCCTTGTCTTTTATGTACTGAGGAGCCCAGACCTGGAGGCAGTGTTCCACATGCAGCCTCATCAGGCATGAGTAGAAGGGCAGGATCTCCTTCTCTTACCTCCTTCCCCCATTCTTCTTAAAGCATCCCAGGACACCATTTGTCTTCTTGGCCTCAAAGACACATTGCTGGCTCATGGACTACTTGGTGTCCAGCAGGACCCCCAGGCCCTTTTCTGTAGAGCTGCTTTCCAGCGGGTTGGTGAGAGAGACTGAAATGGTAATGGTTAAAGACTCAAACAATTGGCCATGTGTGATAGTGGGTGCTTTTCTGAGGCCAGGTTTGTACCCTTCAGCCAAAGGGTAGGAGGAGAGATTTTGGGTGTGTGATGGGGAGGCTTCTGGTCTTTGTAAGAACAGTTCAGGTGCAGAGGGAGTGTGCACCCAGTGCTGGAGGATGACTATACAAACTGATCTTTGCTTTAGATACAGCATGGAGTTTGAGCCAGGTAATAGAAAAGGCTCATGGGAACATAACCTGAAAGGTGGAAAAATGCTTTTTATCATGCCAATTTACTCTTTTGAACAACTGTAAAAATCCTTCAGACACACAGACCTACACATCACACACATAACCCTCTCTCCCCAAAGGTGTCAAGTGCAATCTTTCCCAGGTGCAGCATCCTGCATTTGCCTGTGTTGAACTTAATTATGTTTCTCCCTATACAGCTCTTCAACCCCTCCAAGTCTCACTGAATGGCAGCACATGGAATTACCTTCTCTAACATTCAACCTGAGCATCCAGAAATGTGGCTTTTAGGTATTGGTTCATCTTGCATTGTCAAGAACAATCAAGAACATTTTACTTCCATTGTCTTCATAGCTGGTTTATAGACAGTTGTGGAATCAAGAGATAAGCCTATGTATGAGCTGCATTGAAGACAATTTCTATCTTGGGACTAAGTAGATCTGAGGACAATACCTGAAGGAGAGCTCAAATTTGGATTCTCAAATTTGGATACTTTTCACAAAATGTGAAATATTGTGTTCAAGTAACATATATTTTATTTCATTCTTTTCTTAACTACAAGAAATGTACTATCACCTTGAGACTATTTTTTTCACTGTTATCCTTAAAACACTTGCTAAAAAATGTTATTGCAGAAGTCTTAATTGCAAAGTCTTAATGACAAACTGACTTCAGACTATATCAAATCATTATGAAACAACCACTCATGTAAACAAATCTTGGGAGTTTTTTGTATTGCACATTTTTTCCACCAATTTAGCATTTTTAGCACTGAGTGATTACTCTGTTGTCAAGGCAAGCCAAATTGATAAATCTCCTTGGTATCCAAGGCTAGAAGCTGTGAAAACTTTCACCTTATATTACTCTTCCTTAGTTTCCCACTCATTTCCATCAATTGATTATTTCTGGATTTTCTGTGTTCTATTAAAAAAAAAACAAACAAACTGTTAGTACAATAATAAAAGCTATGCAGAGCAAACATGGTTTAACACTCAGCTTACTTTGACTTGACTTAATTTCCCTGATCTGTTTTGTCTCACTCATGAGTCATCATGCCTGGAGGTGTTTAAAGCATGTGTAGATGTGCCACTTAGGAAGACGGTTCAGTGGTGGACTTGGCTGTGCTGGGTCAAGAGTGGAACTCGATTTTGCTGTTCAGTTATTCAGTCAATTATATACTCTGTGAAGGTGAAAAAGATTGTATCTTGGAGCACAAACAAGCAACTGTGAGGGAAGGGATAGCAGTACCTCATGAAGGATCAATGGATTTAGAAAATCATGAGTTCATTTCGGTCTATTTGTTACAAACATGTGCCTAGAAGGGGTAAAGTTTTCTCCCACCTCTCAGAAGTTAAAACTAAATTTATAAGAACTTTCAAAAAAAAAAAAGAAAAAAGAAGAACAGGTGTGACCTCTGTGAAGAATTTTTACTTATTCCTATTCCCATGACAAGGAATTAATCTGAGAGTTTTATAAATGCAATTTGCAAAGAAAAGTAACAAAAGTAATATTTTGTCCATATTTCAAGAAAATTGAAAATTCAATTAAGCAACTTTTGTTCTTATTTATGGTTTTGATGAGTTTATTAAAATATCTTTAAAATATTTCATGTTTTTAATGTCTCCCATTTCCGTTTCCAACATATGTGGTTTCACTATTGATGCTTTTCTACGCCCTCCATGTCTGTGTTTCTAGTAGGTCTTTATATGAAAATAAAACAAATTGAAAAGAAATTAATTGAAATGTGTCACAGATATTTACTTCCTGAATCACTTTCTGTTAATTTTTCACTGATTCTCAAAAGAGGTTCAGTGCAGAAGACTTAAAGCTTTGAGCATGCTCACTTCCACCTCTTTTTTTCTGTTTTACAGTTTAACAGTTTACAGTTATCTAGGAGAGCATCAACACTTTGTTCCTATAGGAACCAGCCAACTGTGTCTTTCCAGGGGAAAAAAATAATCAGCAAAAGCTGCTATTTTCCAAAGCAGATAAACAGCTCTTCTGTGCATAAAAAGAGTATGATAATAGAAGAATTTCCACACCTCTCTGGGCTTTGGTCAGTATTCTGGGCTTTTTGAGAAATGTGCTTGCAAATCCTTGAAATACCTGGCTTTGCAAAGCCAAATGAGAAAACTAGTACAAGGTTCTATGCCTCATGCAGCAAATATTACTGGATACATCTCTTTAAATCCAGGGTTACAACAGAAACAAAATTGTTAAATATTTGCCTGACATATACTCTTTTTTCCTTCTGCAAGTCATGAAATTTTATGTGAACAGGCTTGTTCTTAAGATGAGGCAAGATTTGGAAACTATTTAGGACAATACAATGAGAGTTGGCTTGAACATCTTAAAACAGAAAGCAATTCCCACCAGATAAAATAAAACAGGGTAAAAATGTATGTATGCATTTAGACAATTATTTGCAGATAAACTCTAAAGAAACTTGACAAATTGTATTTATCCATTAAATAGCCTTAAAAGAAATAATCTCAGACTTCACTTTAATCACAGAACTGATTTCTCTGTTTTCCAGTATGTTCTATTACCAGCTAATTTGTCATCATCCATATGAGTGTGACTTGAACTTTTGAAGAGTTCTACAGTTTTTCATGGTCAGCATCAGTTAGATTATCTTTTTGATCTTAACTGATGCTCTGAACATTAACCTTTCTCTCTGATAGCACCGTAGAAAGGAAATTATACTCATCAACACCATATAAATATAAGTAATGATCCAATTTTTTAGTGTAATTTTGCTGCTATAATCTGTTGTTTATCTCAGTGACAGAAATCAGTGTAATCATCCCTACAGAGTTAACAGGTTTGGTGTTTGGTTTAACAGCTCAGGCAGAAACCAAAAGCAAAAAGCATTTCTGAGGAAAGATGCCTGGAAAGGTTAACGGGAAAGGCTCTTTAGGAGTGTCCACAGAAGGGGATCATCAGTGAGCCATGATACTCTAGGATTATTACTTCTGTGGAAAAAGTATAAGAGTATACATGTAAGTCATACTGAATGAGATCAAATGCTCTATTTCTACTAGCATATTGCAGTGAATATTTAAAGAATAATTATAAAATTGGGGGGGGTGTATAGAGTGATTTTGCTTTTGCCATTTCCTACCAATTTTTGGAGGCATAAGGTTTACTGAGTTACTGTTTCCAGCTCCCTCCAGACTTTTTTGCCAAATTATTATATCTTCTATGAGTTTGCCTAATCTCTTTTCTGCAATCCTTATATATATATCTTTTGGTTTCCATGGCATTGTATGAAAAATAGTTTAGGAGTGTATTTATTTATACAGTATGGGAAAACATATTCCTCAGTCTTTTCTCTAATTGATAGTTTCACAGACCATCTCCTATTTCTTCTTTTCACTTCTGATAAGAAGGAACACAAGCAATTTTTATCAGGATGTTAGTACTCAACAAATAAATTAGTAAGGGCATTTTTTATATCCTAATTCCACAGTATCCAAAAACAGAGCACACAAACACTGGTATTGTAAAAGTGGACTAGCAGAAGTGATGTAGGAGTTTGTCATGGCATGGGTTTTTTAAAACCCTTCATTCTACACTATTCATCTCTCTAAGTAAACCCTGTGGAAGTTGCCATGCAACATCCAGTCAATAAAGTTGAAAACATGAATATGAAATATCTCTCAATGTAATTCAACACTTTTGCCTCTTTTGACTCACTGGATATCTAAAAACACTATCCAAAACTACTTGGTGCAGAGACATGTGTTTGCCTTCGCTATAAAGTAGTGATCGTGTGCTCAAGGAGGGATCTTGTCCCACCCATATGCAGTGTCTCCAGATAAACCCACCCATTTCTGATGTTTGTGGGCATTCTGGCAGCTGAACCAAGAGTGCATCTTCAACCACTCCAAGAAGACCAGTTATTTCACTACAGAAAATGATCTGATGCATAATATGTTGTCAGCTAAAAATGATATTTGGTCTATTCTGACTACTTTTTAACAGGTGTCAGAGTTAACAACAGCACACTTATTTCAGGCAAACTAGAAAGCCTGTGTTTTCCTTAACATGACTCATATATATGGAAGAATATTTAGCACAACCTGACATGCAATACTTATGATTCATGATGATTGTTGAGCTAAACTGTTGGAATTTCAATTGAAATTCAGGGTTCAGTGAGGTCTGCCTGTTTGGGTGTTTTTCTCATTAATTGGCACTGTCAAGCATCATGGCAAACTGGTTGTACTGGCCAGGTTGCTATTAGTTAGAAGAAGCACTGACACAAATGTCTGTTTTTCTTCTCTGTTTCCACCTATACAGACATTTAATTTCACAGGGTGTGGCAAAGAAATTTCCAGATCTATGAAATCAGTTAGTAAAATTAATCAGTGGAATTTTCCACATTTATTTTTTTCCTTATACGTGTTTTTTTCTTCTACAAAAAGTTAGTGAACATTTGTTTTATTTTAAAATCTTTAGTTTCCAGCAACTCACAAGTTATTGAGATGCATAAAACAGCTTGTTCAAGGAGGTTTCCCATCTACCAATATTTGAAAGGAAAACCTGTTAATATAGTAATTCCAAAAGAAAAACGTTGAACATTTTCATCTGGAATAAATCATTATGAAATCACTGAAAGTTGAAAATTACTAAAAATTTTATTTCAATTAAAATGTGATCTATCTGTTTTGCTCTATTGCTTAGACAAAACCATCAGGAGCTGGATCAGCAACAACCATCATACACATACAATGCAGTGGCAAGTTATCTTAAAAGCCAGAACCTAACTATTAAGTAATAAGGAGTCTTTTTTTTTTAATTATAACTTCTTGTTTGTCCTTATTTATATTGGATTCTCAACTTCATCTAGAACTGTGAGAATGGGATTCTCAATTCTACTGAATTTTTAATTGTAATTTTTAATTGTAATTTTTAATTGTTTTAAAGTTCCATTTTACAATTTATCCAATTTAGCAATGCCTAAATAATTACAGCCTGGTGATTTATGGTTGTTACAAAAATACATAAGCAAACAACTTTAAACAATAAATATTTATTAATGACTGTGAAACCTGCGCAAAAAACACATTTGAGGTACGCTTAGTCATCCATTTAACAAAGCCAGCCTTGGCTTTCCTTTAATCCTCAAGACTTTACAAAGGAGCATACAAATCAATTCCATCTGTAGCTTTGTGAGAAGTAAACAAAATGTTTATTTTCATCCATCTGAACATGACCTGTATTTCCTGTCAGATTTGAGAGAAACCTTTATAGGTGTGAATTGAACAGTACAAAGTTATTGAAAACTTTGAAAACAAAGAAATGTATGGTGAGTGCCAATTTCTTTCTGTATCCACTTGTAGTAATTGAAAGTGATGCCATGGTAAATGCAATGTGAATTGGCATCAGCTGGAAGGAAGAGTGAAAGTAAATTAAACTTATTTTCTTCCATGGGAATTGAAACAATACAGGTTGTAAATAGCTGCTTGTTTCAAAAGTAATTTTTAATGAACCAATGTAATTAGAAACAGTAAATCATTTTTACTTGAAAAAGTTAGCTGTTAAGGGACTGTGTGCAGTGAGGCTTGCTTTAAACAAATATATATGATTCAAAAAGCAAACATATACATAGGTTTCAGACTGGGTATTGACACCCATTGTCACACTTCTCAGATTTACCTTGTGGTATGACTACTCACAGTTTCCAGAAGAGGCTGTGTCTGTAAATTAATTTTAAAATCTTGCTGTTTCTTCATTTACTCTTATACTTAATTATACAATATTTCACTTAGTCAGTTATTTATGTACTACAGTTTGCTTTGTGCTAATATACAAAAATTTTCTGGATGTCACATGCTACTTAGGTTGCTAGTGACATTTTTGATTAAAACTGGCATTACTTAAAGAAATATTATAGATGAGTTGTGGCTCATTTATTTGTGTTGATGAAACTATGTGAATCATTGTCATGAACTGTCAAAACATCAATGCTCAAGCACTTTTTTCAGCAAGCCCTACATACATCTGCCATCACAATACCTAATGCGTGTCCACATGAGCCTGCTATACACAGTTTGCTATGTAAACTGCTTTGTGCAGTTTGGGAATAGACTTTACAAGAGATAAATGGAATCATTGCTTTCTCAGCAGCATAATCTCATTTTTATTTGAATATAAAAAAGCTCTTACATTTTAATTTGATTTCTAGGCAGTATTATTTTCAAATTTTAACAAAAAATATGTGTTATTTTTTATGAATTAAGACTAAACTGTGATTTCAGTGTCACTATGCTTTAGTTATGGAACAATGTCTGAGAAGGCACGCTGTGCAGATTTGCACATATTGTGCTTAACAAAAGCAACAAGTACCATTCAGAACATTAGAATTACCATCTATTTGTTTAAACAGAAAGTTAATAGGTCATTTTAAAAATCAAAGAGTGGTAATGAGAAGGTGAGGAAAGAAACCAGAGTTAGTGAGAAAAATAAAGAGAAAAATACCCATGGCCATTTCTTCTATGAAGAAAATATTTATAGATGAATAATGAAGAATTTCACTGCACATTTCATTGTACCTTTCATTATACTTTAAAGAATATCACCAATTTCTCATAGACCAGCCAAAAAAAGATATATCACAGCTTTATTTTGTCACAGGTCTTACGGTTACAAAATACTTCACAATGCTTTTCTCTGTGTGAATACTTTATACAGACTTTTAAACCTTGTTAAAAATTAAGTCCATATTGTCTCTTCACCAAACTATTGCTGGTGATCCCTATTCCAAGGAAATTAACCAGATATCATAGAAGATTTTAAGTAGTAAAGAAGATGGAATAAAATAGTACTGCACACACTTTGATCCTTGAAGATTTTATCTCCCATGATATCATCAAATAGGAAGATTTAAGTTTTCTGGGGTAAAAGCAGACAAATGGGGTCTAGAATAGAAATAAAGGCTCGAGAACTTCAGACTTGGAGTCGAAATTAAATCAAAGTCAACAACTATATTAAACAAAAGACATTTTTCATGAAAAGTATCATTTGGGTAAACAAACTATGGTTTTCCTATAGTTACATCATTGCTTACCTTTTTCGTTTATTACTCTGCATAAAATGTCTTCCAAGTACGAATAATGTGCCTTGTGACTGTTTATCATTAATCCAGTCAAAGTCACTTTGTTTTCAGCATGTTGTGTGAGTAAACTCTTTTACATTGTGCCAAAATACATTGGGAATGGATGAAATATTTAATCACAGTTGATAGCAAAGGCTAAAATTATATACTGGGTATACAAAGTGGAAGATCATAGTCCCTTTACTTTGGGGATAGCATCTGATAATGTAACTTATCACCATTCCAGCCCTACTTTAGATATATATGTGACTCCTTAATGTGCCATTTAAGATCTGACACAGAGTACTCCACACAAAGACAAAATAATTTGTATCTTATATTTATTAAAATGCAGATGCAATGACTATTCTGCTGAAGCACCTACCTGAAAACTGGCAGCATCCTTCACGTAATCTAAACACTAGCTTAAAAATCAGGTTGGATCAAGAATATTTTTCTAAGTGAGTCTCTTGGTCATCCCACCTACTCTTGTGTGGGCCATGTCATGGAGTGATGCTGGAGTGTAGATGCTGGAGAAGTTTAACTAAAGTGGAGGAGTTAATTTTACTCAGTCCTACTGTTGTTGGACATTCAGAAGACCACTTCTGAAGCCTGAAGTGTGCCTTATTGCTTACAAATGTAAAATTAGACTTTTTTGTTTGTTTATTTGTTTTCAAATAAAATACAATGTATGTTAAAGAAGAGTGAATCTGTGGCTCTAGAGGAAAGCTTTGTTGAGAACTTAAAAATAATCATATGCTAAAGGAACCATGAATAATGTCTTCATCCTGAGAAATACTTCAGAGTTATACAATTATTCCTCATTAAGCTTTCTCTCTTTTCCATTTGATGTCTTTGTTTGTACAACCTGAATTTTACCTCAGAACCATGCTAAATATAACTTTGTCTCAGTAAGAGAATTTTATACTTGGAAAACAATAAAATCTCTGTATTTCCTTCTTTTACTTACTTCCCCCTCCACCCACCCCATTCTTCTTCATACTTAGTTACTCTATCAGTGAAAAAAGACAATTGCTTATTTAAAATATAAAACTTTTTAAAAGAATTTTGTAAAACATAGAAACAAAAACTGGCCAGCACATCCTGGAAATGAATGCTTGATATATTTTGATGTATAAAGTTAATTTGTATATTGAAGGATTTTCTCTTTTTGGAAAACAGTGATGGGAGTTGGCTAGAACATGAAAGTTATGAAAGAATGTGTTACACATTAATGTAACGTTATGCTCACTAAATAATAGCTTACATATAAATAAACAATTAAGATTGAAAGAATGCAATCTTTCTGGGCTTCATCTAAGGAGTAAACTCTTTTTAGAGATTTTTTCTGGGCTCATCTAAGGAGCAAACATCAAACATGGAAAAATGGTATTTGAAGCAGAAAAATAACTGTGGCAATATTTCAAAGACGTTACTGCTGAAGATCAATAGATCACGCGGACACAGGTTGAGGTGTGGTGAAGGAAAGAGCAGCGTTTATTTTTCCTCCCAGGATTTATAGGCTTCTTACCACGGCCAGGGATTGGATGGTCAGGATAACACTTTCTCACTGCACAGGCCATGAGAGATGCCCATCAGAAGACGTGTAACAGAAAGAATCTACACATATCTATGTTTACAGTTACTCTCCTGGGAAAGTCCTTAGAAAACTATGTTAGCAAGCTCAGAAGCTGAGTTTTCAGGGCGACACAAAGACACTGCAAAATCTTAACAGTTCAGAGATCTGGATTATGAAAAAAGATGAAAATATTAGTGAACTACTAATAGCAATTGTTCTTCTTTTCTCACTCCTTAGCTATTGACTTCCAATAGCAGTGGAACATTTTTCTAAGAAGTCAGAATTTCTGGAAACTGGTGTTCCTGAGTTTTCTCTTTGCATTAGTGTTAAGGGCTTATATGAGACATACTTCGGTATCTATATTTTTATTGTGAGATACAGTTAATATCTGTGAAACTTTTCAAACATTTCTGAGCTAGTTATAAAGACCGCTTGTACAGGACCAAACAATAGCATACAAATGGTTTTAGAGAACATCATCCTGAGTACATGTGCTTTTGCCATCTAAAGAACTCCAGGAATACCAAAATTACAGTCATCAGTGAATTGCCAGGCTAATGTTTAGTCTATTTCCTGTCAAAACAGGAATAATATTTTAATGAATTTATCATATTTCTGTTAAAGTACTCTTAGTTTGCATAATCCATATGCCCCTGTGGTGACTGCTATTATAGTATCCCTTATTTATGGTAAATGTCTCAGCTTGCATCTTGTTGCATTCTAAATAATAATATTTCCTTTTGTTTTGATGCTTTCGAGTGTAAAAGAGAATTTTTCACTCTCATGAGTGTCAGTCAGTTGCCAATAAAGAATTTCACAGCTAGTGGTAGTGTTAATTTCAGCAAATTATGAGATCATTGACCTGTCTTGGCATTAATTTACCTCACATCATTTCAATCATGAAAATCTAGCTCTACTGAACATCTCATTTAGGAATGTCATTCTTGAATAAATCTTCATACAGTAGTGAATCAGTTTTGATGATCTACAAAGAAGCATGAGGAAAGAAGACTTTTTCCAATCAATCTTTTAAATAAAATCTCATTATGCTACTTTATTTTCTGAGAAAAAAAAATCAAATGCAACATCAAGAATATTTAATATTGAAAGCAGAAAATTATAAATGAAAATTTTAAAATCCGAGATTGTCACCCCCTGTACCTGTTTTGAACAAGCATTTCCTGCTGCCTGTCTGTCAAATGTAGCAAAATACAATAGAAGGGAAAGAAGATGGGAACAGTAAGGTCAGGCAGATCAAAGACTTTGATTTTACTGTTCCTACAACAAATGTTTGGTAGTGGAGGGGTTATTGCCAGAAAGGATAAAAAAAAAAGCCTTAATGCACAAATCAATTTTATTCTCTTTATGCTCATTTAGTAGAATCCTGCACACATATAAATAATCTCTTAGACATTAGAAGACCTGCTGGTCAGGACAACTCAACTTGAATTGCATAAACTACTAATTCTTCTTCAAATTAGGTTCTTTATTTACTGTTTACTTACTCAAGAGCTTGTATTCTGTATATAATTGTTTTCCTGATGTATATGCTACATAGGGCCATCCTACTGTGATCTTGTAAGAAATACTGTCCTGAAGAGATAATGAAATTAAGAATTTTTAAACAACATTAGGTTTTATTTAATGTAAAAAAGTATTTAATATATTAGAATTAAATGTTAAGTTTATTTTTATAATACAAGTAGAACAGGTTTGTGTAGATTAAATGCAAGGCTTTTAAGTGGAGATTTTATGCTGAAGGATAGCATTCTTCATAAAACAGCTTGAAATTTCAGACTATTAAATATTTCACTTAAAGCATATGATTCAAATTTGTTTGGATATGAATTAATGTATTTTAACAGATTTGTGTTCCTCTTTATTTTTCCACAGTTGAAGTTTCCCAATCCGTAAGTCATTTAGTTCTTTGACTTCTTCTTCTATCTTTTCCCTGGGAATATGAAAACAAATCAGTTTTCAAGATGAGTTTGCTTTTACTTCAAACTCTGCACAAGGATACAAGTTCTCCAATCCAGTTTTAAAAGAAACAAAAACAGCTAATGACAGTATGTCTTTAAGATGAACAGGTATATGATGGAGTTCTATGTTCCAGATTGCACAACATACAATCTTCCTTGCAGCTTAAATGACAAAATGGCTCTAGAGAGCATCGTAGAGAAAAGAGTGTATCACAGTGTATTCCATTCCATAAGGATTCATGCTCAGGTATGCTTCCAGAGGGAAACTCAGAAACTCAAAGCATTACTGAAATATTCTGTCCATGAATTTTACACCATTTTTCCTGGGATTTAAGAGCAAAGAGTTCTTCCTACTCAGAACTCACAATTTTGACAAGACAGAAGACAGAAAATGCTTTCTGAATTTTAAAGACTATCTCCTTCATCTCTAGTGCTGAAACTGTGGTTCTTTGAAAAATCTGGTGAAAAAAACAAATGAAGAGCCCTTTAAATTATAACTTTACATTCTGTTTACATTCTCTTTTTTAATTTTTATCATTTCAGATGACTATTAAACTTATTTCTCACTTAATTTAAGAAAAGAAAGATTAAAAAAAACCAATCTGTTAAAATAACCAGTAGGAAGAAAATCCAACTTCTTTTTCTCACCTATATCAAGGAAATTACCTGCACTGTGACTAAGCTTAGAGGTAAGTAAACTGATATAAAGCAAGGAAGGGGAACACCAATTTTTTATTTTTATTTTTTTAATTAAAAAAAAGAGTTAGGTTACTGGTATAATCACAAAAATGCATGTTTCCATACTTTTCAGAGTCTGAGAAGATTTTCCAGAACTGCCTAGAGCATATCTTTGAAGTGTAAAATCTAGTGTAAATTCACTATTATGATGAAGGGAGGCTTAGCTGTTACTCTGTCTCTAAAAATGGTTCACAAGCTACAAAAAATCTGAAAGTTAAATAGTGTTGTGGAAAAAGGAGAACTTAAATATGGGTGCACAAACAAGATGCAGAGTCTGGATATGAAGGGCATAAAAGTCTTGTTTAAGTACCCCAAAAACACTGGCAAAGTGAAGCAAAATAGGGAGCTGCTGCTGACTAGTTCAGGGGTGCCCCTGGAAAAGCACACGGAAGAGTCCTTGACTGGTCTGTCCTGGTAAGGCCATTCCTCAGGATGCCCCAATGCCTGAGACCAGAGGGGAAATCTGGAGTAAAAGAGACTTAGTCCTGGTGAAGGAGGAAGATCAAACCAGTAACATTTGACTGAAGGGAGAAAACCAGCTCCATTTGAAGTGACGGACTGCACCCATGAGTGTTAGCCAATGTCATTTCAAGGCCACTCTTAATTATTTTCAAGAGTTTAGAGCTGCTGGGGAAAGTTCTTGAAGACTGGAAGAACTTGGCATCCCTAGAGTCTTCAAGAAGGACAAGGAGACAGGACCCCTGGCATGAAAGATAGATCAGATTTACTTAATTTACATGAATTTTGAATAATTCTCTAAACCATTTCTGTTTTCAAGTACTAGAGTGGTTTATCAGGAAAGGGGAAGGGAAAAGGGTAGGTGAGGTCAAATCCCAAGACTTTAGAAGTTCAACAGAATTAGAGATCCAACAGATTTTAGAAAATAAGATTTGAATGATCATCAATTATGTATTTTTTAAATAATTAATAGAGAACTTGCATACAAGTTATTTTCCTGATTTTCTTTATTGATTTTGTTTATCACTAAATAAAACCCAGAACCTCCCCTTTCAGTTGTCTTTCTATATTCAATCTCTTACTTACTTGGCCTCTCACACTGCCATCAAAATGAATTTTGCCACCTTTTCAATTTTCTTGGTATTACTTGCTACTTCTGAGTTTTGTATTATTGAAGAAGTCCCAGATCTACTGGGCCATAATCCCTGAAATAGGCAAATTTTTCAAAGATGAAGACATTCACTCAAAATATACACAGACTTTGTATAATAATTAGATCTTCAAAGAAATACATATATTTTTCCTCAGAAAAGCATGATTTTATGCTGAAGAAAAGTTAACGTTACTTCAAATGATCATTAATAATCAGTTTGGTCTGATGAGCTATATTTGATTGTTACTGGAGTGTTGAAAGAAAATAATTGTCCTGTGCACTTGAATTGTGTCCTAGAGGAAGGGGTAGTCAGGTCATGATAGGATATCCTGCATTTGGTGAGTGCGCCATTCCTTCTGTGTGTCTGAGAGCAGCTACATTTACTATGTTGTCTCTGATTTGTTTGCTTCCTCTGCCACCCTGAACAAACTTAAGATATTTCTTCTCAATTTTAAAAGTACATACAATTTTTTCTCCTTCTACTTCACAGGGCTCCACAAATTAAAACTTAGAATTTAAATATATTAGAATTTTTTTCTGTCTTGCTACTCAGCATATAATGATTTCTCATGTCCTGATTTGACTGAATTATTTTGAACTTGTTCCTTCCACATTTCTTTCTTCTGCCTTAAAAAATTTGTTCATAATGTTGGCCTTAAGACAATCTTTTCCTCCTCCTCCTTTCTTCACTTCATTCATATGAGGAATCAAACATTTGTTTCTTGATTTACAGCATCAAACTGCTTATTTTGATCTCAGAGCTCTACATATTTTCTATCATACATATCACAGACTTTTTAACCCCCTTCCCTTCATTCTCATTTTCCACATACTTTTTATCTAGCTTTCCTCATTTATTTGCTTTGTTTTTTCTGTTTTCAGTTTGACAGATGTGCATTATTTTTGCCTTTTAACATTGTCTGTATGTAGAGCTGTTTTGTTTACAATAATTTTATTTTCCATTTAAATATATATTTTTTTATAATCTGTGCAAGTAGTTTATTTATCTTTTGCATTTGAGGTGTCTGCAACCTAAGGGTATAGGGAGTGAATTAGATTTTAGGTGTCTAAAAAGATGTAAATTTACCACCCTGTGGTAAACTAAGTATATGTTCCTTCAATGAAGTTGATTTCAAAAATAAAATATCAACATTTCCCCCTTTATATAGCCTCCCAGGTAGTTTTGAGCTTATTTGTGAAAAGAGATTATTCATGATTTTAATGTTTGCTATATAAATGGCTGCTGCCATTTTAGGCATCCTTGAATTTTATTTTGGTCCTTAATAACTGAAAAAAAAATCAAGTTCATTTTATAGATGGATGACCTAATCTAGTATTTTACCTTTGCAACAGTTCTTAGAAGCAAGAGAATATTTTAAATATGTGGAAATGTAATTTTGTTTCAGACAGCAACATTTTTCTCTTATCCAAAAATACATCAAAAAGCTTTTTGCAAACAGAAACACGTAATAAAAATCAGTATAAAAGGTTCCATGGAATTGGACAAAGATTCTATAGTTAAAGTATTACAAAAAAGAGGAAGAATTGCTATTAAAATTTGGGTGTCCATCGTGACTGTCAGCCAAACAAAATCATATTATGTAGCATCAGTGGTAACATCAAGAGATCTTGCTGAGCATAAATAGTTGGTCTGCCAACAAGGACCTTTGTTGGTGATATCTTTTTAATATCTGAATGAAATATTTATTTCTTCTCAGAGCCCTTTGGAATTTTAAAAAGTATTTTAATTCCAGATAGGAAGAGAAATACAAAGCCTGTTTTACGTTGTGAGGAAAACTGTAAAAAAAATACCCTAGTATTTCTAGATAATAAATTATAATGTTTAAGCAAAATTATGCATCAGAGCTTAAAATATTCTCACTGCTTACACCTTTTTTAGTTCCACTTACAGATCCCCTAACAAGCCATACTGAATTTCAGAGCACACATTTTCTCCTCTGAGCAGTGTTTCTGAAGTACTGTAATATTTTTAAGATGTGTATCTTTGTTTTGCATGAATCAACTGAAATTCTAGTTTAATCTTTTCCTTTCCTCAGTTCTTTACTTCTTTTACTCTGCCTTATGCATCTGTATCATATGATCCATATACCCATCAACATCAGTGACTCAAAAGGCAGTCTTTACTGTCAATGAGAAATCTTCCTCATTCTAACAGAACTGGATGAGTTTGTGTTTGCACATTTATATATTGTATATTATATGTGTACATTTATGCATCTTTGTACAAAATTTATGTTCAGTTACATAATATTATTTAGATATTATATCATCTGCCCTTCTATCAAGACCAATGCACTGGTTTTGCATTAATTGACATTTAGTGAGGAGGGAAGACATGCATGGAAGTGACTTTTCTAAGAAAAATAGAAAAACTAGACCCACTACAACCATAAAACATCAGCATTCCCTGTGTCTGAGGAATGAGGACATTAGATTTTCCACCTCGAGGCCAAAAATACTTGCCTATGCAATATGTTTCATTGAGATGATGATACGGCAAATCCAGCTTCCTTTGAGGCCTACAGTCCATTAGCTTTTGTCTAAATCTCTTCTCAGGACTTCTATTATACATATATTTACAATACCCTGTTAAGCATGATTTCAGAGCTGGAGAAATATAATAGGTGAATGAAAGTAGTTAGTAGTCAAATTATTTCTAAAGATTATCTCTGCAGGTTAATAGAATGGAAAGACTATAGAATAATTCCAGATTTTTGGATACTCATCCAGTCCCTCCTCCTGCCCGAAGCAGTATCAGCTATGAAGTCACACCAGGTTGCCCAGTTTGGTACTCACTCACTTTAGGTTTTCACCTATGTTCTCCAAATCCACTTCAACAGATATCTCTAGATGAGACACTTTTTTATTTTGGGTGATTTAGTGTTGTCATGAAGATGATCTTCTTACATGAGAAGCCATATGTACTTCTAAACCTTTCACATTTCTGAGTTACTGCTTGATTCTTTGAAATAAATCCTCTATTAATAATAAGAATATAAAAAGAATACTGTTAGTTTATTTATTTGGGGTTTTTTTTGAGAGGGAGGTAGTTCTGGGTTTTTTTTCCTTTTTTTTTCGTTTTTAAAGTTTCAGAAAGAGCCTTAGTATTTAACACTGAATTTATTGACCTGGATTCCCAAGTGAAGACAAAGGAAAATAATAATAATAATTTATAAGCATTTGAATGAGGGGATTAAGAGCTAAGAAAAACCAGACTGTGAGACGTTTTGAAGGTAAGGATGAAGATGAGGACAAACAGGTGTTTTAATGTCAGTACTGACAAGTAGGTGTGTGGGAACAAGAGTGAAAAATTTAATTTAATACACCTGCTGTGGTTTCCTAAAGGAGGAAGGCAAGAACATCACATAGAGCGGGATGAAAAATATATGATGGATAAAACCATGTTTAAAACTAGTTTGGTGTTTGTAGTTGCAAATGCTGGGATACTGTTCATTGTTGTTGATTTGTGTTAACATGTGAAGATGACAAGTGCTGACAGGTTAAACGGCAACCCACCCCTGCCATTCATTTTTAAGAGTTTATACATAAAAAGGAAACAATAAGATCAGGTGAGAAGTGCTAGAATATGGTAGAAAGTGACAAGAATGGTAATTGAAAAAGAGTCTGGTTACTGAGGGACAATTTAGGTTACTGTATATTATGTTATGTTATGTTATATTATACTATTATTGCATTGTATTGATAACTAGGAGGTAAGTATTAGTAAATTAAAGACTTTCAAAGCTAAAATTGCTTGTGCATTTACAGAAAAGAACGACCACAGTTTTATTCCATAGCCTGGAGTTAATGGAGATTTGATGTTTCCGAATAAATAGTAGGAAATAGTATTTAAGTATCTTTGGACACTTAGGCATAGCCAGTACATAAAAAGCACAACCAAAGGACTCTTTCAGATAGTTGAACTCTTAGGCATTTCAGCATGGCGTGTTTCTATACAGGCATACCTTGCATATTGTTCTTCTTAGTTGTTTTGGACATCTCTTCTTCCACCCTAATGGGCCTTGCCAATGCTGTGTATTGATGTGATCAATTAGCTGTTTTTTAAAGCAGCTTCATAAGATGTGCATCTTTTGTGCCAGTACACTTTTTTTAAAAGGCATCTGTATTTATGTTCTCCTGTTTTCCACTAGGGTGTTTCATTATGGTGTATGACCCAAACCACATAACACTCTGAATGAAAACTCTGTCAAAATGAAATACTTTTGAAAAACTAATTAAACAGGTGTATTTGTAATATTATTGATTTTGTCCATTAAACTTGCCTAGGACTCCTTTGAACCGATAGCAAAGGGTTTTTTTTTCTCTTTCCCACGGCAATCTTAGGGTGACCATATTTAAGGTTCTTATAAAAATTTAAATGCCAAATCCTTCCTTTGCTATTTATAGGAAATTGAAAAAAAAATACAGTTTCCAGCTAGCTGGGCTATCTTAGATACAAATTAAATTTGGACAGCTGACAAAATATCCTTGGAGAGCTCAGACACTTGCCAATAGGATTAAAGAAAATCTGCTTTCCTCAGAAACATGGTGAAAAAGATAGTGGGAAACTAAAAGTCAGAAAATCAAAAATAGACTCTCTTGTGGAAAAAGAAGTCTGTTAGCTTCCATTATTTCACCCAAATATTACATTAATAGTGACATATTTCAAGCAAATATTTCATCAAATATTTTAACATTTTGGTATACATGAGCTACTAAAACATCATGAGTCTAAGTGAAAAAGGCTCAGCCTACATTTCATAACCTCACCATCTTCATCTAAAACCAGTTTACTTTGGAGTCTAGATCCTGGCTACTCATATATTGAGTTATTAAACTATGTTTTGGTTTTTTTTCCTTTTTTTGTAATATATGAAATAAGTGATTGAACTGCACATATTTTTCCTTTTCTTAGAATTAAGTGCTAGAGTTAATCAGGAATTTATTCAACTTGAATGATACTGTGTCTGACTTCTCAATTAGGTACCCTAATTAGGTAGATTAACCTTAATAGTATCATTGTTTTCAGCATTACAAGGGAATCAAAAGCAGAGAGAGCCATCTCAGTCAGATATTGTGAATAGACGGATCTGTTTCTGTGTCTGTGAAGAACATTGTCCTCTGTTTTCACTTTCTTGTGTTACTGTTAGGAACACCATCTGCTTGAAAGCCTGAATGAAATATCAAGAGAACAAAAATCTGCTGTATAGAACCATCCTCTGTTTTGTTTCCATTCATTGGATCTTCCTGAGGATCACCGCTTTGCTGGTGGATGCATGCACTGTGTGATTCAAGCAGCACTATGAAACAAGGGGAACTCGAGTGCTGTAGGAGACCAGATGGGTTTCTTCAGGTTTTTCAAATTGCACAGCAAACATCTCAAAATGTAGGTGGAAAACCATGCTTTTGCTTTATACAGAATGAAGAAAAAGGCGAATCCTCCCTTCATTATTCTGTCCTGATTATTGCCTATAAAGGGAGAGCTGCATACATTTTTCCAGAAACGTGTGACTTCAAACACAATTCAGTTTAAAGTATGTTGAGGATTAAGAGAAATGCTACATCATTAATAGGTGTTAATAGTCTTGTCTTCTCTAGACAAGAAATCAGGAAAAGTTATGATTTCTGTTTTGTAAAGTTATATCTCTGATCATTATAATAGCTTTTTCATATTAATTCTTGAGATGTTGGTGGGTATTTTTTTCAGATAAATGTCTTTGAATTACTGGTGAGCTTGAAATCAGTGTGATATAAACTTTCCCTAAGTTCTTTTTTTAATAATGGAATGGAACATATATAGAAGGAAAAGGTGTAAAAATAGGTTTGATAATTTTCCCAGTGATTTTCTAATTACAAATTTAGCCACCAGATAAAATTCTGAAACAATTTAAGCCATATTGCCCTCAGTGAATCCTGTTTATTTGTAGAGGAAACTGACATAACTGACATAACTTTATTTCAAGAAAATTTCAACTATGTAAAATTAAAATAACCTCCTAAAGGGTAAGAAAATACAGCTGTGTAAGAAGAATATGAGTCCAAAATTAACTTCTTTTGTATCTAATTAAACTCTTCCACAGAGAACTACTTACAAGTCAGAACTACAGAAAAAATTAATATTTGAACTGTCAAATATTCTAAATAATTTAGCACAATCATTCTCTCTCCAGTCAAAGTTCAATGTGAGAGGAATTCTTGTCTGATTCCCTTGACCAGGGACAGTGGCAATGGCTCCATTCATATCTTGAGTGAAAGCCACAGGGAATAGCTACAATAAACAGAAAAAACCAACAGACTTCACTAATAAGACAATTTCTCTTATTTCATTGTTACTTAAAGACAGATTATAGTGAGGGTGTGGAGCAGGTTTTTTTTCATACAAATTATAGAAGTATAGGTATTCAAAGTCAGGAAACCTAATATCTTCTGTCTGTAAGTATACATGATGAAAAGTGTAAGATCAAGAAAATACGTCTTGTACTTCCTCACAGTGCTTTCCAAGATGTAATAACGGCTTCTCAAGGGTTTTCTTAGCAAAGCCACTTCCTGTAGAGACTTTTACTCCAATGTCCCAAACTTCATGAGAATGAGTTCGACAAATTAAACTATTGCTAACAGTATTGTATTATTAATTTTCTTTTCAGGCATTTCACCTCCAGATTTTACAAGATGCATGTCTAGTTCTCACATGGAAACCCTTTCCTGATTATTTTCTGAATGTTTTGCTCTGTTTTGTAAACCAATACGTAATTCTGTGATCATTTTCTCAAGACTGAAGAGATTTAGACTGTTTAAATATTTCCTTGCCTGGATGTTCTTCCACACTTCTTTCTACTTTACTTCTATTTTTTTCCCAAATACATTTTGTAATTTGCAAATGTGATACATAAGACATAACTATGTGAATCACTTTAAATTAATTCACTCTGCATTTCATTTCTTTTTTACTGAACTGTCATGATTTTCCAAAATTCTTCCTTTACTCTTCAGAACAAATCTCAATCTTCATTCATCTAAATACTATGATGAATTCAGAAAATTTGTGCCTTTGCATTCTTGTTCTCTTTTTTGTATAACTTATGAATGACTCCAATACTTGGGGTCCATTCCATGCACAGATTTCTATGAGATTAAGCTCTTCTTTGATACCTTTTCTAAACTGTACAAAGGCTAACAACCAGGTAACTTACAACAAGTAAGAAATAATTTTTTTAAAGAAGAATGCAGGTAGTAGTAGATATACTATTGCCCCAGAATGGGACAAAAGTATATAGTAAATTTTACTCATGGATGTAAGAATGTACAAAGTAATAGACTTAGGCTTTTATAAAATATTTAATTTATTAGAGAAGAATATTATGTTTATAAAAACTAATATTTTACAGGTTAAATGTATTAAAGCAGAAAATGTATTTCAGTACAGTACTTTAGTATTGTGTAATCACTGTAGGGATCAGTGCTTAATCTTGGTTTAGTTTAGTTTCCTTATCAGTGGACTAAGAGTAATTGTGTGTCTAAAAATATTTACAATGATGCAAAATTTGACAGAATAATAAATATTTTTCTCAAGCACATAATGCAGTCTATAGAGCAAAAGAACAATAGAGAAGATGTCCTGTTTTCATCTGGGATATGATTAATTTTCCCTCAGCAGAAGGCACAGCTCTCTGTTTTGGGTTTAACATGAGAATAATGTTGACAAGACACTGATGGTTTTGCTGATGCTGAGCAGTGCTTACCCAGAATCAAGGACTGTCCAGGGTTTTATGCTTTGCCAGTAAGTAGGTGCAAAGAAATCTGCTAAGGAGCACAGCCAAGACAGCTGATATGAGCTGGTCAAAGGGATATCTAACACCATTGAACACTATGCACAGCGTATAAACTGGGGGGCTTGGCCAGGAGAGATCCATCACTGCTAGGGGATGGGGCTGGGTACCAGTCAGCAGGAGCATGAACATCACTTGTCTTTCTTGGGCTTGATCTCTTTCTCGTTCTCTGTTATTACTATTACTATTAGTAGTAGTAGTAGCTATAGTAGTCGTGGTAGTATTACTATTGCTATTATTATTAATATTACTACTATTGTCTTTAAAATTAACTAATAAATTGTTTTTAGCTAGACCCATGAGTTTTACTTTTTTTTTTCTTTCTTTGCTCTCCCCACTTCCCACCAGAGATAAGGGAAGAGAGCAAGTGGCAGTGTAGTACTTAGTTGCCAGCTGGCGTCAAGCCACAACAGAGGACCAAGAAGTTCTTTGCAAGTCTGATTAGAGGTACTGCAAATATGGAGGAAGCTGTAATTGTCTGGCAGTATAAAGAGTACTCACCTCTGGCACCTACTGCTTGAGAAGTGCACTGGAAAATTAAGGTGACTCTAATTAAAGTTGCGAAATCACTTGGAAGTTAGAAAAACTATAATTTAAAGCAAGATGGTTGATGTTTGACCGCAGAGTGTCTCTGTATCCGCTTTACAAAGACAGAGATTTATTTGTTTAGTTAGTATTCCAAATGCAGTAGCAGCAGGTGGCCTGATGATTGGCCAAGCTAATAAGCACTGGTGAGTAAAACAAAATATAGCCCAGGACTCAGTGTCATATTAATGCAACCATATATTTGTGGGTTTTAAATTTTATTTCCCTATGTTTTATTTACAGTACTATAAATAGCAAAAGAGCAGCTTAGAAATCAGATTTTCTGAATGCATCTCAAGGAGTGTATTCTGCTTGCTTTCTGAAATCTTGCTGTAAAGGTTGATAGCTAGCCCAGTCTACAAATAGGTAGCTGATGAGAACTTCATAGAAAATGTTTTATTTTAAATGTGATGGCCAATATTTGCTGAAGAATTGCATGAGTAATTTAGAGAGAATGAGATATCATTTATCTGAAGAATCCTGTTTTTTAGGATTAATCAGTTGGTGAGGTGCATAGTGAGAGCAGTAATAGCAGTGACAACCACAGTAAATTCTGGGGCATACCTGAAGGAGCTAGGCAGGGTGTTTCTGGAGTCAGGGATGCCCAAAAGAGACCTGGCAGGATCCAACAGCTCTAATAAGCAATGCTGACATGACTCTTGCCAGAGCAACTTGGGACATGGTACAAGGAGATTTCCTGAGCTGATTTATCCACTTTATCATTGCCCATGCAAGCCAGCAGAGAAGAGATTGAGGAGAGAAATTCCAGGGCAATCAAAAAGCACTCAATATACTAAGACAATTGGTTGAAGGGGGGAGCATAGGTGGTGTTCTCCTCAATCCCTTTGGTAACAGGGAAGAAACAGGAGAATCCATCTAATCAACACATGGTTTAAAGACTGGTGTCATAACTGGAATCTTTTTTTTTTGGTCATGGGGTGATTTATACGGTACCAGGCCTGCTGGAGACAGATGGGGTTTGCCTGTTTAAAAGGTGTAAAAGGATTCTAGCATGAGTAGGCAGAGCTGATTGGTGTTTTCAAAAGGGTTAGAAAGGGGAAGTGGATAAGGCCAGGTTCAATAGAGATGAGTCTGGGGGTGACATGTTAGATTTGGGGATCAATAGGCAGCCCAGCTGAAGTACATCTACAACAATGCACACAGCGTGGATTACAAACAGGAGGAGCTGGAAACCACTGTATAGCAGGAAAACTACAATGTATTTGCCATCAGAGAAGCGTGGTGGGATGACTCTGTAACTGGAGTGCTGCAGTGATGGTTAGAAGCTCCTCAGAAGGGACAGGTGGGCAAGCAGAGGCGGTGGGGTGGCTCTGTGTATTCGGGAGGGTTTTGACTGTACAGAGCTCAAGGGCAGTGAAGATAAGGTTGGGTGCCTGTGGGTGAGGATCAGGGAAAGGCCAACAAGACAGACATCCCAGGGGGAGTCTGTTACAGACCACCCAGACAGGATAAAGGGGCAGCCTCTCTATAAGAGGTTGGCTGACATTTCACTATAGCTAGTCCTTGTTCTTTTGGGAGGCTTTAACTTGCAGGATATCTGCTGGAATCTCAAAAATGCAGAGAGGAAGCAGTCTAGGAGGTTCCTGGAGTTTGTGGACAAGAACCTCCTGACCTGGCAGTCCCCTTCTAGATCTGCTGTTTACAAACAGAGAAAGGCTGGTGGGAGATGTGGCAGTCAGAGGACATCTTGGGCATAGTGACAATGAAATGAAAAAACTTTCATTTCTTAGTGAAGTAAGGAAGGGGGTCAACCAAACTGTACCTAGGATTTCTAGAGGGTGGACTTCAGCATGTTCAGGAGACTGGTTCAAACAACCTCCTGGGAAACAGTCCTGAATAACAAAGGGGTTCAGGAAAGCTAAGTAGGAAATTTAAAGGGTGCAAGAGCAGACTGTCCCTATGTGTGAAAAGCAAATCATAGAAGACCAGTCTAGCTGAACAGGGAGTTTTCACTGAGGGTTCACAATCCTTGGAAGTAGGACATGCAACTCAGGGAGAGTCATTAGGCCATGTAGAGAGAAAATTAGAAAGGCAAAAACTCAACTAAAAGTAGATCTGGCCACTTCTATGAAACACAGTTCTTTAAGATTTATTTTTGTAAATACATTAACAACAAAAGGCAGTCCAGAGAAAAACTTCCATCCTTAATTTGATATGGAGGGGAACATTATCAACAAGGATGAGGAAAATGTTGAGGTACTTAATGCCTTCTTTGCCTCAGTCTTTAACTTGAAAGATCAATTATCCTTGGGGCAACCAGCCCCTGAGCTGGTACACAGGGACAGGGAGCAGCACTGACCTCCTGTAATCCAGGAGGAAGTAGAGATCTGCTGAGCCACTAGACCCAAGTCCATGGGACCAGATGGGATTCACCCAGGGACACCAAGGGATCTGGCAGGAGAGCTCACTAAGCTGCTCTGCATCATTTATCATCAGTCCTGGATAACCAGGCAGGTCTGGGATGACTGGAGGCTGGCCAATATAGTGTCCATCCACAAGAAGGGTCAGAAAGAGGGTCCTGGGAACTACAGGCCTGTCAGCCTGACCCTGGTCCATGGAAAGTTTATGGAACAGATCATCTTAAGTGAGATCCCAGCACATATAAGACAACAAGGAAGTCAGGTCCAGATAGCATGCATTTCAGAAAAATAAGTCTGGCCTAACCAACATGGTCTCCTTTCATGCCCAGTCAAGCTGTGTAGTAGATGGATCAAGGAAGAGCTCTGGATGTAGTCTACCTGGACTTCATCAAAGACTTCAACACTCCCTCTCATGGAACCCTTCTGGAAAAGCTGGAAGCTCATGGCCTGGGTGGCTACACTTAACCTGGGTTAAGAACTGGCTGCACAGCCCCAGAGAGTGGAGGTGAATGGTGTTACATCCAGTTTGGGGCTGGTCAGTGCTGGTTTCCCCAAGGGATCAGAGTTGGGATTGGTCCTGTTCAATATCTTTATTGGTGATATGGACAACTGGATCAAGTGCACCTTCAATAGGTTCACAGATGACACTGAATTGAATTGATGTTGACCTCCTGGAGGGCAGGAATGCTCTGCAGAGGCATCTGGACAGGCTGGATCCATGGGCTGAGGTCAGCTGTATGAGGTTCAATAAGGCCAAGTATCCAGTCCTGCCCCTGAGTCACAGCAGCCCTGTGCAGTGCTACAGGCTGGGAGAAGAGTGGCAGGAGAGCAGCCAGGCAAAAAAGGACCTGGGTGTGCTGGTTTACAAGGGCTCAACACGAGCCAGAAGTGTGGGTGGCAAAAAAGACCAATGGCATCCTGGCCTGTATTAGCAATAGTGTGACCAGCAGGACCAGGGCAGTGATTATCCCCCTGCACTCTGCACTGCTGAGGCCTCACCACGAGTGCCGTGATCAGTTTGGATCCCTCACTTGCAAGAAGAACATCGAGGAGCTGGAGCATGTCCACAGAACAGTAAGAGAGCTGGTTACTGGTATAGAGAAAAAGTCATACAAAGAGGAGCTGAGGGAGCTGGGATGTCTATTCTGGAGAAAAGGAGTCTCAGAAGAGACCTTATCACTCTCTGTAACTCCCTGACAGGAGGTTCTAGCTGGGTGGTGATCGGGTCCTTCTCCTTTGTGACTACTGACAGTATAGGAGGATATGGCCTCAGGTTATGCCACAGGAAGCTGATGTTGAACATCAAGAGGCATTTCTTCACTGAAAGGGTGGGTAAGCCTGGGAAGGAACTGCCCAGGGAAGTGGTGGAGTAACCATCCAAGGACATATTTGAGAAAAGACTGGTCATGGCATTTAGTGCTATGGTTTAGTCAGCATGGTGGTCACCAATCAAATGTTGACCCCATGATTTTGGAGGACTTTTCCACCCTTAGTAATTCTATTATTTTATGATCCAGACCTAATTCTGCCAACTTCAGATAGATTTGTTTTAAGCTGTGCACGTCTGCTTTTTTTGGATTTCATATCAGGTTTTAAATCAGTCTGTATGTTCTAATAAATAAATAAAATTCAGAAGAGTGTTAGCGATTAAAGGATTATGGTTTCATCATGCTAATTAATTTGATTCGTAATATATCATTGCTTCCTGAACTCACTTTTTCCCTTAATGGATATGTTCATTAAAAAGATTTATTAGTAAAAAGATTATCTTCAAATCCTAACTTATTTTTCTAAGATTCAGAGAAGGTCCCTAAAGGTACATGGATTATAAGACCAGGGAGAAAAATTCTGAGACAAGTTGCCAGTATGGCAAAAACCTTCAGCTGCCCCTGAGTTACTAGATCTTTCCTAGACCTCTTCATAGCAGTTCTTTAACTGACAGATTAGAGTGATTATTCCATTAACCGTTTTTCAGAAACTTCCCCAGTTCTGAATTTGGAGTTGGTAACCTGCAACAGACATTCTGAGTTTTGCATTCTGAATTTATTCTATCAGCCTTGACTTGTTCAAGGGAATAGAAAAATAAGTGTTCATGAAGAGAACACATCTTTCATATTCATCTACATACTTCAGAGATATGAAAATAGGTAAAAATAGAATCCCCTACACATTTTATTACTGAGACAGTGTGGGTTTGGTTTTTTTTAGTGTTGTAACACGTGCTTCTTCAAATAGCAAGTACTTGGGACTTTTTGTATGAAAGATTTCAGTGCTTTCCCCAGTTACAGAAGTGAATCTTCTCAGGAAGTGTTCATTTCTTTTGCTGGAAAAAGAGGCCCACCACAGAGATTAGAGAAATTTAGAGAGTCTCTGATGGGAGAGGTAAATTTTAAACACCTTTGGCTATTCTCAGAAGCCTCTATGGGAAAGTATTTAATAGAAATGCATCATTACCTGCCTAAATCATGACTTTTTTTCTGCCTTTGTCCATCATTTAGACAGATGTCTGTGCATAGAATAGATTTTATTGGCATTTCACTTCCATTCTCCTGTTTGCCAGTGGGAAATTTTAATTGAAGAAGTTTTGCTGTATCCCCAGACATCTTTCCTATCAGCTTGTGGTGATGAGTTCATCCCAGCATATCCTCAGGAGCAATAGTAACAGCAGGTAAGTAAATTTTTCTACCCTTTACAGAATTCTCCAAAACACCTCAGCCTGTGAAGCAGTGGAAAGAAATAAAAACAAGAAGAAAGTATCATAGCATGTGCTAGTATATTACAAAAATAAAGTAATGAAAGACACAGTAGCTCAGGGAGGAAGGGGATGAAACCTATATGAAGACAGTTCCTACTAAAAGATATATTC